>NC_057841.1:12005303-12308333 GCF_910594005.1 Cervus elaphus | reverse complement strand
TAATGGCCTGTGGACACAGTGAGCCGGGGCTTCCTCAGCCCACGGCAGCCTCAGAACAGTGAGGCTTACCTAGTGACTCAGAACAAGGGAGGCAAGAAACTGCCCCCAGGGTCTTAAAGGGTGTGCCCAAAACGGCCTCACAGTACTGGCCCTCATCAGCCAAAGCGGTCACCAGCCAGCCGGGTGTGAAAGGCTGGAACCCAGAGCCCTGCTTCTGAAGGCAGGCTCTCCAATAATTTGCAGTGGTCTTCAGTCCTCCACGGCCCTTCTGGAACTCAGACATTCTGGCTTCTCCCTAACAGCCCAGGTGGCGCTAGTGGTAAAGAACCCACCTGTCAATGCCCGAGACTTAAGAGGCAGGGGTTCAATCCCTGGGTCGGAAAGATCCCCTGGAGAAGTGCATGGCAACCCACTCCAGTATTCTTGCCTGGAGAATCCCATGGATGGAAGATCCTGGAGGGTCACAGTTCATGGAATTGCAGAGTCGGATATGACTGAAGCACTTGAAAGTGAAAGTGTTAGTCGCTCAGCCTTGTCCGACTCTTTGGGACCCCATGGACTGTAACCTGCCAGGCTCCTCCATCCATGGATTTTTCAGGCAAGAATATTGGAGTGGGTTGCCATTCCCTTCTCCAAGGGATCTTCCCAACCCAGGGATCGAACCCGGGTCTCCCGCATCGCAGGCAAATTCTTTACCTTTTGAGCCCCGAGGGAAGCCTGTGGGGTCGCAAAGAGTCGGAAATGACTGAAGCGACTTAGCACGGCTCATACACCCCCTGTCTACCAACCATGGGGTGTCAGTGTGTTAGTATACCCACTTCATAGTAAAAAAAGAAAAATTTTGAAATAGAGAAAATTTTGAAAAGTTGGCTCCAGTGTTGCTATGTTTGAAGCCATCCTTTAAAAAAAGAAAAAGACCTTCAAGAGAGTTAGACTCTCAGATAGACCAAGTAGGGCACTTCTGTGGCAAGACACAGCGGTTCTAGAAATGCCTCACTACTAAAAAGTGAAATCGAACAAATACGTTCAAGTCCTATGTCTTCATCTTTAGTTAAAACTTAAAAGCCTCCTAGTTTTATGTGGCTTTAAGGGCCTATCATTAACTTATCATATCAGGGACTCTGGACAGCATCTTCTTGAAGGGCTGCACTTGGGATGCAGACATATGAGCCCCAGGGGGCAGGGTCCCCCACCAGCGAGCAAATGGGACTCCAAGGCCAGATATGACCAAGGTGACGTTTATGGCTCCCAGGTTTGCCAGGAGTCAGTCACTAAATAAAGAAGACATGTGTTATTAATTAGAGGATCACCCATTGTCAGAAAGTGCACATTGGCTCAGATTACATCAGAGAAATATGCGCCAAGGTCAAACAAAACCATTTCTGGGACTTCTAAAGAAAATACTGTGAATCAATGAAAATGAATCTCTTCTGGAAAATGCAATGTAAAGTATCATTCTCTTTTAACTAATCATGTGTCTGAGCATCACCTGATAGGATGTTGTGTGGATCTCTGTAGCTAACCTGAAGTTTATCTCTCAAATGAGAAAAGGTACCACCCCTTTGAGGAGGGCAGGGCAACCCACTCCGGTATTCTTGCCTGGAGAATCCCATGGACAGATGAGCCTGGCAGACTACAGTCCATGGGGTCACAGAGACTCAGACACGACTGAAGCGCCTGAGCACCAGGCACGCATGACCCTTTTATCATAGAACTTCTCAGGGAAAGCACTGTTTTCTGTCAAAGGAGTGAGGAATGAGGTCGGTTTGAGGGGGGAGCCATCTGGCGAGGCTGGGGGCGGGTGTCAGGAACATAAGATGCCGTGTGGTCCGGCCCCTCAGCATGGCTGTCCTCTTGCCCTCTGTCTGTCCACTGCCTGGCCAGTGTCTTCTTCACCTGCAATCTGCTCGCATAACTGGCCTGCCTAAGCACTTGCCCCAGGCCCCATGCTGAGTCACTTCAGTTTTGTCCCACCCTCTGCGACCCTATGGAGGGTGGAAATTCACCAGGAAAGAATACTGGAGTGGGTCACCACACCCTCCAGGGGATCTTCCCGACCCAGGGATGGAACCTGAGTCTCCTGCCTTGGCAGATGGGTTCTTTACCACTAGGGTCACCTAGGATGCCCACCCCAGCCCCACCCCTGGTGCTTACTCTAATCACAGGGGTTCTGAGGAGCCTCTGGCGCCTCTGCTGGTTGCCCTGGTAACTAACACGCCCTCCTGACGTCCATCCCCCTGTAACACTGCTGCTGTGTTGCCGCACACCGGGGCGTCGCTCCAGGACCTTGCTTCCAACATGTGAGCATCCCCAGCCATTAAACCAGGGCCCCCCAACCTCTGCGATCGAATGCCTGATGCTCTGAGGTGGAGCTGTTGTAATAACTGTAGAAATAAAGTGCACAATAAATGTAATGTATTTGAATCATCCCCAAACCATCCGCCCCACCCCGACTGTGGGAAAATTCTCTTCCATGAAATCGGTCCTGGTGCCAAAAAGGTTGGGGATCGTGGCCTTGAAACCACTGATGTCTCTGACTCTGGGCTCTTCAGTCTAGAAGCTGGGCAAGTACAGGGTTTATAGGTCTGGGGGGTGCAGCTCAACAGACACTCAAAGGGGTGAAAATGAAATGCCATCTTGCGTTTGGCGCTATTTTGGGGTGTCTGCTTCTGACAGGGGTTGCATCTCCATTTTTTGAGTTATTTTACAGTTCAGTAAATTGTAGAACGCTGATAGTCATGCAGGTAATTCTTGCTTATCGAAGTGCAGATAAACGTGTCTGGTGGAATAGAACGGATCACCGCTGTGGTTCTTCACCCGCGTTCCTGACCGACTGTAAGCTCCTTGAATTCCCCTTGGAATCGGTCTTTCATCTTTTCATTCCCTTCTTAATTAATGAGATTAATTGTTTACAAGTGTTCATTTCATATTTTTTAAGTCACGATTTTCCTTACTTAAAAATGATGATCCTGGGGTTTCCCTGGCAGTCCCGTGGTTAGGACTCAGCGTTTTCCCTGTGGTGCCCCGGGGTTCAATCCCTGGTCAGGGAACTAATACCCTTCAAGCCACCCAGCACAGCCCCTTCCCCCCGCACCCCCCAAGAAATGGTATCTTGAAACAGCATGTTATGCAGGAACCTGTAAGAGTCTATTATATGTCACTCATATTTAACCCTGAACTTTTTCAAGAGCCGATTTGAATTGAATATCTTAAGTAAAGCCTGAGACACAGTTTCTTTTTCTTTTAGCTTCAGACAAGCTTGACGGAACCCATGACGTTATCCAAATCGATCTCTCTTCCTCGCAGCGCCTACTGGCACCACATCACCCGGCAGAGCAGCGTTGGAGAAATCTACAGTTTGCAAGGCAAGTAGCGCCGGGAGCACCCCGCCTGGGCTTCCTGGGGGCGAAACCAGGAGCCACGCCGTTTGCTTTGTATTTGCCCCCACATGCTGCTCCTCCATTTCCATTCATCTGCTGAATCTGGCCACAGTGGGAGCTCTGAGACTTACCATGGCTTTTCTAAAGTTATTACTTCATAGGCCTACGGTAAAAATTATCCCAAAGCTAACCAAGGGCTGAGGAGCCGCTTTGGCGGAGGAATTGGACTGAAAAAATGATACAAAACATTGTCAGAAGCTAAAAGTAGCTACTACCAGGGTCTGTTTCCTGCTGTGTCTTACAAAGGGTTTCCCCCGTAGCATCTTTTTGCCGTAAGAGGGTTGAATATCTGTTCAGGAGGCTGACTGCTGGCTCCGCAATGAAATGCTCCATGAACTTTCTCATAGTTTTAAGGTTTAGCCGAAGCCTTGACGTCGAAACCGTTTGGGAGGGAGCAGGGCAGCAGGAGACGAGTGTACGTCTGTTGCCTCCGTATTTTTCCTAATGGTGAATGGTTGATTGACTGTATAGACGTGGCTTAGCGGATGAATCAGATTAACAGTGGCAGGTATTTGATCAATAACAGCAGAACTCAGCTTCCACGATTCTCTTCCTGTTTCTTCCCTTCTGTGCTCAATGAATAAACTTATCCTTCAAATAAAATATTCAGCTGCAAGAAACTAATAACCGACCAAGACAGGAAGAAGCAGGAACTAGGAAAAATAAGGCTTAAAAACACACACACACACAGATGAAAACTCTCATCAGACAAACCTTTTTTTGAGGTTTGAATGTACGAGGTGCCCAGTAAATACCAGGTGAAGGAATAACTGTTATACCCTTCAATGTAATTAGGCACTCAGAATATTCTTCTTTTTATGCATTAACTTTTGCTCATATTAACAACACTAAATGTTTTGAGAGGAAAAAATGGTAACAAGCAACCTGAGTGTTATTTTTTAAGCAATATTTGCTTGCCAGATTTTCAAACCTAGAATAATGAGATTCGATGAATGGGGATGAATGATTAAAGATACATTCTGCAGGAAAAAGCAGTCAGAACCATTTTAGTCACTTATGGAAGATAATTGCATTTGATATTTTAAATGAACTGTCTTACCACCAACTTGACTACTGTGTTTAACAGGTTGTGATTATTTTTTATATTTATTTGTATGAGAAGATCTTTAATAGGATAAGGATTAGAGGACTGGGAAAGGGAAGGGAAACTGCTTTGACAGTTCATGAATCAGAGAAGATGTGCTTCTCATTTCGTTGATTCCTTCCAGAAATGCCAGCACTATGCACTTAAATTGCCAGTCATGATCTTGTAAAATTCATCTTGCTTGTTCCTGAGGTTAGAAATAATTAGAAAATATGTTTTTAATATAAGGTTATTTTTATTTAAATGTAATCATATATCTGTAAATATTCAATAGAAGAAAGCTAAAAATATGGAATATTCGAAGAAGAAAATAAAAACAATTAAATTTCTAAGCAAAAAGGTGAGATACTACTACAAATAAGTTGTAAATGGGTTGGAACAACTCTACAGATAACTTTCGATTCTGACAAGGTCTGGTCTATAATTCCAGCAAATAAAAGACTGTGGTTTTCATGGTGGCATGAAAAATTTTTCTCTGAAGGTAGCATTTAGATGGATAACTTCTGAAATAATATCAAAAGTGCCCAACAAAAAATACCGCAAGGCAGTGAAATTGCTGAAAACATTGCATTGAGACTTGTTGGAGAACAGCAGTGATTTACACAATTAAACAGAATCAATAAGTGATTAGATATTCTGATTTGTCTCACTAATATTTCCAGTTAAGGGTTTCAAATGCCTTATTAGTTATGATCTATTTATTTAGATGATTGTGTTGGGAAGGAAAAATGTACCTTCTACCCTTCAGGGTTCTTTGGCTGGTCTAATAATTAAGTTGATGTGAGATTAACAGGAGAAAAATAAATGTAATGGTATATATTAGGGATTCCCATGAGACCCAAAGCCAAGAATGGTGGCTGAGGCTTATACGGTGTTCTGAGCTAAGGGAAGGGACAGGGCCTCGGGCTTCCAAGGGCGGAGGTGGGTGGCAGGACAGAGGTGACAAAAAGAGCAGGTGTTTGGTAATTAGATGTTTGCTCTGCCACACAGATCGGTCCTTCTGATAGAAGTTATCTCTGGTAACAGCTCCGTGTCTGAGTCAGGCGCTCAGTCTGGATTCTTTTAGGCAATTAAGCAGGAGGTTAAAAACTCTTCCTGAGTCTTCTGGGCCTTGATTGTCTTTGGCTCAAAGTAATCCCCTTGCCAAAGTGGCATGTTCTGGGGAGGCTCATTCTGAACCCCTTCAATCTCAATGTCACATTCTTCTCTGGTTGCTGTTTGTAGCTAACAAAAAAATATGCATTGATGAAGGTAATTACTGTAAGTCAGAGAACTATAGTCAATGCAGAGTACATTTCACTCTGCTGGGCATTTATTTTTGCGTTGCATACCTCTTGCCTGTGTGCTCAGCTGTGTCCAACTCTGCAACACCACGGACTGTAACCCACCAGGCTTCTCTGTCCGTGGAGTTTTCCAGGAAGAAATATTGTGGAGTGAGTTGCCATTTCCTCCTCCAGTGGATCTTCCTGACTCAGGTATCAAACCCATGTCTCTTGCATCTCCTGTATTGGCAGGCGGGTTCTTTACTGCTGCGCCAGCTGGGAAGCCCAAATAAAGTAAAAGTGAGAAAGTTGCTCAGTTGTGTCCAAGTCTTTGCAACCCCATATACTATAAAGCCCACCCAATTCTCCAGGCCAGAATACTGGAGTGCTAGTGTGGGTTGTCATGCCCTTCTCCAGGAGATCTTCCCAACCCAGAGATCGAACCCAGGTTTCCCGCATTGCAGCTGTATTCTTTACCAGCTGAGCCACCAGGTAAGCCCAAGAATACTGGAGTGGGTAGCCCATCCCTTCTCCAGTGGATCTTCCCATCCCAGGAATTGAACCAGGGTCTCCTGCATTGCAGGCAGATTCTTTACCAGCTAAAGAGATGTTTAAAAAGAGAGAGAAGGAAAATAGAAACAATCTCGTCACCCCTTCATCCCACTAAACTACATATGAAAGTGTGGTGTTTTGCATCTCACTCCTCACTTGCGCTCCTTAAAGTGGTACCACCTCTTTACAAGGAGGGGACATAGTCAAGCAGCTGTCATCACTGATGGTCCAGAGTCAGAGGAAAACTGGCACTGGTGGGTGAGACATCATCAAGTAAACTGCAGGTAGCATCGAGGAATAAAAATATCATTAGAATCTTTTCACCATACTGTTAGCATTCTCACTATGAAGCTGAGGTCAATATGAATTAAATTAATCAGGCTTTCATTCAGAAGGTAACGGGGGAAAAGTTAATATGCTTAAAGTTTAATAGATTGGAATTCATTAATAAGCAGCACATGTACTGGAAGTGGAAATAAAAAATCCTGGTGTGAAAACAAATCCATTCTCTGTAGGACTTACCTATAACTTCGGCTGCCTATCACCCTCAAAACTGCACTGTCTTTGGTTTTATTGTATTCATTTCTGTCATCTACTCTATAACCGTAGAGGCAAGATAGACTTAAAAGATTGACATATCCATGCTGACATCCTTTGTTTACACTAATGTCTGGAAAAGAGGTGCAATGAAATCTTCCAGATCTCCCACTAGGCGCTCAGAAAGAATGGTCTCTTACGGCTTCCCTGTTGGATGTTAGCTCTCTGGAGTAAAAAAAAAAAAAAAAAAACAATTGACAAACAGAATAATTCACCTTTAAGTAGCTAAATCCGAGGCTGCTGCTGTTGAAAATCTCTGCCCCTAAATGGCTGTGATGGGTTCTGACTCCTCTTCCTGTGGAGGGTGTTAATAAAGACTTTTCTCGATTTTTAGTGGGCAATCAGGATGACTGATTCTTATTAGAAGGTAGTTTTTCTATGTCTCTAACTTCTGCATTTATGAAAAACATTTCTGTCACAACACCTTCTTGTGATGCTCTTTCTAGTCTCAGGGAACTCTTGGTTCAAAAGTGAAGGCTTAAAACACACCATTTGTTTCACTTGTATCAGAACTGTGATTTTAGTTCTAAGGCCTTCAGCAGAAAATGTGTTGGGGAAATGAGGAACACTCAGAAGAGCAAAAAGCAAGGGAGGGAGGAAAAGAAAAAAAGGGTCCATAATGTAGGCAAGCACAGGTTCAGCTGCTCGCCGCTCAACAGCCAGTAAATCGAGGAGCAGAATTCAGTAGAGAAGAAAGAACTTTATTCAGAAAAGCTGGTGATCTGGGGCAATGGTGGCCTCATGTCTGGAGACCAACTCCCAAGATTCTGCTCAGCCATGACAGCTTTTAAAGGGAAGAGAGGGGGAACAATCTCAGTTAATCATTGAGGCAGGAGGTCAGATGATTCATCATTTTCTTTTGCATGCAAGCCTGCTGACTTCTGCCCATTGTCCTTGGGATGCTGTCTTGCCAGCAGAGTTGGCCTGCAGATTTGCAAAGGGGAAGAAACTAAGGGTAGAGACCTAGCTTCTTTAACTATTAATTATTCCTTCTAATCTAGGAAAGGAATCAGCAGATTAGGTTAAGCATATACTTGTGTACATGCTCTCAGTCGTGTCCGACTCTCTGTGACCCCATGGACTCTAGCCCAGGAGGCTCCTCTGTTCATGGAATTTTCCAGGCAAGAATTCTAGAGTGGGTTGCCAGTTCCTTCTCCAGGGGATCTTCCTAACCCAGGGATCAAACCCTAGTCTCCTGTATTAGCAGGCAGATTCTTTACTACTGCACCACCTGGGAAGCCCTAAGGCATATATTTAGGAAAGCAGAAATCAGGAGCTGCGTTAAATGTTGCCTGATGATCTAATCTTTATGATCAAGGTCTAAGGAAACCAGGATGAGCAAACAAAAGGGACCAGGAAGCCACTTCCTGTAAGGGGGTCAGAGTTTTCCTTACTCGATTACTTTACAATATTGTGATAGTTTTTGCCATACATCAGCATGACTTTTAATCACCATTACACTTATGTACACAATGGATTATGGAACAGAGTCGGTCGCTTCAGTCATGTCCAACTCTTTGCGATCCCATGGACTGTAGCCCACCAGGCTATTCTGTTTGTGAGCATCTCCAGGCAAAAAATACTGGAGTGGGTTGCCATTCCCTTCTCCAAGGGATTTTCCTGACCCAAGGTTTGAACCCAGGTCTCCTGCATTGCAGACAGTTTCTTTACCATCTGAGCCACTAAGGAAGCCCAGAGAATGTCAAATGGTTTGGGGATTTCACCACTCAGAGCTTTAGAGCACAGAGCTTTGTGGAAAGTCTGAAGCCTTTAGGTGAAATGCTGCATTTAACTAAAAAGCAGCAGTATTTAACATACAATGCAGCATTTAAAAAGAAACTTGCCATCGAGTACTAATTTAAAGTAGATTGTGGGAGGAATCAAGTTTGCATCAGACATGAAACTGATGTCGTCTTTACTTACACCTCTTATTAAAAGTGTTCCCATTTTAAACTTAGTAGTAGTAGCCTTGGTCGCTGGGTCATATCCGACTCTTTGCAGCCCCACGGACTGCAGCCTGCCAGGGTCCTCTGTCCATAGGATTCTCCAGGCAACAACACCGGAGCGGGTTGCCATAGAAGACGCATTTGAAAAGCTATCGGGAAGGGTGGCGTCGCTACCACTCTCCGAGAACGGTTCTCAGCCTGTCTCAAGGAGCAGCGTCCAGCCGCACCGGCCGGCGGCCCTGGTCCTGGAGTCAGGCTGCCTGCCTGCACAGTTGGCCTGTCTGCTGCTTGCTTCAGGACCGTCATCTTCTGGACACCTGTGCTCGCAGCTGCCGGTCCTCACTTAGGTGGCCCAGGGGGCGCCGTGAGATGCCGAGGCTCCTGCACCTGGTGGCCAGGTTTCTGTCTCCACCTGCCGCTCCCCTCTGGGGTGAGCTCTCCCGCAGGCCACAGTGATGGAAGGGGCCTCGAGAATATGGGCCGGAAATGAGCCCCGTGCGCCGGCTTAGGGGACTCGGTGTTACCCGTCACCATTCCCTGATACATTTAATGACTCATTTTTTGCACCAGTTTCTATGGGATAGGCTGGCACTCATTTTTTAACAGCTGAACAGCTTTGCTGTTTGAATTAAGGACCATTGGAGGTGCCATTTGTAAAGGTGATAACTTTGGAGTTCTGCTTTCATTAACACTGATTAATACTCACGTGCCAGTTCTGAGCGGCCTCGCCCCCGCCCCCTCCGTCTATAATTAGCTCCAGACCCCAGTGTCAGCGAGCAGCGCACCTGGTCACACGGAAGGCAGTTTATGTTCGCCGAAAGGGCATCCGCGGCGCCAGTTTCTCCGAAGGACAGGATGCAAACAGGCAATTAGAATTAGAGATAACCTCCAGAAGACAGTAAATAGAGCTCCGGCGGAGACAGGGAGGTAAATCAAAGGATTTACTTACTCTCCGTCGGCTCTGACCCCCTGTCCTCCTTTACTGCCCGTTCAATTTCGAGTTCGCATGGTTTTTAAATTGCTTCCATCGAGGTCTTCTGTTTAAATTTTCATGATATGATGTTTTCCAAATTGCAAAGTTAATGAAAGACTACTGCAGCAAGTAAAACACACGGAGACATCTGCACCAGTGGAAGAAAGGAACTCGCATGAGCCACGCTCCATCTTTGCAGGGTGTGATCTGCACGTTGTCAGGTGAGTCAGTCTGGCTGGGTCCATGGCAGCCAAACATTTCACACGTCTTCCTGAGGGCCCGAGCCTGCCTTTGAAGTTTCTACCACAACCGTTAAAAACAAGAGCCAGTTTTTAGAATCATCACTTTCCATCTATTAAGCCATCTCTGTGAACATTTATATTGGGCTTCCCCGATGGCTCAGCAGTCAAGAATCTGCTTGCCAATGCAACAGACGTGGGTTCGATCCCCAAGTCAGGAAGATTCCCCACTCAGCATCCTTGCCCAGAGAATTCCATGGACAGAGGAGCCTGGTGGGCTGCAGTCCACGGGGTCAGAGGAGAGTGGGACACAGCTGCGCATGAACACTCACCGCACAGCCTCACCTGATGGAGGGTAAGTCAAGGGGAGGGCCTCCCTGGATATCTGCACCCCCAAAACAGACATCAGATGAAAGTGCTCCAAGTATTCTCAGAGGGGAATGTCCTCACTCCACACACAGCCCATCACTTGCTCTTCCAGGCTCCCAGACGTTTAGGTATAACTTCATACACCAATGTATTTGTTTACAAGCCTGCTTCTTCCACTAGGCTGTGAGGCAGCAACTTTGGTGTTTTGTTTTGTTTTTATCCCCATGGTGCTGCCAAATTTGGGAGCTGTCATGATGAAGAGGTTCTACCTGCAGAAGCTACAATCTTGAGTTTGGGAGCTAAGTTAATCGGAGTTTGAATATTTACCAGAGCTAAGTTTTGTGTCTTTGGGCCATTTACTTAATCTTTCTAAGCGTCACTGTCTTCATCTCTAAACCAAGGATAATAGTACCTATTACTGTGCTTAAATGAGATTGTCCACATGAGGCATAAAGGTTCCCTAGTCATTACCATTGTCAATATATTGAAGTAAATTAAATTCACGCTAAGAAGGTTCTTTCCCAGACAGAAGCATGCTATCCTACTCCAGTTTATTCCACTTTTTTTACTTTAAAATGTTGTTATGGCATTTCCACTGTGCATGAAGAATTTTGTTTTGTTCTAAGGACTTTATAAAAATCTAGATTTAAGTAATAGTATTCCAGGAGTGGGACGCTCAAGAGGGAGAGGATATATGTACACTTATGGCTGATTCACGCTGTCAGACAGCAGAAACCAACACAGCATTGTAAAGCAGTTATCCTCCAATTAAAGGTAATTTTTTTAAAGGTAAAATTAAAAGTTAAAAAAAGAAATACATTTCCAGCTTCTGAGAGTTGAGAAAAACTAAATCTGACTCTAACCTAACCCTAAGTTTTTGATGCAAGAAGAAAAGGCACCATGTCAGGCTTAAGTCTTTGGCTTTTTCTTTCCCCCATCAGTGTAAACGAGCCCTTACCCTCTAAGGAGGTGACCCTCCTCCCAAGTTTGCATCACACAGTCCATGTGGCCTAAGGAAAAGGGGCCCTGTTTTCCAGGCTGGGGAGTTACAAGACTCCTGAAGGACTCTATTCAGCTCAGTGATGAAGAGGCGAGCCCAGCCCTCCCCGCCCTCCCGCCCAGGATCCACTCTTGACAATTCACCCATCCCGTCTCCTGAGAAACCTTTCTGAGCACTGGGTACCTCCCCAGGCCCAGCCTCTCTCCCCAGGAAGACCAGCTTTGCTTGATCCCGTTATTACCAAGTCGGGTTCATCACGGGGTACATTCTACTGGCTGGCCACAGGTGAAAGGCACGATTTAGTTAATTAAGTTTAGCACAGTGAAAACGGAATATAACTCAGTGTGAAATACAACAGCCAGCCACTTAATCCTGGTCTATTAGGTATAAACAGTAGTTACTAAAAGGCGCAGAGCTTCCAGATAGTATACTGGATTGGGATAATCTAACAAGAGCCTTATTCAAACAGACTGCTTCACTCTCTGATTCAAACCTGAAATTGAAACTTCAGTTTCAGACTTGAATTAAACCTGAAACTTGGTCTCTCTACTTGATTTTTCTCCATCAAGCTTCCACCATGCAATTTTCTAAAACATAATAGGTAACACATGTAGTTCTATATTGATCAAATTTTATGGAAAAATATATATTCCATTTTATTCTGTAGGGAATAAAGTTGGTACATAATATTAGCTCAAGGAAATGTTAACACAACCATGACAGAAGGTCAGCTGTCTCTGTCATGGATTTGTGTGCATATGCTCAAACATGTATACACACAAACACACACGTCTGCACACACACAAGACCATTTGGCTCACTGCAGTCCACTGTTTATCACTTCCCTTGAAAATGTACCTATTAAGCAATGCTGCACAAACTAGAAACTGCAGAGAAGAATTTTGAGAGAAAAAAAAGTTCACATGTATTTTTCTTCCTGATTCTGTTTTCTGTTCTGTTTTTTTAACCTCATCTCTACCTCTTACCCTTCAACTAAATGTACCCCACCCCTAATTCTAGATTTAACATTTATACTTGTTTTTCATCCATCCCCCCTGCCTTGTTTTCTTTTGTCTGCCAGAGAATATGACATCTGGAGACTTGATAATGATTGGAGAATAAGGAAAAATGAGAAACATCAGGAAAACATCATTAAAATGATGCGTGTGTGCTAAGTCACTTCAGTCATGTCCAACTCTGGGCGACCCTGATGACTGTAGCCCAGCAGGCTCTGTCTGGGGGATTCTCCAGGCAAGAATACTGGAGTGAGGTGCCATGCCCTCCTCCAGGGATGTTAAAACTATACTGCAGAGTTAATGTAAGTTTAAGCTGGAATGTGGCCTTCAGTAAAGTTCTGTCACTTACCCCACTGCTCTGTAAATAGTAGATGCTAATTCAAAGTTTACCACTTCAAGCTGTGAACATCCAGTATTTTAACACACTGAACTGTGGTTGCCTAAGTTTTGTTGTTGTTCTTGTTGTTGAGTCACTAAGTAATGCCCGACTCTCTGTGCCCACCATGGACTGCAGCACGCCAGGCTTCCCTGTCATCCACTGTGTCCCAGAGTTGGCTCAACCTCAAGTCCATTGAGTCAGTGATGATGTCTAACCGTCTCATCTCTGGCACTCCCTTCTCCTTCTGCACTCAGTCTTTCCCAGCATCAAGGTCTTTTCCAGTGAGTCAGCTCTTCACATCAGGTGGCCAAAGGATTGCAGCTTCAGTGTCAGTCCCTCCAGTGAATATTCAGGGTTGATTAACTTTAGGATTGACTGGTTTGATCTTCTTATTGTCCAAGGCTCTCAAGAGTCTTCTCCAACAAGTTCAAAAGCGTCAATTCTTTGGTGCTCAGTCTTCTTTATGGACCAACTCTCACATCCATACATGACTACTGGAAAACCATCAGTTCAGTTCAGTCGCTCAGTCATCTCCACCTCTTTGCACCCCATGGACTACAGCACACCAGGCTTCCCTGTCCATTATCAAGTCCCGGAGCTTGCTCAAACTCATGTCCATCGAGTTGGTGATGCCATCCTACCATCTCATCCTCTGTCCTCCCCTTCTCCTCCCACCTTCAATCTTTCCCAACATCAGGGTCTTCTCCAGTGAGTCAGTTCTTTACATCAGGTGGCCAAAGGATTGGAGTTTCAACTTCATCATTAGTCCTTCCAATGAATATTCAGGACTGATTTCCTTTAGGATGGACTGGTTGGATCTCCTTGCAGTCCAAGGGACCCTCAAGAGTCTTCTCCAGCACCACATTTCAAAAGCATCAATTCTTTGGTTCTCAGCTTTCTTTATAGTCCAACTCTCAATTCCATACATGACTACTGGAAAAACCAGAGCTTTGACTAGATGGACTTTTGTCAGCGAAGTAATGTCTCTACTTTTTAATATGCTGTCAAGGTTGGCATAGTTTTTCTTCCAAGGAGCAAGTGCCTTTTAATTTCATGGCTGCAGTCACCATCTACAGTGATTTTGGAGCCCCAAAATATAACGTCTCTCACTGTTTCCATTGTTTCCCCATCTATTTGCCATGAAGTGATGAGACCAGATGTCATGATCTTAGTTTTCTGAATGTTGAGTTTTAAGCCAACTTTTTCACTCTGCTCTTTCACTTTCATCAAGAGGCTTTTTAGTGACTCTTTGCTTTCTGCCATAAGGGTGGTGTCATCTGCGTATCTGAGATTACTGATATTTCTCCTGGCAATCTTGATTCCACCTTGTGCTTCATCCAGCCCAGCATTTTGCATGATATACTCTGCATATAAGTTAAATAAGCATGGTGACAATATACAGCCTTGTCATACTCCTTTCCCTATTTGAAACCAGTCTGTTGTTCCATGTTCAGTCCTAACTGCTGGTTCTTGACCTGCACACAGATTTCTCAGGAAGCAGGTAAGGTGGTCTGGTATTCCCATCTCTAAGAATTTTCCACAGTCTGTTGTGATCCACACAGTCAAAGCTTTGGCATACTCAATAAAGCAGAAATAGATGTTTTTCTGGAACCGTCTTGCATTTTTGGTGATTCAACGGATGTTGTCAACTTGATCTCTGGTTCCTCTGCCTTTTCTAAATCTAGCTTGAACATCTGGAAGTAAGTTCACGGTTCACATACTTTTGAAGCCTCACTTGGAGAATTTTGAGCATTACTTTGCTAGCGTGTGAGATGAGTGCAATGGTGCGCTAGTCTGAACATTCTTTGGCATTGCTGTTCTTTGGGATTGGAATGAAGACTGACCTTTTCCATTCCATGGCCACTGCTGAGTTTTCCAAATTGGCTGCCATATTGAGTGCGGCACTTTCACAACATTATCTTTTAGGACTTGAAATAGCTCAACTGGAATTCTATCACCTCCACTAGCTTTGTTTGTAGTGATGCTTCCTAAGGCCCACTTGATTTCACATTCCAGTATGTCTGGCTGTAGGTGAGTGATCACACCATCATGGTTATCTGGGTCATAAAGATCTTTTTTGTATAGTTCTTGCGTATATTCTTGCCACCTCTTCTTAATATCTTCTGCTTCTGTTAGGTCAATACCATTTCTTTATTGTGCCCATCTTTGCATGAAATGTTCCCTTGGTATCTCTAAATTTCTTGAAGAGATCAGTAGTCTTTTCCATTCTATTGTTTTCCTCTATTTCTTTCCATTGATCACTGAGGAAGGCTTTCTTATCTCTCCTTGCTATTCTTTGGAACTCTGCATTCAAATGGGAATATCTTTCCTTTTCTCCTTTGCCTTTTGCTTTTCTTCGTTTCACAGCTATTTGTAAGGCCTCCTCAGACAGCCATTTTGCCATTTTTCATTTCTTTTTCATGGGGATAATCTTGATCACTGCCTCCTGTACAATTTCATGAACCTCCATCCATAGTTCTTCAGGCACTCTGTCTATTAGATCTAATCCCTTGAACCTCTTTCTCACTTCCACTGTATAATCGTAAATAATTTGATTTAGGTCATACCTGAATTGTCTAGTGATTTTCCCTACTTTCTTAAATTTAAATCTGAATTTTCCAGTAGTACTGGAAAATACCACTGATTGGTATTGATCAGATGGTATTGACCATCTGGTGATGTCTATGTGTAGAGTCTTCTCTTGTGTTGTTGGAAGAGGATGTTTGCTATAATCAGTGAGTTCTCTTGGCAAAACTCTTTTAGCCTTTGCCCTGCTTCATTTTGTACTCCAAGGCCAAACTTGCCTGTTACTCCAGGTATCTCCTGACTTCCTACTTTTGCATTCCAGTCCCCTGTAATGAAAAGGACATCTTCTTTTAGTGTTAGTTCTAGAAGTTCTTGTAGGTCTTCAGAGACCCATTCAACTTCAGCTTCTTCAGCATTACTGGTTGGGGCATAGACTTGGATTACTGTGATATTGAATGGTTTGCCTTGGAAATGAACAGAGATCATTCTTTCTTTTTTGAGATTGCATCCAAGTACTGCATTTCAGACTCTTTTGTTGACTATGATGGGTACTCCATTTCTTCTAAGGAATTCTTGCCTACAGTAGTAGATATAATCATCATCTGAGTTAAATTCACCCATTCCAGTCCATTTTACTTCATTGATTCCTAAAATGTTAATCTTCACTTTTGCCATCTCCTGTTTGACCAGTTCCAATTTGCCTTGATTCATGGACCTAACATTCCAGGTTCCTATGCAATATTGTTCTTTATAGCATCGGGCGTTAGTTCCATCACCTTCAGTCACAGCTGGGTGGTGGTGTTGCTTTGTCTCTGTCTCTTCATTCTTTCTGGAGTTATTTCTCCCCTCTTCTCCAGTATCATATTGGATACCTACTGACCTGGGGAGTATATCTTTCAGTGTTCTATCCTTTCATACTGTTCATGGGGTTATCAAGGCAAGAATACTGAAGTGGTTTGGCATTCCCTTTTCCAGTGGACCACATTTTGTCAGAACTCTCCACCATGTCCCATCTGTCTTAGGTGGCCCTACATGGCATGGCTCATAGTTTCACTGAGTTAGATAAGGCTGTTGTCGATGTGATCAGATTGGTTAGGTTTCTGTGATTGTGGTTTTCATTCTGTCTTCTCTCTGACAGAGTTAAGGATAAGAGGCTTATGGAAGCTTCCTGATGGGAGAGACTGACTGTAGGAGAAACTGGGTCTTGTTCTGATGAGCATGGCCATGCTCAGTAAATCTTTAATCAGATTTTCTGCTAATGAGCAGGGCTGTGGCCCTCCCTGCTGTTTAACCTGAGACCAAACTATGGTGGAGGTAATGAAGATAATGGCGACCTCCTTCAAAAGGTCCCATGCAGGCACTGCTACAGTACGTGCCCCCAACCCTGCAGCAGGCCACCGCCAACTCAGGCCTCTGCTGGAGACTCCTGGACACTCACAGACAAGTCTGGGTCAGTCTCTTGTGGGGTCACTGCTCCTTTCTCCTGGGCCTTGGTGTGCACAAGGTTTAGTTTGTGCCCTCCAAGAGTCTGTTTCCCCAGTCCTGTGTAAGTTCTGGTGGCTCTATTGTGGGGTTAACGGTGACCTCCTCCAAGAGCACTTATGCCACACCAAAGTCTGCTGCACCCAGAGCCCCTGCCCCTGCAGCAGGCCACTGCTGACCCGCACCTCCACGGGGGACACTCAAACATTCAAAGGCAGGTCTGGCTCAGTCTCTGTGGGGTCTCCTGGTGCACACAAGGTTTTGTTCAAGCCCTCCGAGCTTCTCTGGAGGGTATGGCGTTTGATTCTAAATGACATTTTGCCCCTCCTCCTGTCTTGCTGGGGCTTCTCCTTTGCCCTTGGATGTGGGGTATCTTTTTTTGGTGGTATCCAACATTCTGCTATAGATGATTTCAGCAGCAAGTTGTAATTTTGGAGTTCTCACATGAGAAGATGAGCGCACATCCTTCTATTCTGCCATCTTGTGATCATATGGGCCTTTGTCAGCAAAGTAATGTCTCTGCTTTTAATACACTGTCTAGGTTGGTCATAACTTTTCTTCCAAGAAGCAAGCGTCTTTTAATTTCATGGCTGTAGTCACTGTCTTCAGTGATTTTGGAGCCCAAGAAAATAAGTCTGACACTTTTTCCACTGTATCCCCATCTACTTGCCATGAAGTGATGAGACTGGATGCCATGATCCTTGTTTTTTGAATATTGAGTTTTAAGCCAGCTTTTTCACTCTCCTCTTTCACCCTCATTAGTGCGTAAAGAGCTTGAAGATCCCGTTACGTGTGTCCCTTGAGGCAGAACAGGGACCTGTCCCAAGGCAGCACTGTTGTTTCTGGACTGCTTTTCCCTGTATCTGCATCATCTCCCTTCCCTGATTAGCAACTGTTCACATCTGCCCTTTGGAACTCAGGGAAGGTGAAGAGATTGCAGTCTGTTTCCTACAAGTGAGAGATGGGGGACACAGAGTCTTCAGTGCCCAGGGGCCCCACAGGGTCCTGCTGGGTTTCCCTCTCCATCTCCCCATCCTTCTGTGTGTATGTTTAAACTGCCGTTGTACCATAATTCATTTGACTTCATATTTAGGAAGCTCTTCTTTGGTTTTCTTCCCAGTAAATGATGTTAGTGGCCCAGCAACTTCTGCCTTCAAAGTCCTTCAAACCTGATCCTGACCGTCTCTGTCCTGTGAATCTACATTTGACGTATTTTTCATATTTTCATGTTTGTAAAAAATCATCTGAATCCAGTGATAGCATGTGGTCGGCCAGCTCCCTAGCTGCATTTGGGCCTACTACTCCCAGATTATAATAGGAGTCAGGTCAACTCAAGTTTGCTACTTGTTATAGAATCGGCTTTTGCTTACACAGGGAAATATTTTTAAGTCACGTCCCTTTCACACCAGCTGTAATGAGGCCTTGCATGCATGCTAAGTCACTTCAGTCATGTCTGACTCTATATAGCCCTGTGGACTGCAGCTTGTCGGGCTCCTTTGTCCATGGGGTTCTCAGCAAGAATACTGGAGTGGGTTGCCGTGCCCTCCTCCAGGGGATCTTCCCAACCCAGGGATTGAACCCGCGTCTCTTATGTCTACCTGCATTAGCAGGTGTGTTCTTTACCATTAGAGCCACCTGCAAAGCCAAAGCATCTTGTTTACTGTACTATTACTAGAAAAAGAAAATATCTTATTTTTATCTGAATTATATAAAAGATTGTATAATTGTATAAACAATAGGACATGAAAATGTGGGCCCATCTTTACATATGAATAAATAATAAAATATGAAAGATATTAATGTATTAATTATAACATATTAACACAATACACTATAATACATTAATATATGGTGATATAACATATAATATCCTATATATGATATTATATATTTAATATCAATATATTACTTAATATATTTAAATATAAATATGTAATTCTAAAATTATAATTAGGAATGAAGGTTATGTGTCAGTAATATAGAATAAAAAACTTGGGGAGACACAACCTGTTTGCATACAACATAGAACAGTAAACACTATCTCCTGCTATGTATGAGAGTTCATTGTACAACTGACTCCATGATCAGGGCAAATTATAAAATAGGGTCAGGATTTTAAGTGAAAACCAGGCAATCATGTTTTGGATTTCTGAAAGCATATAGAATGGGAAAAGTTCTGTGTTTTGGATCTGGTTGTTTTCCAGTGGCCCCAGAGGTGTGGATATCCATGGTCTCTCTCCTGTAGAGTCACCTTTGGTCACTGTGGGATTTCTTACTTTAGCCTGGTGAGGTTTCTGTGGACTTTTCTGCTCACAGAGTGTCAGGTGGCCATCTCTTGGAAATATTATGATGTGCACTGTGTCTCTGCTATACTTGCAGGCACTTGGCTAACAAGAGAAAATACTTTGTGGACAGTTTCCAAATTCCAACTTCATTTTGCTTGTTCTCTTTAGAATGTTCAGAGGATGTCAGAAGATTGTTTTCCTTAACTTAAATAATTTGCACTCTTAAATGAGAAAAATTATTCTTTCAGTTCAGTTCAGTTCAGTCACTCAGTCATGTCTGACTCTTTGCAACCTCATGAACCGCAGCATGCCAGGCCTCCCTGTCCATCATCAACTCCCGGAGTCTACCCAAACCCATGTCCATCAAGTCAGTGATGCCATCCAACCATCTCATCCTCTGTCATCCCCTTCTCCTCCTGCCTTCAATCTTTCCCAACATTAGGGTCTTTTCCAATGAGTCAGCTCTTTGCATCAGGTGGCCAAAGTATTGGAGTTTCAGCTTCAGCATCAGTCCTTCCAATGAACACCCAGGACTGATCTCCTTTAGGATGGACTGTTGGATCTCCTTGCAGTCCAAGGGACCCTCAAGAGTCTTCTCCAACACCACAGTTGAAAAGCATCAATTCTTCGGTGCTCAGCTTTCTTTATAGTCCAACTCTCACATCCATACATGACTACTGGAAAAACCATAGCCTTGACTAGACAGACCTTTGTTGGCAAAGTAATGAATGTGTCTGCTTTTTAATATGCTGTCTAGGTTGATCATAACTTTCCTTCCAAGAAGTAAGCATCTTTTAATTTCATGGCTACAATCACCATCTGCAGTGATATTGGAGCCCAAAAAAATAAAGTCAGCCACTGTTTCCACTGTTTCCCCATCTATTTGCCATGAAGTGATGGGACCAGATGCCATGATCTTAGTTTTCTGAATGTTGAGCTTTAAGCCAACTTTTTCACTCTCCTCTTTCACTTTCATCAAGAGGCTCTTTAGTTCCTCTTCACTTTCTGCCATAAGGGTAGTGTCATCTGCATATCTGAGGTTATTGATATTTCTCCCGGCAATCTTGATTCCAGCTTGTGCTTCCTCCAGCCCAGCGTTTCTCATGATGTACTCTGCATATAAGCTAAATAAGCAGGGTGACAATATACAGCCTTGACTTACTCTTTTTCCTATTTGGAACCAGTCTGTTGTTCCATGTCCAGTTCTAACTGTTGTTTCCTGTTGCTTATTCTTTAGTGCTATTAAAAAAAAAAAGTGTTTTCCAAAAGAAGAGTGAAGCACATAGTCTTGGTGGGTAAGCTTGACCGTGATGTTTTGTCCTGTGACTCTCTCTAAATTTCTTGCACAAAGGATGGAAGCTGTCACTCACCGTCTGTTCACAGGACACTTTTATTTGCAAAATTATCGCTGACTTGAGGTAAACCAGCTCAGTTTTCCCAGGGCTAATCAGAGATACGTTTTACGTGATCAGACGTACACGTCAGTGATGCTATGGTTCACTTATCTAAACTTACGATTATGCAGAGAGGGCAAAACTATAATATAGGTTTTTACCTATATAATATACCTATGGGCTTCCCTGATAGCTCAGCTGGTGAAGAATCCACCTGCAATGCAGGAGACCCCAGTTCAATCTCTGGGTGGGGAAGACCTCCTGAAGGAGGGCCTGGCAACCCACTCCGGTGTTCTTGCCTGGAGAATCCCCATGGACAGAGGAGCTTGGTGGGCTATAGTCCATGGGGCCACAGAGCCAGACACGACTGAGTGACTAAGCACAACTCAGCAATATACCTATATAATATATAGATATAGGATACCTATATATAACAAAGGTTTTTACCTATATAACATCTAGGTATATTATGTACCTCTATATATATATATATATAGGTAAAATTAAGAAAAACACTCCATTACCCATGTAACTAAATAGATATTTTTTATATTATGCAGATAAATGCCTCCACTACAGATGGAGAAGCTGGGCTAAAAAGTACACTTAACATGACAATCAATGGGATTATACAATAATGGTCACTTTAGTTGAATTTTGTATGATTAAAATCATCATGTTGAGTTATACAAAAGGAAATAGTTTGGAAGATAAATTTCTAAGATGGTGACATTTCCTCTGTCAAAAGCGAACTTATCAAAGTAAAAATGAACTTTTCATCTAAATGACTATCTTGACATGGTCTTTACCTTGGAAAGAAAACTTTGTTGTAAACAACTAAAATTACATATTTTCTTTTCTTTCTTTTTTTATAAAGAAGTGACAGGGCCCCACCTGTTAGAAGAGTTGGTCACGGTAGCCATACTCCCCCGTGTTTTACTTTTTTTCTCATTTATTTATTTGACTGTGTGGGTCTTAGTTGTGTATATGGGCTTCTCTCTAGTTACGGCACTCGGGCTTAGCTGCCCTGTGGCGTGTTGATCGTAGTTCCCTGAACAGGGATCGAACCCCTCCCCCCTGCCTTGGAAGGTGGATTCTTAACCAGAAGACCACCTATAAAGTCCCAAATAACATGTTTTCTAACAGAAAAGAGATATTTCATTAAATAAAAGGAGTTCTTTGCAAAATTGGACAGTTCATTATTCACATTTGTGATATGGAATCTGCTTAGGATGAATAAGAGATCAGAAAGAATAATTTAGCTGTTTTATTATGGTCCAGAATTAATAAAGCATCTTAATTACAATGGGAAAAAAGTGGAAACATTATGGAGAGAATGGCTTTTCTGTGGTGGCTGTGTTGGTAAAGAATCCACCTGCAAAGCAGGAGACCCAGGTTCAATCCCTGGGTGGGGAAGATCCCTTGGAGAAGAAAATGGCTACTCCAGTATTCTTGGCCTGGAGAATCCCATGGACAGGGGAACCTGGCAGGCCCATGGGGTCGCAAAGAGTCAGACATGAATGAGCACGTGAGCGTAGAATAGATGCACAGAGACTAAAAAATAAACATTTTGGAGAAGTGAGCGCCTCTTTTTCTGTCTATGTCTAGAGAAATTTTTTTTAAACCTAGAGCTATCTGGAAATTTCATGTATTTAATATTTTCTAAAGCTTCATTCATCTCCCTGAAGAAGCTGCACCAGGAGGAAAGAGCAAGTTTTGTTTTATTGAACCATTTCTGTTTTTAAAAATATACTACAATAGGTCACAAATGATTTAAAAGAAACAAGCTTGTTATTCATTCTCACACTCCTTAAGAGTTTGTTACTATTTTCACATTTGTAGATTTTCCCATTTTCATTACCTTACTTATATCTAGTTTCCTTGTGCTTAAAAAAAAAAAAAAAGTACTTGGGATTATTTCAATCATTAAAATCAGTAAACTTTGATACTTTTCAGACATTTATTCATATAAAAATCATATATTAATATTATATATTAATATATACAAAGTTGAACTACGTGATGACCATTTTTGTAGTCCCAAAGCAATTTCATATGAATCAACCAAATTAGAAAATTGCAGAGATCCGAATGTACAGCTTGATGATTTTCTCAACATACCTGTAACCAGCAGCAAGATCAATACACTTGTTTTCTCATAGTGTTTATTTGTCACAATCGGGGGCTATACCGTCTGTGCTCTGACAGGGTGCTGGCTTTATTTGTAACTCGTGAACGTTCAGAGCTGGGCTGTGGGCCTCCATTAGCACTCTCGCCCTTGTCCACGTGGAGGCGAGAAAGGCCGGGAGTCCGTGTGCAAAGAGGTGGATTCACACGGACCTCTCAGGTTTTACTTCTGCCTGGGGTCACATTCTCGTGCGGCCTACTGTCCAAAATCAGTTGTTTCATGTACTGTATCTGCTTTTTTTAGTTGTTTATCATCAGGAAGTGGGCTTCCCTGGTAGCTCAGCTGGTAAAAGAATCCGCCTGCAATGCAGGAGACCCTGGTTTGATTCCTGGGTTGGGAAGATCCCCTGGAGAAGGGATAAGCTGCCCACTCCAGTATTCTTGGGCTTCCCTGGTAGCTCAGATGGTAGAGAATCCACCTGCAATGCAGGAGAACTGGGTTGGGAAGATCCCCTGGAGGAGGGCATGGCAACCCACTCCAGCATTCTTGCCTGGAGAATCCCATGGACGGAGGTGCCTGGCCGGCTACAGTCTGTGGGGTCGTTAAGAGTCGGACACAACTGAGCGACTAAGCATGCACAGCACCAGGAAGTAAATTTAGCCCATTCCTCCATCACTGCCAGTAGTGGGACTCTGGGCTCTTCTACTAAATGACCGTCTAAAAGGTGGTTCCTGTATCACTCAGAACCTGTTGTCAAACTCTTCTGCAGAAGGCAGCCCTGTGAGCAGAGGCGAGGGGGTCTGGGTCCCTAGAGGGTCTGGGGGAAAACCCAAGTCAGCCCAACCAAGGATCAAAGGATCTTTGGAGTCTCACCTCGAAAAGTTATAACTCATCTCTATTCTCCTCCCTTTTCTGTCCATGTGTATTTTAAATACATTCAGCTTCAAAGTTACACTTGGTTCTGAAGGTATCCAGACCCTGGTTCTTGTCTACTTACTAGCATCCCTAGGAGTGTTTTTTTAAGCTTTTTACTTTATATTGGAGTTTAGCCAGTGACGGTTAACACTGTGACGGTTTCTGGTGAGCCGTGGATGGACTCAGCCGTACACACACACGCACCCGTTATCCCCAGACTCCCGTCCCATCCTGGCCGCCACCTGACGTTGGACAGAGTTCCCTGTGCTCTATAGCAGGGTCTTGTTGCTGATCCATTTTCAATTCAGCAGCGTGGACATGTCCGTCCCAAACTCCCCAACTATCCTTCCCTTTCCGCGGCCACCAGAAGTTGGTTCTCTAAGTCTGTGGGCCTCTGTTAGAGTGGTTCTGAAGGAAGCGCTGAGTCACCGGCGCCTCTCAGAAACCCTCCAAAGGCACAGCCTTTCCGACCCCACTACGTGGACACGGGCTAAACAGGAGAGGACCCCGTCTGCAGCCCTCAGATCTCTAAAGAGCAGCACCTTGCCTCCTACTTCAGTTTTCTCGGAAGTGCTACCCAGTTTTAGAATAACCGAAGGTAACGGTCTCCTCTGAACTGAGTGTCCTGGAGTCCTCTTCACAGAGCAGGTTAACCGGCCCTCCAGGGAGCAGAACCACACCGGACCAGGGCGTGCGCCCGTGTCAGCAGGAACGTGGGGGTCTCTGGAGCCCCCCTCACCCCTGAGCAACCGCCCAGCTCAGACACACGGAGTCATGACGGACTCCTGTGGGGTGGGCCCAGCGGAGGAGGGCAAACGGCTGCTGCTCACGAGAAGAGATCGGGGGCTCCCTCCCATTTACGCCGTGTGGGGGGATAGAGGGGCGGGAGGGAAGTTCCCCGTGGTCCGCAGCAGATAAAAGTGAAGGAGCAGGTGGAGATGCCAGCATTAAAGTCACATGAAGCACGGGATCCATTTAAGCTTGTTGCTTCTGAATAAAGCTGCCCAAGCAGTCCTCACTGATCACCTGGGACATGGTCCAAAGGGGCTGGCGTGAGACACCGCGCCAGGGCAGTCAGAGTGTGGGCTGTGGTCACCACGCCTCCTAAACGCACCCGTGCCAGCAGCAGTGACTGCCAGGTAACGAGGGTGGGGCCTGCGACCAGAAAGTCTGTCTCCTTTACTTCTGTGATGTCCCACTTTGTCAGTTAGGAGAGTAAAAAACTGGTTTCACTTCTGGCAAGGTATTCGTAAGTACAGAAATAACGTAACTCATTACAACACGATGGAGTCCCTCTCTTCCACTCACTTCAGCCTGCTTGGAGTGCCCAATATATCTTAGAACAGGAAAGAGTGACATTCGATGCCGTTCTTAAAGGTAAATAATGTTTTGCCATTTTAAAAAGTTGCCAAATCAAAACCAAGCCCATATATTTTGTTTACAGACATGATCATAGAAGTCCAAGTGTGTATGATGATTGTGAAAAATGAAGGCAGTACAGTTCTCACCCCTGATTCTGAATTCTCTTCACTAGAGTAGTACTTATTGATAGAATTTATGTAAATTATTATGTCAAATAAATAACATATTTATATAAACTGGTTTTACAAGTAAACCATTTATCTTATAGGATATATCTTAGTTTTCTTTTGTTCCATATAAATTTCTCTATCCTAAAAATGCTTAAGTTATTAGGTTGGCCAAAAAGTTCATCCCAATAGGGAATATGTTGATGGATAAAGTTCTTGGTGAAAATGAAAAATATCTTTTACTTAAAACCAAACAAACTTTTTGGCCAGCCCAACACATTGGTAGAGCTCCCCAAATTTTCACAAAATACACTATAAACAAATGTGTGACCATTTGGTAAGATGTGTGTGTGTGTGTGTGTGACTAAAAAATTTTTAAAAACAAAATTATGATCTCTTATATTGTTCAGTTCAGTTCAGTCACTCAGTCATGTCCGACTCTTTGTGACCTCATGAATCGCAGCATGCCAGGCCTCCCTGTTCATCAGAAACTCCCGGAGTTTACTCAAACTCATGCCCATCGAGTTGGTGATGCCATCCAGCCATCGATCCTCTGTCATCCCCTTCTCCTCCTACCCCCAATCCCTTCCAGCATCACGGTCTTTTCCAATGAGTCAACTCTTCGCGTGAGGTGGCCCAAGTATGGAGTTTCAGCTTCAGCATCAGTCCTTCCAATGAATATTCAGGATTGATTTCCTTTAGGATGGACTGGTTGGATCTCCTTGCAGTCCAAGGGACTCTCAAGAGTCTTCTCCAACACCATAGTTCAAAAGCATCAATTTTTCTGCACTTAGCTTTCTTCACCGTCCAACTCTCACATCCATACATGACCACTGGAAAAACCATAGCCTTGACCAGATGGACCTTTGTTGGCAAAGTAATGTCTCTGCTTTTTAATACCCAACCCCAAATACAAAACCACCAATTTTAACTGTACATCTGTTTTTAATTTTAAAAACTTTATATATGAGATATATGAGATATACTATTGTGAAAGGTTAAGTTATATGTATTAATTTGATATACTTTGTTGTACTGAGAAACGATTACTCCCATAGCATTTCTTAATGCTGCCACCACCTTACATAATTACCTTTTTTTGTGCAAAAAGACATTCAAGATCTACTGTCTTAGCAACTTGCAAGTACATAATACAGTCAGCTACAATCGCCATGCTCCTCAGACCCCCGAGATTTATTCTTTAATAACTGAAAGTGTAACTGCGACTATGGCTGTGATTGTCAGGGTTGCTAAAAATAACATTTTAAGGAACATTAACACAGCCATACTTTGCAATACTTTTCCTGAAATATGTATCAATTTACTAGTCATGTTCAACCAGATTAAATATATTAAACCTAGTTTTATTCCAGATGTAACTGTGGGTAACCACTAAGATTTCAACCGGGACTATCTGAATCTCATGTTCAGCATAAATTTTTAAACACTTTTTCTTCTTAATCTGAATATCCAGCAGGCATTCTTCCACGATGGTCCCTACACAGCTGTGAGCACGTGAGCCAAGGCTGCAATGCGGCGAGCCTGAGGAGATACTGTGTCTGAGAGGCAAAAACACCTCTCCTCCTCTGTGACATAGTAACATGCCTGTCCCTGAAAAGCACCACTGATTTCCCTTTGTGGCCGCAGTGGATGGCAAGCCCACGTCCTCAGAGTTGAACAGAGCACAGGTGAAACCCCTAGCCCTCTGTTACCTGTGGTCAGGGATCTTCTCAAAGGAGAGGATGTCTCCTCATTCGGCCAAAGAAGCATCTCTGCCACTGAAAAATGTGCTGATTTTGAGGATCACATGACAAAATCTAGACCGTGTTTATAACTGATTGTGCTGCGTAGCTGAAGTCGATACTCTATGTAAGAATGTTTGCAGTTCCTTTTAAACTCTATGGAAGATACTTAAATCGCTGCCATCTATATTTAGCATGCGTGCAGGCACGTGGAGCTGAACCAGATCCTGGTATGCCAGCAGATGTCACCCATCAAGAATAAAAACAGTCAGTTCTTGAGCTTTGTAATGACAACACATCACATGCTCACTTAGGTTTTGTCGTCCATGATCGTTTTGGTAAATAATCCTTTAGGAAATAATTTTTACATGATGCAAATTATAGAAAAATAGGAGTAGTTGCCACTGAAAATGAGTGTGGTCAGTTTAAACAAGTATGAGAAGGTTATGTCTCATGGTCACTTGGATCCTGCCCACTTCTCATATCACTTGGGTCCCATCTTCATTGCTAGCACACCAAGTGTGGCTATTCAGTAGTAGCACTGTTGTATAGGACTATTCAACAGCATATAGATCTACCAGATATCCAAAACATTTTAACTTGGTTTCTGCAAAATATTTTGTGGTGTTCTGGGCTAAGTGTTACCTCCCTAGCAGAGGTATGTATTAATGTCAATAGGTAAAGTGAAGTTGCTCAGTCATGTGTGACTCTTGGCAATCCCATGGACCATAGCTTCCCAGGCTCCTCCATCCATGGAATTTTCCAGGCAAGAGTACTGGAGTGGCTTGCCATTTCCTTCTCCAGAGGGGTCTTCCTGACCCCGGCTTCAAACCTGGGTCTCCCACATTGCAGGCAGATGCTTTACCCTCTGAGCCACCAGGGAAGGTAAAGGAGAAAGTAATTCTATGGAAAGTGAATATCTATTTTTCAAACGCACAAAAATGTGCTTTTCCCCATCATTTTGATTTTTCAGCTTTAAAACCCAGCGATACCATTTCCTCAAATGAAGCACTACTTTGGCTTAAGATTACTGGCAGTAGGAGTAGTGACAACACACCCTAGTTTGCAGATGGAGATATAAGCTCGGGATTTCAGAACAGGTACGCCGAATGACTCGAGTAACACTGTACTGGCCGACCCTGTGGTCTTCGGATCCTATTGACAGTTATTCCAGATGCTGAGAGACCTGGGTTTTCATCTTGCTTCTGTCACTAGCTTCTCACACAACCCTGGACAAGCTGACCACCTGTCGAACTGTGCAGTTCTCTTGTAAAATGTGGGCCAGGTGTAGCTGAGGTCAGGTGAGCTTGGTATGCTCAGCCCTTCAATCTGTCTCAGTATTTGTTTCACAGTGGTAGTAGAAATCCTTCAGTCTCTTTAAACGTGTGATGAAGGATATGGGGATAGTTCTGTAAAGCTAAGAATTTACTTATTTTGAACTATGAAACAGCAGGTACAAACAGTTTGCAAGATTTAATAACAATCCACTGAAAGATGGTGTGAGCTGATCATCGGAGAAAGCAGAGATAAAGATTCAAAAGCTCGGAAAACACTGTTTAATGTGAGAAGAGGGGTCCAATTCTGATGCTTGCGTCCATGTAACAGATGTTTCCTGAGCGCTGTTTCCGGTCTTCTCTATGACCAAGTTCCTTCCATACAAACGGACTCACTTAATGAGACCACAATTTGGGAACTTTACCCACTTGGCAGGCAAGGTAAATAGGAAGTTGTGCTACACTCACAGTAAGGCTCTTTAACGAGAAGTTTTGTCCCCTTTTAACTACCTCCTGATATGTGGGGAAGCAGAGAGAAAAGGCTCTGTATCTGTCCAGGCTTATTCTTCCCCTGAGTAATCCAACCATGTAGAGAGACAGCTGGTCACACCCCTGTGAACTGCAGTTGTCCCGTAACTCAGGGCCTGGGGCACTTTCTAGAAGAATGAACTTTCTCCCTGAGTGTGTCTGCGAGAGGAGAACTGAGATGTCACAGTGGTGCCCTGGGTGATGGGTGCGGGGAAGTCCCAGTGGTGGATGAGACAGCGGCGGGTCCCTGGCACTGACAGGTGGGCCTCATGACAGGATGACGGGACGCGGAGAAGAAACCGGAGAAAGGCCTGGAAACACCAGTGAGCGTGGCTTGCTTTTCAGGATGTCTGGGATCCACAGTCCCAGTTCCTCTAACCTAAACTCTGCCTTTCCACACGATGGGAAAGTTGTCACTGTGAATCCGCCCTCGAGGATATTTGCACTTGCCCTCAGTTCTAATCACTGTACTCTTTGTAAGTCTAACAGGGGCTTTGCCAGGCGGCTGAGCAGTAAAGAAACTGCCTGTCAATGCAGGAGACGCGGCTTCGATCCCTGGGTCGGGAAGATCCGCTAGAGGAGGAAATGGCAACCCACTCCAGTGTTCTTGCCTGGGGAGTCCCACGGACAGAGGAGCCCGGTGGGCTGCAGTCCGTGGGGTCACAAGGAGTCAGACACGACTGACCACAGGCACGTTAGGTCTGTGGTGTGTGGTCCTCAGTCACTCAGGCATGTCTGATTCTTTGAGACCCCATGGAATGTAGCCCGCCAGGCTCCTCTGTCCATGGAAATTTCTAGCCAAGAACACTGGAGTAGGTTGCTATTTTCTTCTCCAAGGGATCTTCCCAACCCAGGGGTCAAACCTGTGTCTCCTGCATGTCCTGCATTGGTAGGCGGATTCTTTACCACTGAGCCACCTGGGAAGGCTGCATGTAAGTCTAACACATGGATTTGGCAGAAATGACATCTTTTCTGTCAGCTTTCATGTGTATACTGGGTTGGCCAAAAAGTTCAGGTTTTTCCATAAGATGTTACAGAAAATCTCGAACAAACATTTTGGCTGAACCAAAACCAGCCTTCGTAGAGCCTAAGACCACCATTTCAGAGGGAACGCTGTCAGCCTGGGAGGATCTGATGTCTGAACGCACACAGCCTTAGAAGTAGAATTTGCTGAGCTAGATACATTTCAAAAGAGACCAAATCTTGCTCCCAAAATAGTTTACAGAATAATTTTAAAAGTCACTGGCAACTTGTTGAAATTTCCTGCCATGAATGAACGTAGGAAATGTACATGTCCAGTTAGGGGCTCAGCATTGTTCAAGAGAAGGAAGTATACTCAGAACCCCGAACTGTCAAGCCAGCAACAAGGCTGCAGGTGGCCATGGCTTCTGATCCTCATGGTCTACTTTTGGGGCACCCTAGGATAAGGAAGCTATTGGCTGTTGTGTGATTCCTGCAAAGGGTGGTGTCCTGCACAGAGGGTACACTCGGGTTAAAAGCACCCTGGGTCCATGTGAATATTTTTTAGGAAGATTCTTGAAATTGGCTCATGTCTCAGATGACTCAGCCTCGCTATGGTGATTACTTTCTGGAAACAGTCAGTCAGTTCAGTTGCTCAGTGGACTACAGCATGCCAGGCTTCCCTGTCCAGCACCAACTTTGAGAGCTTGATCAAACTCATGTCCATTGAGCTGGTGATGCCATCCAACCATCTCATCATCTGACGTCCCCTCCTCCTCCCTCTTTCAATCTTCCCAGCATCAGGGTCTGTTCAAATGAGTCAGTTCTTCGCATACGGTGGCCAAAGTATTGGAGTTTCAGCTTTAGCATCAGTCCTTCCAATGAATATTCAGGATTGATTTCCTTTAGGATGGACTGGTTGGATCTCCTTGCAGTCCAAGGACTCTCAAACTCTTCTCTGACACCACAGTTCACAAGCATCAATTCTTCAGCACTCAGCTTTCCTTATAGTCCAACTCTCACATCCATACATGACTACTGGAAAAACCATAGCTTTGACTAGAAGGAAATTTGTTGGCAAAGTATGTCTCTGCTTTTCAATATGCTGTCTAGGTTGGTCACAACTTTTCTTCCAAAGAGCAAGTGTCTTTTATTTATTTATTTTTTAATATTTTTTTTCCATTTATTTTTATTAGTTGGAGGCTAATTACTTTACAATATTGTAGTGGTTTTTGCCATACATTGACATGAATCAGCCATGGATTTACATGTGTTCCCTATTGTGAACCCCACCCTCATCTCCCTCCCCATCCCATCCTTCTGGGTCATCCCAGTGACCAGCCCCGAGCACTTGTCTCATGCATCCAACCTGGACTGGTGATCTGTTTCACACTTGATACTATACATGGTTCGATGCTGTTCTCTCATATCATCCCACCCTCGCCTTCTCCCATAGAGTCCAAAAGTCTGTTCTGTACATCTGTGTCTCTTTTTATGTCTTGCATATAGGGTTATCGTTACCATCTTTTTAAATTCCATATATATGCATTAGAATATGGTATTGGTGTTTATCTTTCTGGCTTACTTCACTCTGTATAATGGGCTCCAGTTTTATCCATCTCATTAGAACTGATTCAAATGAATTCTTTTTAATGGCTGAGTAATATTCCATTGTGTATACATACCATAGCTTTCTTATCCATTCATCTGCTGATGGGCATCTAGGTTGCTTCCATGTCCTGGCTATTATAAACAGTGCTGCAATGAATATTGGGGTACATGTGTCTCTTTCAGATCTGGTTTCCTCAGTGTGTATGCCCAGAAGTGGGATTGCTGGGTCATATGGCAGTTCTATTTCCAGTTTTTTAAGAAATCTCCACACTGTTTTCCATAGTGGCTGTACTAGTTTGCATTCCCACCAACAGTGTAAGAGGGTTCCCTTTTCTCCACACCCTCTCCAGCATTTATTGCTTGTAGACTTTTGAATAGCAGCCATTCTGACTGGCGTGTAATGGTACCTCATTGAGGTTTTGATTTGCATTTCTCTGATAATGAGTGATGTTGAGCATCTTTTCATGTGTTTGTTAGCCATCTGTATGTCTTCTTTGGAGAAATGTCTGTTTAGATCTTTGGCCCATTTTTTGATTGGGTCATTTTTTTTTTTTTTTCTGGAATTGAGCTGCAGGAGTTGCTTGTATATTTTTGAGGTTAATCCTTTGTCTGTTTCTTCATTTGCTATTATTTTCTCCTATTCTGAAGGCTGTTTTTTCACTTTGCTTATAGTTTCCTTTGTAGTGCAAAAGCTTTTAAGTTTCATTAGGTCCCATTTGTTTATTTTTGCTTTTATTTCCAATATTCTGGGAGGTGGGTCATAGAGGATCTTGCTGTGATTTATGTCGGAGAGTGTTTTGCCTATGTTCTCCTCTAGGAGATTTATAGTTTCTGGTCTTACATTTAGATCTTTAATCCATTTTGAGTTTATTTTTGTGTATGGTGTTAGAGAGTGTTCTAGTTTCATTCTTTTACAAGTGGTTGACCAGCACCACTTGTTAAAGAGGTTGTCTTTTTTCCATTGTATAGTCTTGCCTACTTTGTCAAAGATAAGGTGTCCATAGGTATGTGGATTTATCTCTGGGCTTTCTATTCTGTTCCATTGATCTATATTTCTGTCTTTGTGCCAGTACCATACTGTCTTGATGACTGTGGCTTTGTAGTAAAGCCTGAAATCAGGCAGGTTGATTCCTCCAGTTCCATTCTTCTTTCTCAAGATTGCTTTGGCTATTTGAGGTTTTTTGTATTTCCATATAAATTGTGAAATTATTTGTTCTAGTTCTGTGAAGAATACCATTGGTAGCTTGATAGGGATTGCATTGAATCTATAGATTGCTCTGGGTAGTATACTCATTTTCACAATATTGATTCTTCCAATTCATGAACACAGTATATTTCTCCATCTATTTGTGTCCTCTTTGATTTCTTTCATCAGTGTTTTATAGTTTTCTATATATAGGTCTTTTGTTTCTTTAGGTAGATATACTCCTAAGTATTTTATTCTTTTTGTTGCAGTGGTGAATGGTATTGTTTCCTTACTTTCTCTTTCTGTTTTCTCATTGTTAGTATATAGGAATGAAAAGGATTTCTGTGTGTTAATTTTATATCCTGCAACTTTACTATATTCATTGATTAGCTCTAGTAATTTTCTGGAAGAGTCTTTAGGGTTTTCTATGTAGAGGATCATGTTGTCTGCAAACAGTGAGAGTTTCACGTCTTCTTTTCCTATCTGGATTCCTTTAATTTCTTTTTCTGCTCTGATTGCTGTGGCCAACACTTCCAAAACTATGTTGAATAGTAATGGTGAGAGTGGGCACCCTTGTCTTGTTCCTGATTTCTGGGGAAAAGCTTTCAATTTTTCACCATTGAGGGCAATGCTTGCTGTGGGTTTGTCATATATAGCTTTTATTATGTTGAGGTATGTTCCTTCTATTCCTGCTTTCCGGAGAGTTTTAATCATAAATGGATGTTGAATTTTTTCAAAGGTTTTTTCTGCATCTATTGAGATAATCATATGGTTTTTATCTTTCAATTTGTTAATGTGGTGTATTACATTGAATGATTTGCAGATATTAAAGAATCCTTGCATCCCTGGGATAAAGCCCACTTGGTCATGATGTATGATCTTTTTAATATGTAGTTGGATTCTGTCTGCTAGAATTTTGTTAAGGATTTTTGCATCTATGTTCATCAGTGATATTGGCCTGTAGTTTTCTTTTTTTGTGGCATCTTTGTCTGGTTTTGGAATTAGGGTGATGGTGGTGGCCTCATAGAATGAGTTTGGAAGTTTACCTTCTTCTTCAGTTTTCTGGAAGAGTTTGAGTAAGATAGGTGTTAGCTCTTCTCTAAATTTTTGGTAGAATTCAGCTGTGAAGCCATCTGGTCCTGGGATTTTGCTTGCTGGAAGATTTCTGATTACAGTTTCGATTTCCGTGCTTGTGGTGCATCTGTTAAGATCTTCTATTTCTTCCTGGTTCAGTTTTGGAAAGTTATACTTTTCTAAGAATTTGTCCATTTCTTCCAAGTTGTCCATTTTATTGGCATAGAGCTGCTGGTAGTAGTCTCCTATGATCCTTTGTATTTCAGTATTGTCTGTTGTGATCTCTCCATTTTCATTTCTAATTTTGTTGAGTTGGTTCTTCTCCCTTTGTTTCTTAATGAGTCTTGCTAACGGTTTGTCAATTTTGTTTATCTTTTCAAATAACCAGCTTTTAGCTTTGCTGATTTTTGCTATGGTCTTTTTTGTTTCTTTTGCACTTATTTCTGCCCTAAATTTTATGATTTCTTTCCCTCTACTAACCCTGGGGTTCTTCATTTCTTCCTTCTCTAGTTTCTTTAGGTGTAGAGTTAGGTTATTTATTTGACTTTTTTCTTGTTTCTTGAGATAAGCCTGTAATGCTCTGAACCTTCCCCTTAGCATTGCTTTTACAGTGTCCCATAGGTTTTGGGTTGTTGTGTTTTCATTTTCATTCATTTCTATGCATATTTTGATTTCTTTTTTGATTTCTTCTATGATTTGTTGGTTATTCAGAAGTGTGTTATTTAGCCTCCATATGTTTGAATTTTTAATAGTTTTTTTCCTGTAATTGAGATCTAATCTTACTGCATTGTGGTCAGAAAAGATGACAGGAATGATTTCAGTTTTTTTGAATTTACCAAGGCTAGAATTATGGCCCAGGATGTGATCTATTCTGGAGAAGGTTCCGTGTGCACTTGAGAAAAAGGTGAAATTGATTGTTTTGGGGTGAAATGTCCTATAGATAAAAATTAGGTCTAGCTGGTCCATTGTGTCATTTAAAGTTTGTGTTTCCTTGTTAATTTTCTGTTTAGTTGATCTATCCATAGTTGTGAGTGGGGTGTTAAAGTCTCCCACTATTATTGTGTTACTGTTAATTTCCCCTTTCATATTCATTAGCATTTGCCTTACATATTGCAGTGCTCCTATGTTGGGTGCATATATATTTATAATTGTTATATCTTCTTCTTGGATTGATCCTTTGATCATTATATAGTGTCCTTCTTTGTCTCTTTTCACAGCCTTTATTTTAAAGTCTATTTTATCTGTTATGTGTATTGCGACTCCTGCTTTCTTTTGGTCTCCATTTGTGTGAAATTTTTTTCCCAGCCCTTCACTTTCAGTCTGTATGTGTCCCTTGTTTTGAGGTGAGTCTCTTGTAGACAGCATACACAGGGATCTTGTTTTTGTATCCATTCAGCCAGTCTTTGTCTTTTGGTTGGGGCATTCAACCCATTTACATTTAAGATAATTATTGATAGGTATGGTCCTGTTGCCATTTACTTTGTTGTTTTGGGTTCGCGTTTACACAGCCTTTCTGTGTTTCCTGTCTAGAGAAGATCCTTTAGCATTTGTTGAAGAGCTGGTTTGGCAGTGCTGAATTCTCTCAGCTTTTGCTTGTCTGTAAAGCTTTTGAATTCTCCTTCATATCTGAATGAGATCCTTGCTGGGTACAGTAATCTGGGTTGTAGGTTATTCTCTTTCATTACTTTAAGTATGTCCTGCCATTCCCTTCTATCCTTATGGGAATCCCTTTGTGTGTTATTTGTTGTTTCTCCCTTGCTGCTTTTAATATTTGTTTTTTGTGTTTGATCTTTGTTAATTTGATTAATATGTGTCTTGGGGTGTTTCGCCTTGGGTTTATCCTGTTTGGGACTCTCTGGGTTTCTTGGACGTGTGTAACTATTTCCTTCCCCATTTTAGGGAAGTTTTCAGCTATTATCTCCTTGAGTATTTTCTCATGGCCTTTCTTTTTGTCTTCTTCTTCTGGGACTCCTATGTTTTGAATGTTGGGGAGTTTCACATTGTCTCAGAGGTCCCTGAGGTTGTCCTCATTTCTTTTGATTATTTTTTCTTTTTTCCTCTCTGCTTCATTCATTTCCACCATTTTATCTTCTACCTCACTTATCCTATCTTCTGCCTCTGTTATTCGACTGTTGGTTCCCTCCAGAGTGTTTTTTATCTCATTTATTGCATTATTCATTTTTAATTGACTCTGTTTTATTTCTTCTGGTTCCCTGTTAAACATTTCTTACATCTTCTCAAGCCTTGTCTCCAGGCTATTTATCTGTAACTCCATTTTGTTTTCAAGATTTTGGATCATTTTTATTATCATTATTCTAAATTCTTTTTCAGGTAGATTCCCTACCTCCTCCTCTTTTGTTTGGCTTGGTGGGCATTTTTCATATTCATTTCCCTGCTGGGTATTTCTCTGCCATTTCATCTTGTTTAGATTGTTGTGTTTGGAGTGGCCTTTCTGTGTTCTGGTGATCTGTGGTTCCTTTTTATTGTGGAGGTTTCTCCCAGTGGGTGGGGTTGGATGATTGGCTTGTCAAGGTTTCCTGGTTAGGGAAGCTTGCGTCGGTTTTCTGGTGCGTGGAACTGGATTTCTTCTCTCTGGAGTGCAATGGAGTGTCCAGTAGTGTTTTCAGATGGGTCTATGTGTTTGGTGTGACTTTGGGCATCCTGTATGTTGACGCTCAGGGCTATGTTCCTGCGTTGCTGGAGAATTTGCGTGGTATGTCTTGCTCTGGAACTTATTGGGTCTTAGGTGGTGGTTGGTTTCAGTGTAGGTATGGAGGCTTTTGGACGATCTCTTATTACTTAATGTTCCCTGTAGTCAGGAGTTTTCTGGTGTTCTCAGGTTTTGGGCTTAAGTCTCCAGCCTCTGGATTACAATCTTATTCTTCCAGTAGCCTCAGGACTTCTCCAACTATAGAGCACTGATAATAAAACTCTCAGCTAATGGTGAAAAGATTCTCCACAGTGAGGGACACCCAGAGAGGTTCACAGAGTTACATGAAGAAGAGGAGAAGGAGGAAGGAGATATGGATGGGCAGGAGGAGAAAAAGGGGGACTCAGAGGAGAGAGACAGATCTATGCAGTACTCTGTTCCTGAAGTGTTCTCCATAGCCCAGACACCCACAGAGATTCACAGAATTGGATTGAGAAGAGAAGGGGGAGGGAGCAAATAGAGGTGATCTGGGGGAGAAAAAGGAGAATCAAAAGGGGGAGAGAGTAATCAACACACTCCTGAGTAAAAATGGGTACTGAATATTGGATTCTTAAATGTCCAAAATTGATATCAAATACTGAAAAACAAAGATTAAAAATCTAGAGTAGAGGTTAGACTCTTAAAAATACAATATTCAAAACAAAAACAAAAAATTTAAGAAATATATACAAAGTTCCCTTTAAAAATAGGGTCTTGTTTTTTTTGCAAGGTTATAGTGAAATGAAAATGAAAATTAAGGAGTAATAGAGGAGTCATAGAGGACTTTAAAAGAAAAGAAAAAAGAAAAAAATTTTTTTAATTAAAAAAATAGTAAAAATATATGAAAATGAAAATTAAGGAGTAATAGAGGAGTAATAGGGAATTTTAAAAGAAGATAAAAGAAAAAAATAGAAAAGAAACAAAAAGAAAAAAATTTTTTTTAATTAAAAAAAAAAGTAAAAATATATCTAGGAATTTCTCTGTAGCTGTTGCGGGCAGTGTGGGTTCGGTTCAGTTTCAGATAGCTCCTTGTTCCAGCTTACACTACTCGATATCTATAGGCCCCTTCCAGTGCAGTCGGTGTTGACTACAAGGATTTTAATCTGTTGCACCGGTCCCTTCTGAAGCGGTTCCCTTTGTTTATTTGGCTTCTGTTTGCCAGTCTCTTCAGTGTTTAATTTCCGCCCTGACACAGGCGGGCGGAGGTGGACTCTTATTTAGGTTCGCTGGTTCAGTCGCGCTGTGGGGAGGGAGGGGCGCTGCAGGCAGATATCGCTGGCGTGTGTGGGGAGCACTTGCAGTGTTCTGGCCACACTGGGTTTGCCCCGCTCACGGCGTGTGTGCTTTCCCCGTCTACACTGCTCAGGCTCCAGGCTGCTCTACAGGAAGCGGGCCCTGAGTTGCGTGCGGTTCCAGTTTTTGGGTATTCCACCAAAGTGCAGACTCGGTTGGGCCTGCATTTTGTGCCTTCCCCCGGCCCGAGCAACTCAGGCAGCCAGGAGCTTGACGGGCGCACTCTCCCTGGATGCAGGGTGCCTTATCCCTCTACAGGCCCAGCCTCAGTTTTTGCGTGCCAGTCGGGTATGCCTTGTGTTTGTTCCGGGGAGCTGGACTCTAGCCACAACCCTCCAGGCAGATGTCAACCATCCAGAATCTCAGGAAGTCTTTGGTTAGAAGCTGGAAGCCTGTTTGCAGTTTGGTAGGGGATGCCGTCTCTGGGGCCGAGTTTGCCCTTTTCCCCTGCCTCCTGCCTCCGGCGGGGGATGGGCCGGTCCGCCACCGGCTAGCTCTTCTCTGGAATTGCTCAGTCCTTCCTTTGTTCCTAAGCAGTGCCACCCGCTCCTCTCCTATCAGCCCCCACTTGCTGGTGGCGGATGCGGGCGTCTGGGGCACTTTTCTGCTGAAAGTTGCTTTTAGGCATGTAATCTGTGGGTTTTATTTATTTTTCCTCCTGGTTAGGTTGCCCTCCGAGATTAAAAAACTTCCCCCAGACCCGCCAGTGTGAGGGTTTCCTGGTGTTTGGAAACCTCCTCTATTACGCGTCCCTTCCCAGGATGGGTCTGTGTCCCTAACTCTTTTGTCTCTCTTTTTATCTTTTATATTTTGTCCTACCTCCTTTCAAAGACAATGGGATGCTTTTCTGGGCTCCTGATGTCCTCTGCTAGAGATCAGAAGTTGTTTTGTGGAGTTTGCTCAGTGTTCAAATGTTCTTTCGATGAATTTGTAGGGGAGAAAGTGGTCTCCCGTCCTATTCCTCCGTCTTCTTAGCCCATCCCCCCCGAACAAGTGTCTTTTAATTTCATGACTGCAGTCACCATCTGGAAACTGTACCTGTTGATTAATTTCAGAGGTTAATTTATTATTTTCAATTCCTAAAGTACCTCCTAATAGAATTGCCTATCAGTTCAGTTCAGTCACTCCATCATGTCCAACTTTTTGTGACCCCAGGGACTGCAGCATGCCAGGCTTCCCTGTCCATCACCAACTCCCAGAGTTTACTCAAACTCATGTCCATCAAGAAGATGATGCCAAAAAAAAAAGAAGATGATGCCATCCAACCATCTCATCTTCTGTAGTCCCCTTCTCCTCCCACCTCCAGGCCTTCCCAGCATCAGGGTCTTTTCCATTGAGTCAGTTATTCGCATCTAGTGGCCAAAGTATTGGAGTTTCAGCTTCAGCATCAGTCCTACCAATGAATATTCAGGACTGATTTCCTTTAGGGTGGACTGGTTGGATCTCCTTGCAGTCCAAGGGACTCTCAACAGTCTTCTCCAACACTGCAGTTCGAGAGCATCAATTCTTCGGTGCCAAGCTTTCTTTATTGTCCAACTCACATCCATAGATGACTACTGGAAGAACCATAGCTTTGACTAGATGGACCTTTGTTGGCAAAGTAATGTCTCTGCTTTTTAATATGCTGTCTAGGTTGGTCATAACTTTTCTTCCAAGGAGTGTCTTTTAATTTCATGGCTGTAGTCACCATCTGCAGTGATTTTGGAGCCCAAAATAATAAAGTCTCTGTTTCTACTGTTTCCCCCTCTATTTGCCATGAAGTGATGGGACCAGATGCCATGATCTTAGTTTTCTGAATGTTGAGCTTTAAGCCAACTTTTTCACTCTCCTCTTTCATTTTCAAGAGGCTCTTTAGTTCTTCACTTTCTGCCATAAGGGTGGTGTCATCTGCTTATGTGAGGTTACTGATGTTTCTCCAAGGAATCTTGATTCCAGCTTGTGCTTCATCCGGCCCAGCATTTCTCATGATATACTCTGCATATAAGTTAAATGAGCATGGTGACAATATACAGCGATGATGTACTCCTTTCCCTATTTGGAACCAGTCTGTTGTTTCATGTCCAGTTCTAACTGTTGCTTCCTGACCTGCATATAGATTCCTCAAGAGGCAGGTCAGATGATCTGGTATTCCCATCTCTTGAAGAATTTTCCACAGCTTATTGTGATCCATACAGTCAAAGGCTTTGGCATAGTCAATAAAGCAGAAATAGATATTTTTCTGGAACTCTCTTGCTTTTCCTATGATCCAACAGATGTTGGCAATTTGATCTCTGGTTCCTCTGCCTTTTCTAAATCCAGCTTGAACATCTGGAAGTTCATGGTTCACGTACTATTGAAGCCTGGCTTGGAGAATTTTGAGCATTACTTTACCAGCATGTGAAATGAGTGCAATTGTGCAGTAGGTTGAGCAATCTTTGGCATTGCCTTTCTTTAGTATTGGAATGAAAACTGACCTTTTCCAGTCCTGTGGCCACTACCTATACTTTAGAGAAATGAATTAGAAACCAGTGATTTACTCCTGCACAAAACCTACCCTGAGGGACAGGTCTTCTCACCAATTGAAAGGAAGATAACAAATGATGTAGAAATTCTTTGTGGTATAATTCTTCTAGAATTCTCTAAGAAAACAGCTATATCCTTTTTATGGGAATAAAATGCCACCATCACTGTAGTCAGAAAATGTCACTTACCAAATGCATATTAAATTAAAAAAAATAGAACAATTAAGAAAGTATGTATCATTGTTTACTTTCATTTTTGTCACATTTTTGTTATACTTACCTGAAAATTATTTACCACATGCTAGATAAGCCATGTCTCATTTTCTAAGTTGCCTTTTAGCTTTTTTATTTCCATTCAGGATGCCTATAAAAACATCAGAATGTCACCTCCGGATGCTAACATCTTGAAATGACAATAACCTTTAAAAAATACCCTTATACATTAAGATAGGGCCAGAATCTTCTATTTTTTAGTGCTAGGGGAAAGAAAGCTCAAAAGTTTTAGTATACTAATGTTTAAAATATATGATACAGGTTAATTGTTAATGCAAATTTCCATAGGTAAGTTATCTTCTACTTCTTCTACTAAGGCTTTCGCTGTCACTGATCCCCCAACTGAATACTGTGTTTTTCCCTGTGGGACTGCCATAATGTTTCTTTTTCTTTGGTGACACTATTTCATATTTTGTATTACAAATAGTATTACATAGTTTATTTTCTCTAGAAGTTAACTGGGAGTATCTTTTTACTTCCTCAAGTGTCTTATCACTGTCTTATATTCATTTCTTCTTTCTGTTCATTCCTTCATTAAATATTTATTAATCTTTAAGCCTGAAAAATAAGGTGTTGCCCCCATGCAACTTTCCTCTTTCAGCATGATGCTTGATGCAGATTTTCATCACAGCTTACACTCTGGACTTTTATACAGGCTCTAACAATAAACCAACTTGATTGACTGTCTTCCCATACAATTTTTTATAGTTACAATTTATATACAATAAACAGATGGTTAAGTTCAGATCTTTGAGGTTTGAAATTATGCTCACATAACCACCATCTAAACAGAGAACATTTCTATCACCTCATAAAGTTCACTTGTGTATCCTTCCAGTCAAATTCCCCACCACCAAACAACTCCTTTCAGACCTCAATCACCATGGAAATTTAACTTGTTCTTAGACTTCTAAAAATGTAATTAGACATTGTATATCATTGTCTCTGGCTTCATTCTCACAACACATTTTTGACACTTAGACTGTTGTGCAGTGTAGTGTTTTGGTTTTTTTTAATTGAATATTGTCCCATTATTGTCCAATGCACAATTTGTTAATCCTCTTGCTGGTCATCTTGTGAATTATTCCCAGTTTTCATTATCATGAGTAAAACTGAAAAACAATCTTGTACAAGTCTTCTTGGACCTATGCTTTCATTGCTCTTGGGTAAATAATCGGGGAGGAATCACTAGGTAATAAGTTGGATGTGTGTTTAACTTTGTAGGAAACCCCCAAACCTTATGACTTTACACTCCCACTAGCCACTTGGGAGAGTTCCAGCTGCTCTTCCACATCTGACATTGTCCATCTCTCCTATATCAGCCATTCAGGTGGGCATGTAGTTACAGGGTTTCCCATCCCATCTTGGTGTTTCAAGATTTCACCTTCAGTGATTATCCTTGGGAGTGTTGCTCTAGATCAGCTTTTTTATCTGCAGTGATGTGTTAAGCTGAACATCTTTCCCTGTGCTCACTTCTGTTCCAGCCTTTTGCTTCTTTCAACCCTGGATTTTAGGTCTCGTTATTTTTTATTTGTAGGTGTTCTCTGTATTTTCCTGATACAAGTTGTCTGTCAAGTATAAATATTGCAAACTCTTGCCCTTACTGTGGCCTGCTCTGCACTTGCCCACTTGCTCCTTTGTGGAGCAGTTTTAACTTGGGAAACTCCAGTTTCCTACTGTTTTCTTCTGTGCTCTGTGCAGTACGGAGTCCTGTCTAAGAGCAAACTGCTCACCTCAAGAACACAATGACTGTCTCCTAGTTTTCTTCTAGCAGCTCTGTGGTCTCACTGTTATAATTAGGCCTTTGATTCACCTCAAATTGACTTTTCTACAGAGAGTGAAGTAGGAAGAGGATTTTTTTTTTAATCTCTATAGATGCTAAGTTGTTCTAGTACAAGCTGTTCAGAAATCAGACAGGCTTCATTTTCCCCCACTGAATTGATTTGGCCTCTTAGTCAAAAATCATTTATATAAGTTGTCAATCTTATATATCTGATCAAGTTTCCATATACAGCTAATTTTCAGCAAACAAAGAGGAGCAGAATATACTGACCTGCACATATATACACGTGACACGGGGAATCCAGCCTGTGGGCCCCTCAACCCCGCAGGTCAGTCAGTCCAGGGTCTTTAACGGATAACTGGTGAGGTGAATAAAGTGAGAGAGAGAACCTGTGGACTGAGAGACATAAAAGATATATTCAAACTTTTTAAAATGGGCAAGAATGAACTGCAGTGTCTAGGAATGCACGCCTGCATGGTAACACCATAGAGAAACATAAGGAAGTGGTGACTATAAATGTCAGGACAGGGGTTATTTTGGAGAGAGGGCTGTAAGGAGGATGCGAAAATTGAAAGGTTCGGGATGGGAAGAAACAGTTACGTTACTTAACCTGAATGATGGTTTTAATTGTTTTCTCTTTATAGTAATTCACTAAACTATACTTTCTATGTAATTATGATTCCAATTATATGACATTCTGAAAAAAGCAAAACTATAGAGACAGTAAAAAGATCAGTGGTTGCCAGAGTCGGTCGAGGGGAGGTTTACAGACAGAGCAAGGAGGATTTTTAGGGCAGTGAAGGTACTCTGGATAAATGTCTTTATACATTTGTGCAAACTCATAGCATGTACACCACCTTGAGTGAACCCTAAATTAGGCTAATCTATTGTGACAAATGTAACATCTGGTGGGTGGTGTTGCTAACAGGGGAGGCACACTTGTATAGGGGCAGTGAGCATGGGAAATCTCTGCACTTTCAATTTTTCTGTGAAGTTAAAATGACTCAAAAAAGTAAAATCATAATTTAAAAAATTAACTATTAATTACATAATATTTGCATATTAGAATGTCTTCAAATCTTTGTGAAAATTAGATTATCAAAAATACCGTAAGTTGATGTTACCAGATTTGAGGAGAACAGAATTTTTTTATTTTGTTTTGTATACTCTTGGAATCTCTTACATGAACTGAAACAATAGTATGTTATTCATTGAAATTATTATTAATATTATAAAATTTAGAAAGAAACACCCTGCTTATTGTCTTTTTCTTTTCTAAGTTTTCAGTTTACAGAGACAACCATTTTCACTTCATGTTTTTTAGCATTTTGGAGGGGATGAGGGCGTTGGTACTCCTACCTTCCTGGAGTACTAGCTCTGCAGTCATGGGCAGAAAACTTACCTACCATAAATCTGTTTGCTAATGTGCAAAAGAGAACTAAAAATCTTTTTAGCAAGTCACTGGCTTGTAAACAGAATTTAATGTGCTTGTAGAAACTATAAATCCTAGCACATCATAAACTTAAAATCAGTGCTGTGACCATTCTTCTACTGTTACTGCTAACTACTCCTCCTGATCCTAATATACTGACCAAGAAGCCAGAAAATGGAGTTGTGAGCCAAAAGGAAACTTTTTTCACTTAAATTTTAAATAATCATGTTCTTTCAAAATTAAGATATTTCAGCTTTTTTTAAAATTTAAAATTCTTTAAATTTAAAATTCTTTTTAAAATAAGCAGCTCTTTTTTTTTTTTTAGAAAAATTTTTGTCAGCAGCAATATGTGGAAAAGATTCAATATTTTAAAATCTGGGAACACTTAGCCTCGTTTCATACATAAATGAAGTCATTAACTTTGGCTTGCCTATGACCCAAAAGGCAACAAATGGGCTTTGAAAAGCACCATTCTAAATCACTGAAACTGTTCATTCTGAAAAAGGTCGTAAAAGGTATGATGTGTTCTTCCGTCAATTTCCATGTAAAGGGAAGGATACCTATACTCAGCACTGCTTGAGCATCTCTGATATTTTTCTGATGAGCATCCAAGCTCAGGAAGCGCCCCTAAAAAGTGAGTTAGCTCTACAGAGGAAACTACTTTAACGGCAAGTTTCGGCCATGGCATTGAAATGCAGTGGTTTGGTCACGAAGCATCACCGTCCTGAGTACCGAGGCTGCTTGCGTCATCTGCGGAGGACGCTGCGTAATAAACCCGAGGTGTGGTTCTCCGCCGAGAGCCCGTCTCGTCGGCGGCCACGCCGGCCTGACGACCTAGCTTGTTACAGTTTGCTCACGCTTGGCTGCTTGGATCTCAGTATCATCAGCTGAGAAAGCCGCTAAGCTGAGGGGCGCCGCTTCGTTCCCCAAGCCACGTGACTTGAATATAAAAGCAAAGAGGAGTAATTATAACAGCCGTCTTTCAAGGGGTGGGGGTGGGGGTGGGGGGGGGGGGGGTCCGTCCCCAGCGTATTGCAATTTTAAGACAACAAGCTGAAATCAGCAGTAAAGAAACATTCAGCTCATCTTTATGGACTTATTTTTACTAGTCTTAGTTTTTCTTTATCTCCACATGTGCTATAAAAACACAACATTTGGAGCCAATTTGGCTTCCTTTTTCTATTGCATTGAAACAGTAAATGAACTCTAAAGCCACCAATCTATTAATTTCCCTAATTTCAAAGTATGTGAATAGTTTTCTTTAGGTACACCACTTACCAAATGGCTTCTCAATAAATGGGATTTTAAAATACATTTACAATTACATTCTGCTCTCCCTCATTATATTTTCAAATTGCTTATAACAAAGAAATTATATCTACATTTATTTTTCCTCTGTTTAGTTCCTCTTTTCAGAAATCACTTATGCTTCAGAAATTACCCATTATGTTCCTGGGAAAGATATTAAGTGCTATTATTAAACATATGCACTCTATCTGTATACATATCTAATAGGCTTGCCTTAACACAAAAAGTTTTGTTACTTTATTTTGTCAGAATTGATAATTTTATAAAAAATGTTCATGTGTTTCATTTTCTCCACACTTTTCCTTGTTGGCTTCATAATAGTTTCAGAATGCTAGATTTTTAAAATTCATTCATGAACATGGCCTCTGAAAAACATGGAGTATCTTTTTTATAGTGACTAGTTATCAGCTGTCTAATACATAATCAGGCCTCTCAGACCCCACCTCTGAAAAGCTCACTCTGGGCCAGCTTAGACATGTCATTACTAACATCTTGGTGAAGTCTGTATCTCAAAAAATGTGACTTTCTGCCTACGCTACACTCTTTCCAGAGAATATAATAAATGAATTTGAAACATTTGCTTTAATAATTTTGTTGCTACAACTAAGATACCGTTAGAATTTTTCTCATTGGGCAAAATTTATTGATGACCTTGGGTTGTAAAGAGCCCAATAGAACCTGAAATACAGAGCTTATCTAGTTCTGCTAACCCTCCTATCACCCCATGAAACTCCAGTCACAGGAGGTCAAGGTGGCATGTGGTACAGAGAGAAGGAGTAGGTATTCTTGTTCAGACTGAAAAACCACTCTGTCTCTTACAAGCATTATGATCTCAGGTAAACTAGTTAGTATCTCTATTATCTTCATCTGTCAAATGGGAATAATTATAGTACTTAATCATATAAAGACACAAGTATTAAAGTGCATTAATATTTTTCTCCAAAATATTCACTTTACCCATTTTCAAGGTCTTAGAGTAGTGCATGGAACACAATATGGGCTCAGTTGTCAGTATTATTTTTACTTAATGGTCTAAGACTGTTGTGGTTGGCTGGATAATGGTTCCCCCAAAGACATCCATCATGTCCGAATCCCCAGGACCTGACATGACAGAGGGACTCTGCAGGGGCGACTCAGTGAAGGGTCTGGACTGGTGAGACCCGATGTGGCTACAGAAGAGGAGCAAGACGAGCTGACTGCGGGGGCAGAGGGAGGAAAGATGAGCGCTGGGGTCAGAAGCCTCCAGGGAGCAGCGGGCCGAGGCACGGAAACAGTCTGGAGCTGGCGCCGCCTGCTGGCCTTCGTGTGCAGGGACATGCCCTTCAGATCCACCTCCAGGACTGCAAGAGAACGGTCGGTGCTTTTAAAGCTGTGAAGTCTCTGCCCATTCGCTGCAGCAGCAGACTGGATACAAGAACTATCACCGCATCTCTGACTCCCCGGCTCTTAAACCTTCCATCACATTTTGGGCCAATCCACAGAGAACACTGCCCATTTGAGGTCACCCTCTGCTGGAGAACACTGGACTCTTGTTTCAGCGCCACAGAGATGGGAATTGGTTTAACTGTCGAGAAACTATCGAAGATGACTATTCGGGGAGAGTAGGACATACATACCCCCTCGTATGTGAAACAGACGGCTAGTGGGAGGCTGCTGTATACACAGGGCGCTCAGCTCGGTGCTCTGTGATGACCTAGAGGGTGGGATGGCGTGAAGGGACATTCATCTGCCCCCTGCCTCTTGAGGAGATCTATGTATACATGTGACAGATTCAGTCCACCGCGCAGCAGAAATTAACACAACATTGTAAAGCAGTGTATACTCCAGTAAAAAAAAAAAAAAAAAATTCAAAAAAGACAACTATTTCTTCATAGTTTAAGAGGCCACTGGGGCTTCCCTGGTGGCTCTGGGTAAAGAATCCACTTGCCAAGCAGGAGACGCAGGTTTAGTCCCTGATCCAGGAAGATCCCACATGCCACGGAGCTACTAAGCCTGTGCACCCCAACTGCTGAGCCCACGTGCGGCAGCTACTGGAGCCTGTGCGCCCAGAGCCGGTGCTGAGCAAGGAGAGAAGCCACTGCGATGACACAACCAGAGGAGCCCCTGCTCATCACGAGGAGACAAACCCCGCACAGCCAAAAATAAATTTGTTTAAAGGCCTCTTAAGTTTTTTTCTTTTTACTTTTCAAAACCGACATTTATAGTATTCATGTGAGCTGAAAGCTCAAGCCTGAGATGCAGGCTGGCAGCTGAGCCTTGAGCAGGCAGCCCGTGGGGCCAGCGCACCCCAAGACTTACTGTGCTACAGCGGGGCGTGTCAGCATCTCCAATACCAGGTACCCCAGAACAGCAGGAAGCCACTGCCCGCCTCTGTCCCTTCGCAGACAGTAGCCCCCAGTTGGCTGGATCTCAAGGGGAACAACATTTTAGGGACCACCACTAGGAAAGAGGGGCTGCCCTTGTGACTCAGAAGGTAAAGAATGTGCCTGCAATGCAGGAGACCCAGGTTCGATCCCTGGGTGGGGAAGATCCCCTGGAGGAGGGCATGGCAACCCACTTTAGTATTCTTGCCTGGAGAAGCCCATGGACACAGAAGCCTGGTGGTCTGCAGTCTATGGGGTCACACAGAGTTGGACACAGCTGGGCAATTAACACACACATTCAGTTCAGGTCAGTAGCTCAGTCCTATCTGACTCTTGGCGACCCCACAGACTGCAGCACGCCAGGCCTCCCTGTTCATTGCCAACTCCCAGAGTTTACTCAAACTCATCTCATTGAGTCAGTGATGCCATCCAACCATTTCGTCCTCTGTCGTCCCCTTCTCCTCCTGCCTTCAATCTTACCCAGCATCAGGGTCTTTTCAGATGAGTCAGTTCTTCACATCAGGTGGCCAGAGTATTGGAGTTTCAGCTTCAGCATCAGTCCTTCTAATGAATGGTCAGGACTGATCTCCTTTAGGATGGACTGGTTGGATCTCCTTGCAGTCCAAGGGACTCTCAAGAGTCTTCTCAAACACCACGGTTCAAAAGCATCAATTATTTGGTGCTCAGCTTTATAGTCCAACTCTCACATCCATACATAACTATTGGAAAAACCATAACTTTTACTAGGTGGACCTTTGTTGACAAAGTAATGTCTCTGCTTTTTAATATGCTGCCTAGGTTGGTCATAACTTTCCTTACAAGGAGCAAGCATCTTTTAATTTCATGGCTGCAGTCACCATCTGCAGTGATTTTGGAGCCCCCAAAAATAAAGTCTGTCACTGTTTCCATTGTTTCCCCATCTTTTTGCCATGAAGTGATGGGACCGGATGCCATGATCTTACGCACATTAGAAAGAGAACAACTGCAAACTGCACTATAACAAATACATTGTTTACAACATTCTCTCTTTTCAAATACATTTTCAAAAAATGTGTTTATAAGGGGGGCTCTAAGAGTATTTTTTTAAAAGATAGCTACAATCCCACCATCTAATTTTGCTAGTGGACCTCGTGTAATACTTAGGAATGTTTTTTGCTAACTGACAGTCATTTACACCAATAGTTCATTTCTTTATCATATAAAAAAAGCCTAATCATTTGGAGGTGCTTGTGGGTTAAGCTGCTCAGTGATGACATTGGGGATCCAGTCTCTTTCAATGCTTCTGTTCTGTTGTGCTTAGCCAGTGTCCTTTCACCTTCGTGCTTGTAACTCTTGCTCACAAGATGACTGCCAGAGCTCCAGGCATCACATTCACTTTCAAAACACAAAAGGAAGAAACAAAAAGCTTCTCTATTATGAGGCTTATTAATTTTTTAGTCAGTGAAGGAAATGCTCCAAATTTCCATGCAGACATCTTCCATTTAACGGGCCCGAATTCTGACATTATGGGCATCTCTGTGGACAAGGGAGGTTAGGAAAGTTAATAACTGGGCAAAGAGGAAGGAACTGCTGTGATAAGCTTACTAGTCATAGTCACTATTTATCTCCTTGACTGAGGGAAAATCCTGACTTCCCTGAGATCAAAATATTTCCACCCTGGCTTCTTACCACAAGCAGAAAAGGGAAAATGGGCAGTTGTCTAGGCAGTAAACAGTAGCTGGCATATTTTAGGACAATACAATTACAAAATTATAATCTCTCCAAGAATATTCAAGCAAGTTAATATTTTACATCTATCTGTAAGTACAAATGCTTCTGATTAAAATAATGTATGGGAATTGAAAATTTGGGGAAAGAATAAAACACTGAGAATAAAATGAGAAATGAGAATAAAATGTTTAAAATCATCTCCCAGAGACTATCATGTTGTATTTATGTATAAAGATATAGCCAGTCTTTTTGTTTAGCTTGAGTTTTTTACTCAGTGCTTCTTATCTTCAATACTACTTTTTAACCAGCCTTTTCCTTAACAGTGGGCCATGGCTGATATTAATGCCACATAATTAATATCTTTGTACATCATCACTTATAATAGCTAAATGATATTCTAAGCAATAGGTCTGTAGATTAATCCATATAAACAAATCCCAGTGTCAAACATTTAGACTGTTTCATGTTTGTGTTTTTTGGTTTGGTTTTCTATTTATTTTGCTATTAAACACCACAGTATTTTCCTTGTGATGAGAACCTTTAACATCTCCCTTTTAGCACCTCCAAATTACAATCCAGTATTGTTAGCTACAGTCACCGTGCTGTGCTTCATATCCCCACAACTTACGTATCTTATAACTGGACCCAAACTACCTCTTAAGCTTCCTCAGGAAATCATAAGCCATGAATTTCCTTAGTCTCACATATGCTTGCTCTGCCATCTTAGATATTAACACAGACTGCCAACTGGTATTGGCGTTTTCTGTGTCATAAATTTTTTCTAACTTTGACTTTGGTTCAGGGTATCTACCAAATGGAGTCTCTGCAGGGCTGGATAAAAATAAAGAATGGGGAAGTTTAGCAACAGGGGAAGGGTCAAAATACATTTCTGCTCAGAAGGTAAGGGCACTCCTTACACCCTGGAAGCACGTCAGGGTGACATTTCAGGGCAAGCTCTAGTTAATCCTTTTACTGCCAAGATGGAGGCGTTTAGAAGAGCACTTTCTAACTGGCTCATTTGACGATTCTTATGATTTACTGCCATCAGAAGTCAGAACTTGGACAGCACATAAAGAGACACAGCTCCTGCATTTGTGGTTTATAATCTAAAAGGAGGCATACATGCTGGCAAGACATTAAAACTCATCACCGAGGAACGTACTTCCATCTCAGAGGAGGAAAACTCATGAGCACCTAGACGGTGGTCTTATTTCACCTGTTATGTCCTGTGAGGGGAGGATGGAGATGGGAGAAGAGTGGTATGAAGCCCACTGAGAGTTTTCATGAAAGAAATGAGCGATGAGAAAGAAATAATAATAATATTGATGAAATAATCCATGCAAAATCCATGCAAAAAACAGACATGGCTCTCTCTCAATACACGTAGTAGCCACATGCAAAATAGATGGTGCTCTAATTTGGATTGAACTTGTTTCTACAGTTCAGTAATCTCCATTCAGTTTTCCAGATAAACCACAGCACTACTAAGATGGCTCTCTTACACACAGGAAGAAAAAAAAGAAAAAAGTCAGACAGGCCAGAGAATTTTCAGACAAATCTCCCAAACAAATCCTGATCTGAGAGAACGCACATACATGAGAACGTTTGAGCACTGTCCATTAACAAGCAATAAACATTTTCTTGAACTTTAGTCAAAGGTTCACAGGCTTAACTGAAACTTCTTAAGGTACGAATATATGAGTAAACTCTGAAGAAAAGTCATTAATTGTATCTGTCCTTTCAAACAAGTTTTTTCATTTTATTATTAAAGGACATGGTATTATAATAATTTCCCTTAATTATTATTTGGCTTCTGAAACTGAGTTTATGTTGTGTGGATGTACTGTTTACTTTTCCTTCAAGATTTCTTGGGTGTATTTCAAAGTTATAAATTGAAATTTGCATTACACCCATTTAAATGTCTTTCTTATCTGGCCTCTTTTTAGCTCTCTAACCTAGTAAAGCACCAAAGAGAATTACTATTATAGAATTAGTATAATAAATGATATATTTAATGGTATGCACATGGTTTAGAAAACCAGTTTTATTTATGTCTTCTTAGATGGTTTCACTGCCTGTAATTTCTTACTGAAAGGCAGCTGAATGAAATACAAAAATTCTCTGGAGCATGCTGCTAATTCTATTTTTGGGCTTGTGCTGTATGTTAAATTTTAGCCTGTTCCAACTGTTAATATTGTAAAAGGTCAAATACTCAATGCAGTGCTCTTTTTAGTGTCTGCACGAAATGCCAGATTAATCTCAGTGTAATTAATGAGTTTACCCTGTATTTATTAAGCAGGAAAATAGGATTATTTCCCTCAGAATCCATGAACCTAGCAGAATCATAGATAAGAAACATAAATTTTGCAGCTGCTGCCCTGACTAGAAACCAGCTACAGAACCCAAATAAATTCCTTTTCTGTTTAATTTTCTGAGACCCAGAATCACAGAATAAAATCCCACTCATCAGTCACTGTAGTCCCGTTACCATCAACCTTAAGGATCAGTATTGTACAGGGCAGGCAAGGTAACTGGAGACTTACACCACCAGGCGGGTTATTGTATGACACCATTATGCTAAGTGACAAGCTCGTTCAGGAATCAGATTGCATGCAGACTGGCTTTTATGTCTCTACAAATTTCTAAAACAAACACTAGCCATTCAAGTTCTTCATACATTCAAATGGAAAAGAGGACCGATTCTGGCTTTACACCCAGCTTCAGGCAGACCTGCAGAAGTGCTGGAGGTGTTAATACACGCATCCTTTATCTCCAGCCTCCAGTTGACCATCATCAAAACTGCCAAGTGACGCGGTGTCATCAGCAGCTCACTAATGGTCAGCGCTATCACTCCCAATCACAACTGGTTGGTATTTAAGGGAATTTAGAAATTACGTTGGGCACATGGTCTTCCCAAGTGGCTCAGTGGTGAAGAACATGACTGCCAATGCCAGAGAAGCGGGTTCAATCCCTAGGTCCAGAGGATCCCCTGGAGAAGGGAATGGCAACCCACTCCAGTATGCTTGCCTGGAGAACCCCCACGGACAGAGGAACCTGCGGGCTACAGTCCACAGGATCGCAAAAGAGTCGAACACGACCCAAGCGACTAAACAACGAAGTAGTTCTTACCGTGTGGTCCCCAAGTCGGCAGCACCCGCATCACGCAACTTGTCAGAAATGCAAGGCCAGACCTACTGAGCCAGAAATTCCAGGGGTGGAGCCCCGGAGACCGTGTACAGCAAACCTTCAGGTGATTCTGGTGAATGCTTAAATTCCAAACAACCCCATCCCATTTTGATCCATTTTTCTGAATGACAGGTCGACACAAATCACTGGACAATAAAGTCAGAAGGACTCTCAGATCTCCTGACTTCCCTGAGAATACCATGTACCATTCACAGAGATGACTGCATCTCTTTGAGGGCAGAACTGGACCTCATTTGGGGAGTAAAATGGAGGAAGGGGACTCAGCAGAGGTTTGTCGTTAGACATCTGAGATTACAGCTGCCACAAAGTGGAGCTCAGAGGACACCTAGAGCGTGATGTGAGGGAGCAGACACACAACCAGGAATTCGGCGATCTGGGCTGTAGACTCACGGGCACCTGACAGACCTTAGCAATGCCACACCAGCCCCCAGGGTGTCACTCCAAGTACCAAGTAACGACGCCTTCCCTCTTACTTCTCAGTGCTGGTTTTAGAATTGAAAAAGTAATTTTGTGTGAAGATATCTGAAGCCTGGCAGCCACATATAAACATTTTCCTATTTTGATCAAAACTGAGACCCGTGGCCAACGGGGTGTAACCCGGAAGTGATGGTAGGGCAACAAGGAGAGAGGAGGGGACAGGGTGTAACCCGGAAGTGATGGGAGCAGGTGCTGGGGGAGTGACAGAAGGGCCACCCGGAGAGAGGAAGGGACAGGGTGTAACCCGGAAGTGATGGGAGGGGCCCCAGGAGAGAGGAAGGGACAGACCCTGGCCTAGAGCTGGGTGGCCTTGAGAAAAGCAATTAGAAGAAGAGCTGATTAAAAATATAGGAGCAGGCAATCAGAAACTAGTACCAACCAGAAAGAGATGTGAAAGCGGTGGGCAGGAAGAGAGGTTCTGGATTGCAAAGCTGCACGGCAACAACAATAAATACATGTTTTAAAGGCCACATTAGACATGGCGGCGGGGGAGAGGGGGCGCTGTGGGAAAATGAAGCCACAGCCCCTCAGAGGGCACGGGACCAGCAGAACCAGAGTGGCCAGATAACGGGAAAGGTACAGTGGAGTCGGGCTGGATTTTCATTTCTCTTCGATAATTTTGAAATCACTGCAGGCAGTCTGAAAGTCTGACCTCTGTAAGAATGAAAGGGGAAACGGGCTGGTCCCCGGGTGCCCGGCACTGCGACCAAAGCAAAAAGGTGCAGGGGCACACCCAGGCCTGGTGCACCCAGGGAAGCCACCGAGGGGGCAGGAAAGCAAAGCTCCGGAGGCAGGGAGGCCGAGGGGCAGGTGAGGTCAGAGGCCCCGGGGTGGGGGCCTTCAGCGGGGAATGGAGGAAGGCGGGAAGGTGGGCTTTGCTTTTACTCATCTTCATATTGTTTGGTCTCTCACCCTGCAGTCAACAGGCATTCCTTCTGTGATTGGAAACGCATCAGAGAAAAGAAATGTGAATAAAAAACAGTACTGTAGGGACCTCCCTGGCAGCCCAGTGGTTAAGAATCCACCTTCCAATGCGGGGGATGCGGGTTCAGTCCCTGGGAACTAAGATTCCATGTGACGAGGTGCAACTATGCCTGGGTGCTGATATTACTAAGCCCGCGGGCTAGAACTAGAGAGTCCCAGTGCAGCAACCAAGAGGCAGCTGTGATGGTGATTCAGTTGCTCAGTCCCATGCAACTCTTTGCCACCCCATGACTGTAGCCCGCCAGGTTCCTCTGTCCGTGGGATTCTCCGGGTAAGCGTGTTGCCATTTCCTTCTCCAGGGGATCTTCCAGCCCAGGGACCGAACCCGCATCTCTTTCATTGACAGGCAGATTCTTTATTGAGCCACCAGGGATTCCTTAGATAGAGAGAGCAATATAAACAATACTGTATTATGGAGCTGTGTGCTTCAGTTGGCACTGAAGCCACTAAGTGGGGCCAGGAAGAAGGTCTGAGCATCTGCAGAGTTAACATGATCAGCGCTGCGGCTCCTACTTGATGGCGTGCTCTGACGTAAGAATATGGTTACAGGAATATATCATGCAAATGAAAGCAAACCAAGTTTGACAGATGACCAAAAAAAAAAAAAAAAAAACTTTGTAATAATCACATTTTAAAAATCTGAATGTATGTATTTTAGGCTTGCACTCCATGAAATTTCTGATATTTTACAGTTCATAACCTTAAAATTGAAATATTATAGGGTTCAATCTTATCTTTCTATTGAATAGATAATATGCCTTGATATTTATCAGTATTTGGTTAAAACTCTCTTTTTTGGTTTCATTTTCATTTCACTGATTAAACATATTTGCATGAAAAATAATCTCCACAGGTGTCAATTTATACAGCTGTATTTCTCTCCTACATTTTATGTCCCCTGGGATTTCTAAAAACTGCTATTTTCTATGAATATGATCATACTATCCAAAATAAAACACTATGACTTAAGAAAAGTCATCGTCAAATATCTTGATGCTATTAAAGTGCTACACTCAATATGCCAGCAAATGTAGAAAACTCAGCAGTGGCCACAGGACTGGAAAAGGTTGGTTTTCATTCCAATCCCAAAGAAAGGCAATGCCAAAGACTATTCAAATTACCATACAGTTGCACTCATTTCACATGCTAGCAAGATTATGCTCAAAATCCTTCAAGCTAGGTTTCAGCAGTATGTGAACTTCCAGAAGTATAAGTACTTCCAGATGTACAAGGTGGATTTTAAAAAGGCAGAGGAGCCAGATGTCAAGTCCCAGCATCTGCTGGATCATAGAAAAAGCAATGGAATCCCAAAAAACCATCTACTTCTGCTTTATTGACTATGCTAAATTAACTTATATGCAGAGTACATCATGAGAAACACCAGGCTGGATGAAGCACAAGCTGGAATCAAGATTGCTGGGAGAAATATTAACAACCTCAGATATGCAGATGACACCACCCTTATGGCAGAAAGTGAAGAAGAACTAAGGAGCCTCTTGATGAAAGTGAAAGAGGAGAGTGAAAAAGTTGGCTTAAAGCTCAACATTAAGATCATGGCATCCAGTCCCATCACTTCATGGCAAATAGATGGGGAAACTGGCTGACTTTTATTTTGGGGGGCTCCAAAATCGCTGCAGATGGTGACTGCAGCCATGAAATTAAAAGATGCTTACTCCTTGGAAGGAAAGTCATGACCAACCTAGAAAGCATATTAAAAAGCAGAGACATCACTTTGCCAACAAAGGTCTGTCTAGTCAAGGCTATGGTTTTTCCAGTAGTCATGTATGGATGTGAGAGTTGGACTATAAAGAAAGCTGAGCACTGAAGAATTGATGCTTTTGAACTGTGGTGTTGGAAAAGACCCTTGAGAGTCCCTTGGACTGCAAGGAGATCCAACCAGTCCATCCTAAAGGAAATCAGTCCTGACCATTCATTGGAAGGACTGCTACTGAAGCTGAAACTCCAATACTTGGACCACTTGATGTGAAGAGCTGAGTCATTTGAAAAGACCCTGATGCTGGGTAAGACTGAAGGTGGGAGAAGGGGATGACAGAGGAGGAGATGGTTGGATGGCATCACCAACTCAATGGACATGAGTTTGGGTAGGTTCTGGGAGTTGGTGATGGACAGGGAGGCCTGGTGTGCTGCAGTTCGTGGGGTCGCAAAGTTGGACATGACTGAGCGACTGAACTGAACGCTTTTGATTGTGTAGATCACAACAAATTATAGAAAATTCTTAAAGAGATGGGAATACTAGACCAGATTACCTGCCTCCTGAGAAAACTGTGTGCAGGGCAAGAAGCAACAGTTAGAACCGGACATGGAACAATGGACTGGTTCAAAATTGGGAAAGGAGTACAGCAAGGCTGTATATTGTCACCCTGCTTATTTAACTTCTGTGCAGAGTACATCATGTGAAATGCTGGGCTGGATGACTCACAAGGTGGAATCAAGACTGCTGGGATATATATCACCAGCCTCAGATATGTAGATGATACCACTTTAATGGCAGAAAGCAAAGAGGAACTAAAGAACTTCTTGATAAAAGTGAGAGACTGAAAAAGCTGGCTTAAAACTTAACATTCAAAAAACTAAGATCATGGCATCCAGCCCCACCACTTCATGGCAAATAAATGGGGAAAAAGTGGAAACAGTGACAGATTTTATTTTGGGGGGCCTCCAAAATCACTTTGGGTGGTGACTGCAGTCATGAAATTAAAAGACACTTGCTCCTTGGAAGAAAAGCTATGACCAAACTAGACAGCATATTAAAAATAAGAGACATAACTTTTCTGACAAATGTCCATATAGTCAAAACTATGGTTTTTCCAGCAGTCATGTATGGATATAGGAGTTGGACCATAAAAAAGGCTGAGCACCAAAGAACTGATGTTTTTGAACTGTGATGCTGGAAAAGACTCTTGAGAGTCCCTTGGACTATAAGGAGATCAAACCAGTCAATCAAAGAAAATCAACCCTGAGTATTCACTGGAACAACTGATGTTAAAACTAAAACTACAATACTTAGGCCACCTGATGCGAAGATATAACTCATTGGAAAGATCCTGATGCTGGGAAAGACTGAGGGCAAGGGGAGAAGGGGGCGACAGAGGTAATGAGATGGTTGGATGGCATCACTGACTCAGTGGACACGAGTTTAAGCAAACACTGGGAGGTGGTGAAGGATAGGGAAGCCTGGCATGCTGCAGTCCATGGGGTCGCAGAGTCAGACACGACTTAGCAACTGAACAACAGCAGATAGCAGTTTTAGAGACAGATCAAACATCCTGATTCATATCCTTCATCCAGTGATAATTTTTAAAACATAAAACAAGTTCCTGAATCCATTAGGAGGCCCTCGGCAATCCCATTGCTCCTACTTTGTATTGCTGAAGAATCAAATTCCAGCAGTGAACACCCTGGGCACTGCCCGGCCCTGTCCATTCTGACGTGCTGGACATTGGATGACAGTAGCTGCTCCTACATGTCTCTCAGCCAACAGAACTGACCATTTTCCACCTGCAGTGCAGTGTGCTCCTCTTCCAAAAAACAAGAACTGTGCATAATAATACACAGTGGCCACACATATCACAATAATTAGACCCATTCCCCATGAGCAAATTAGCGAACTAACTCCACAGCCTTAAAGTGGATTTGCAGTGAACGGATGATGTTTTATGACCAGGAAGGTTGAAGATCTGCTGCTGGGGGGTATCTTATTCCATGGTCATAAACATAACCAGCTAATGTGTATGCAACACTTACAGGAGTAAGTGCTATGCAAAGAACTTCTCATGGGTTATGTATGTGCTCAGTTGCATCTGACTCTCTGCAGCCCCGTGGACTACAGCCCACCAGACTCCTCTGTCCATGGGATGCTCCAGGCAAGGACACTAGAGCAGATTGCCATTTCCTCCTCCAGGGGATCGTCCCAGCCCAGGGACCAATCCCAAGTCTCCTGCACTGGCAGGTGGATTCTGTACCACTGGTGCCACCTGGGAAGCCCTCACATGGGTTACTCTGTTTAAAACACTTTCTACTTAACCTAAGCCACAAGGTAGATATTACCCCCGCTTAAAAAATGCAAAACCTGGGGCCTTTCAGTGACTTCCAGTTACAGGCAAACAGGATTTAAATCCAGATCAGCAAATCCTGCCCTTGGTCTGAGAACTTGTCCACAGTGGAGGAGGTCTTTGGAGCTGCTGGTTTAGGAATTGTTCCTGACCTTTGAAAGCTAGGCCAGGAGGACCACAGAGAGGAAGAGATGGCCAGGGCCACAGCAGAGGCCCCAGGGCTGCAGGAGGCCACTGCAGCAAAAGTGAGTCCACCAGCGTGAGCCTGAAGAAAACCCCGAAGGAAAACATCGAGCATTCAGCAGGGTATTTATGGAAAAGACAATCCTCGCACATCCCTGTTACCAGACGGTAGACTCACAGCTTCGACAAGCATCAGAAGGATGTGCAGATTAAGCTTTTAAAGGGGTTACATTTTGACTGTTCCTGCACAGTAGGTGTTCGTTCTTTGAATCTGAGCCCAGCTTATCTGTTTCTTTCTTATTCTTTCCTGAAATGCCTTGTACACCTCCAGTAGCCAGTCAGCGATCACCGCTGACCACTACTGCTGATCAGTTCAAATGTTTTAACTCTTTGTTAAGTGAAAAAGCTTCAGTTTTCTTCTTAATAAATGAGACAGTAATAAAAATGGTCCTTGAGGATGTTTGGCCCTAAAATCAATCACTCCACAATTTATTGACGCTGCCATAACGAAATACCGTAGACTGAGTGGTTAAACATGGGAAATTTATTCTCTCACACTTCTGGAGGCAGGAAGTCCAACATCAGGGCATCGGCAGGGTCCAATTTTGGTGAGCGCTTTCTTCCTGGCTTGTAGGTGGCTCTCTTGCTGTGAACTCCCATGACCTTTGCTCAGTGAGTGTAGACAGAGAGACTGCTTTCTCTTCTCATGAAGTCACCAGTGCTATCTGATAAGGACTGACTCTTATGAGCTCATTCAACTAAGTTACATCCTAAAAGCTTTATCTCCAAATCAGTCACACTAAAAGTTAGAGCTTCAACAGTGAATCTAGCGGGACACAGTTCAGTCCACCATAGTCCTGTAATCACTGAGTTCAGTCCAGCGTCCCGACCATCACAAGCTCCTGCCCAGTGAGTGTCCTGTGGCTGGTCCATGAATAGCCCTGCTCGCCACAACTAGAGAAAGGCCGCCTGCAGCAGCGAAGACCCAGCACGGCCAAAATAAACAAACAATAAAATTATTTTTAAAACAGACCCGCAGACCACAACCTCAGGAAGAGCAGGTAGGGACTCCAGGATGTGAAGATCCCCCAGAGAAGGAAATGGCAACCCACTCCAGTATTCTTGCCAGCAAAATCCCACGGACAAAGGAGCCTGGCAGGCTGCAGTCTATGGGGTCACAAAGAGTCGGACACAACATAGCAACTGAGCACAGATTGATTGCTATTTTTATATCATATTTCTTTCCACCCAGAGATTTAAAGTTGTGCTTACTTTAACTGGTAAATTTAAATTTAAACACATAGATGCAATATGTAAACACTACTAGGACCTTCTGTTGTCAAACAAAAAGTCAAATCATTCCAAAGTTTGTGAGTATCACTTTTTTATTGACTATCAAACGTGAAGCTGCTGTTAACTGGCAGGACTGAAACCCTTGGTGCTGGTCTTTCGCCTGATGGAATCAGCTCCACCCGATTCTCTGGGGTCATCTCCCTCCTTGTGGATTCTAGTCACACCTATGAAATTCCTCCGAGCAGCACCTAAGTTAGTGTTTCACTGAAACCAGGGCTGTGGCCCAGACGGTTCACACTCAGGAAAGACCACCCAGCCTGCAGGAGCCCCCTCCCTGCACAAGGCTGCCAGACTCCGCGGCACACCCCCAAGGACATCTCCGTGTAGTTCTCTACTGGGCAGGCTTCATGAAATAATATATGTGAAAAGAGACCGAAAAGAAATGTTTTGCACACATACAAGAGTTTTGGTTTTACTGTTATTGGCACTGGTATCAGAGAATGTTTGCCTGTAGTTACAGAAGCAAAAAAATACTCTTACAAAGTACACGGGGGTGTCCAGCAGTACCACCAGGAGTGGATGGAGAAGGCTGGTGGGCTACAGTCCACGGGGTCACAGAGAGTCAGACACGACGGAGCCACTGAACACACTGACTACTGTTTTTATACCGTATCTCCGTCTACTCAAGATATTTAAAGTTGTGCCAACTTTGAAAGTCGCTCAGTCATGTCCGACTCTGTGATCCCATGGACTACGCAGTCCATGGAACTCTCCAGGCCAGAATACTGGAGTGGGTAGCCTTTCCCTTCTCCAGGGGACCTTCCCAACCCAGGGATCAAACCCAGGTCTCTCGCACTGCAGGCAGATTCTTTACCAGCTGAGCCACAAGGGAAGCCCATGCTAACTTTAACTGGTGAATTTAAATTTAAATGTACAGATGCATTATGTAAACACTGCCAGGAACTTTTGTTATTAAACGAAAGGGAAAATCGTTCAAAAGTTTGTGAATATCAAAATGATAATCATCGGCCATTCACTTATTATACAATCAAATTTTTTCAATCAACTCACATGTCAACCATCCTGTAATAGTGGTTAAAATGCTCGAGAATAATGAGCCGAGTCAGTAGCAAAGTTATCAATAGACAGAGCTGTCTGATTGTCAACCGGCTTCTCACAACCCCTGTGCCATGCTTCCTGTGTGGGCCACGTTTCTCTGCTTTCCGCCCCACATTCTAACAGTGGTTAACAGGACATTCTAAAATACACTGACTGTATCTTCTCAGTTCAGTTTAACTGTCAAGGAAACAAAGGAAACTATATTCACCAAAGAACTCTGATAAGCGATATATTCACCAGTGACTCATCCCCTGAACGTTAACCATCACAGCTTGCAGGCTATTTACCCTGTAATCTCTTTATTTTCTATCTTTAAAGCTCCCTATTGTGGTGTAGCAATCATCTCTTAGAGCAATTTTAAAGGGCAGAAAATCTTCGAGAACAATTTTCCATATTCAGAATTTAAACATGCTTTTCGCTGTTCTTAACAAAGGCTCTAACAGGATAAAAGCTTCATTCTAAAACTGCAGGAATCATTCATTTCTCTGCTTTGTGTTTGTCCTAAAACAAGTGTTTCTTTTTTCACTGCGAAAATCAAATAAGCACTCTGATTTTTTTCCCCCATTTTATTTTTACATTGACAGCATGCTATTGTTAAAAAAAAATTATCTGAAAAAGAGATTCCCCGCATCAAAGCAATAGCAGCAACAAAAATCTATGTGCCTTATAAGAAACAGTTTGGATAATTCTTCTTAGGTGACTGGACTACCTTTATTGGAAATTAATTTTCATTAATAATTATTTCTGCCCCATGAATTTGAGTGGTAAGAAAACTACTCACCTAGTTTTCTGTTCTCCAGTAAGAATTCCAGCATACCATATTCGTTCTTTCTCTCACATATCAAGGAGTTATTCAGCTCTTTCTCTGAAACTGTCCTGCTGGTCACTATCATGAAATTATTTCATAAAGCCATGATGATTTCACAAGAGGAAGAATTTCACTGAAACTTAGTGAAGTCTTACTGAATAATAAGTCAGTGTGAAAATCTAACAAAAACTGGGAGTCACTGCTGTGCTTGGTCACTCTCGTGTCCTGTGACCCTGGACTGTAGCCCCCCAGGCTCTTCTGTCCATGGGGATTCTTCAGGCAAAAATACTGGAGTGGGTTGCCATGTCCTCCTCCAGGGGATCTTCCCAACCCAGGGACTGAACCCAGGTCTCCCAAATTGCAGGCAGATTCTTTACTGTCTAAGCCACCAGGAAAGCCCACCCTTACAGTAAAAAAGCATTAAACATCACTATTTATTAACACAGTCGAGAACTGTGAGGGTCTAAGATGTCACCCCGTGTACCAGCTAGCCAGTCAGCCTGCTGCAGTTGCATGGGTGCTGGCAGAAGACGAGAGATGCCTGGATCGGAGACCCAGGAAGCTTTATTACTCAGAGCAATAGTATTAGCCAGTGTATCAGCATTTCTGTCAGTTTCCTGAGTCCCATTTCTCACAGGGAGATGCAAAGAGGATCAGGCGACACTCACATATGAAGAAGGTTGTGTTACAGGAGAGGAACCACAACATAGGGAACCCTAATGTTTTATAGTGGGTGATGATCCAGCCCACACTTTGTCCCAGAGGGAGACATCCTTACTGCGAGGGACATAATCTTCCCTCTTCTCCGGAGGGAGATGCCTGCTCCATCCTTCAGAACAAGGGCCCTCCCTGCCTTGGCTCACAAAACGAAGAGGGGCGGGAGGCTCGGGGAGGACTGTCTACCAGCAAACTCTCCCTTCTCTCATTTTTCCACTAAACTCACATCTGTTTAGATTGTGAAAAACCTTTTAAACTGGTACCTTTGTCAGGGTCAGTATGTTATGAGGCAGCTAAAAATAATCATTTCCTCATTCTCCTATTTACTTACACCTATGGCATACATTTGACAATCATATTTAGTCTTACACTATTATTAAAATTCTCATTTTTAAAAAGATTATCATTTCCCCATTGGCCAGAACCAGGCCACATCATTGAATTATTCTGATGCAACAAAGTAATTACTGACCACTAAACAGGTGCAAGGAGACCCATGAGACGTGAGTCCTCTACCTCCTCTGCATGGAGCTGCTGCATGCATTTTTCACAGTTTCATGCGTTAACATTTACTGAGTGCCCTCTGTGAGCCTGGCCTTTCCAAGGCTCCACAGACAGGAAGGTAAATAGACCTTCTCTCCTGAAGTTCAGGATAAGCTCACAGGGGAGATACGAAGGCAAAGAGTTAAGAGGTGAGCTGGGTACCCAGGTGAGGGCAAGAGAGTGTCGTGCAACGCCTCTGAATCAGGCCAGGCGAGACGGTGTGCAGGCCTCTCTGAGGCTTCCTACGTGAATTCTTCAAGAAAAACAGGAACCAGCCTGAAAGAGCGGGTGCCAAGGAGGGCGAGGGGGCACAATGCCGCAGAGGAAGGAGCCCAGGCCGCCAGGGAGCTGCCTTCCCAGGGAACGGCGTGTCCTTTCGAAAGGGGCTGGGGGAGCCGGGGTGGGGTGGAGCAGAGCTGAAATCAGAGTCATCAGGGGAAGTTCCGACATGCTTACAAACATATGTTCTATGTGAGAGAGTCTGAGGGGTAACAGTCTGGCTAAAAGAAAGCCCTGGGTTCCACGTATATTAGCGCAATTTGAGCCACACTCACTTCTCCAGCTTCAACTTTTCCCAATCTCCACCCCCACGCCTGCTCTCCCAGCCTCACACCCATAAAAATTAATTTAAATAAATAAATAAAAGGGAAGTACATCCCCCCTGCCCCCCAAAAAGGAAGCCCTAGAGGACGTCTAGGGCTTATTTATAAACGAAACAATATTTTTTACAAGGCGTTTTACTGGAAAGGGTTGGAACTGACGGCTTTTGCAGGTGGGGCTTGAGTAAAGAGCCCTCTGATCACACCCGTGTCACCAGCACTGAGGACCTTGGTGCGTAGGAGCCGTGCAGGGGCGTCTGCCTTTATCCCGGACAGGTGTGGAGGGGAGGGACCGACGATTGCTCACAGTCACCCCCGCAAAGGACAGATCCGAGAAGGGGGGACACTGTCCTCAGGAAGACCAGCTGGGTGGGCGGCTGCAGCCATAAACCTGATGGGTGAAGGGAGTGAGCATGAAGAAAGCATGTGGATTCAAGAGGCTTCAGGGAGGCAGAAGCTGTAGGACTCGGTGGCTGACGGCCCCAGGGAGACGGTGGCGGAGCCCGCAGACCAGACCGGCTGCAGCTCACTAACGTGGCTGCCAGGTTGATGGGTGCCGCTCACTGAAACAGCGAGTCCAGGCCAGGAAATCAGGCAAGAATGCTGCGTTTGGTGTTGAAACACCCCTCCTCAGTAGCAGACAAGCTTTGGTCTCCTGACAACGCTCTCCTGTTTAAGCGACCAATGCCAAGATGAAGAGGCACGAACGTTTTCTTCATTTTTAAAGCCTCTCATTCTTTGTCCGTAGGAGACAGAGAACTTGCAGTCATCAAACCTCCAGCTGTCGGACTTTTCCAAACAAGAACCCCCAAAGCAACTCACCTTTCCCTCCTCCATTTTTAGAAAAAAAAATTATCTCTTCAAGGTATCAGAGCCTAGTTATTTAGTCAGTATAACAATATCTAGAAACACATTTCAGATAAAAGGGAAGCAGAAATGAAGGCATTAATGCAACATGTGGAGATCTACCCCCTGTTTTTGTTTAGTTACACTGTCTCACTTCAGCTTCAAGGCTCTGGGGAGTTTCTAGGACCCTTCTCATCCCACACATAGAGAGGAACCTCAGGCTTCAGTTACAGTCAGGATGCTGAACTCAAGTCTATCACACCCCAAATTATTTACACGTTCCTGTGTTCCCCATCCAGTTTCTCCTCAAAGTTTCTAAAAGGTATAGTACCCTGCCATCTCAATCGTGTTTCTAAACCTGCTGAAACCATTTTCACTGTTGTCTGATAACTCTGCTCAAGGCGTAAACCAGGGAAAGGCTGCTGGTCTGGCCCAATCAGCAGTTCTCAAGGTCCCATCTCCCGTCTACCAGGATGAGAGAAATATGTTTCTTACGCAGCTAAACTTCTTGGCTTCATTTTCTTTCTAAGAATTACAATTTCTAATCTCCTCCTGATGGAAGGAAACAGGAGGGCCTATTTGCTGTGGCCGAATTCACACAATACTGCATGGAATTCACGGGGTCAAGCGGAAATGCTCTCCTTTCTCTTTGTTCAGCGTCCTCCTGGTCCCTTGTCTATGATTCCGTGATTCCAGCTCCCGTGAGATACCTGTTCTTTATCTTAGTTGCTACACCCATCCTCACTGATTCTTTCATTATCATTTCATTCGATTCATGTTTGGAATGAGTTGTCTACCCAAAAAAAATGCTGTTTTAAAAATACACATGACTTAAGACCCAAAGTTGCAATCGTCAGATGACAGTATTACCAGCCTGAAATAAATATATATTCACAAATATATATTAATGTGTGTATGGGCTCAGTTGCTTAGTCTTGTCTGACTCTTTGTGGCCTGATGGCCTGTAAACTGCCAGGCTCCTCTGTCCATGGGATTTCCCAGGCAAGAATACTGGAGTGGGTTGCCATGCCCTCCTTCAGGGGATCTTTCTGACCCAGGGATTGAACCCATGTCTCTTGCATCTTCTGCATTGGCAAACAGGTTCCTTACCACTAGCAAAACTAGGGAAGCCCATATATATTTATACTTATATATCCATCCAAGGCAAAGAAAGCAGACAATGTACTCACATTGGGCAGACTTGTCTTAGGTAAAAAAGTAACTTCCTATAAATTTTTTAACAAAAATAGTTTTCTGACCACTTCAAGGCCACTCACCACCACTGTCAGGACCCCTCAGTGAATCAACCCAGCTGAAATATTTTCTGACACATAAATAAGAGCTAATGAATGCTTTCCTGGGAAAGTCATTAAAATTGAGGCTTCAAAGAACTGAATGCTGTCCAGCTTCAGAGGGGTTAAATTTAAAATTTCATCCTTTTAGACTTGGTGTCAAACAGTGACAAATGATCCTGTATTTTAACTTCAATTGCTTTTGTACTTAGAAAAATCTCCCAATTTGAACTATTTTCCTAAGTTTCTTTCCAATGATTTTTAATGCTTATTTTTTCACTTCTTTTCAAGGTCTTTGTAATTTATTTTTATACATCATGTAGGAAATAATATAAACTAGTATGTTTCCTTAAAGAGCTGGCCAAATTTCCCAGAACTAGAAATTTTTTGAAGTTGATAAGAATTAGAATAGGCTTATATAGAGGCATGAGAACTTGAGCAACCAGAAAGCTGTTCTGTCTCTGACTTAATTGCAAATTTTAATTTTTACATGATTTATCAATTTATACTAAGTTAATGTTATTAATTGTGTAAACATAAATGGTTTTCATTAAAATATTATGTTCCACAGCAGTAGTGAAAATGAGTGAATTCAATAACAATAGCCAATTCACCATTGTGGACATAATCCAAGATCAATCCAAAGGGGTTACTGATAATTTTAGAAGTTTTAGCATCCGATTTCTAGGAGCTGCTACTGCTGCTCAGTCACTTCAGTCATGTCCAACTCTCTGCAACCCCAGGGACTGTAGCCTGCCAGGCTCCTCTGTCCATGGGATTCTCCAGGCAAGAACACTGGAGTGGGTGACCATTACCTTCTCCAGGGGATCTTCCTGACCCAGGAATCAAACCTGCATCTTGATTGCATTGCAGGCAGATTCTCTACCATTGAGGCTATTTTAGTAACTGATTGTTAAATATAAAAAAAAAAAAAGATAAAAACTAACATTTCTGACTTTCACAATTATAAAATTGAAGGAAAACATAAAGAAATATAGACTTTGGGGGGAAAAAACAGTGAATCTCCATATTCTTATTATCAAGAAACATGAAATACAAGTAACTCAGATTATCCTGTGTACTTTAGAAAATTAATATAACTGAGGGGAATTAAAAGAAAAAAAAAAAGGCATGAGGCCTGCTTGCTCCCTTGCCTCTAAAATATGTTTTTGTTTGCAAAATCATGCCCCTTTCTCTGGTGGTTGTGCTAACTGTGGGGCAGACAACCTTCTAGGGTCAGTGAAGAGTTTAGAGCCAGCAGCCTGGATTCCAACCTTGGCGTCTGTGTGCCCAGGAGACAGGGCAAGACGGCCAGTCCTGCAGGGCTACCGGGTGGATTAAGTCAGTCAATGCAAGTGAAACCTCTGCTGCTTCCTGGGACACAGTGCTCGGTATTAATGAGCAGTAATATCATGACCCAAGCACTCGGCTACTTAATGCCCCGTCGTATCCAACCCGAGGTCACCCAGTGAGGCCAGGACCAGCCTCAGAGGCTGTGCTCACAACCCTTCCGTGTCCTGGCCTGTTTTCAGTAACAGGACTACATGCAACATGACATTCTACAATGGCAGTAATTCCACAAACATCATCAGCCTCCTTACATGAGTACTTAGTATTTAAAAAAACTGATGAAAATATATTTCAGTCTCTCACAGACTTAAAGATAACTAATTAAAAATTAAAAGGGCTTCCCTGGTGGTCCAGTGGTTGGGCATCCACCTGCCACTGCGGGGGACGTGGGTTCACCTCGTGGTCCAGGAAGATCCCACGTTCCGGGGCAGCTGAGCCCATGCGCCACAACTACCGAGCCTCGGAGCCGCAACTACAGAAGGCCGCACGCCCAGGGGCCGGTGCTCTGCAACCAGCATCACAGGAGGAGCCTGTGGACCGCGACGAGGGAGTAACATCCGCTCACCCTACACAGAGAAAGCCCGCGCGCAGCAACAGACTCAGCACAGCCAAAGAAGCACAATAAAATTAATTTAAAAAATTAAAAACTAGCTGGGGGTTATGATGGCTTTCATTGCTATCTGCTGGATACACTGGTGGTAAAATGCATACCAAGAATTTTTCAGCCTGCCTAGAAAAATACTTTGGCATTTTTGCAGTACTTTTTCATAAAAGAGAAGAAATGTCCACATCACCTCCTTTGTTCTATACTCCTTAACTCCATTTTCATGGATCTCAGATCTCCTATTCTCTATTCATCTGGAAATTTTCAAAAGAACTAGAGAAATCACTGCAATATCAACCTACCGGGAAGCGCTACTAACCAGAAACTCTCTAGGCTCCAGATTTCCAGGTTCTGAAATGCTTGCAGCTTATCGACTACACGAGGAAACTTAAAATATTGAATATAATTATACTGAGAGGTACTCGTAGGTCTTTCTCAGCAAGAATAAACATCCTCGCTTCTCACCACACTCACCCATTTTGGCCTCATTTTTATGCAGGTTGGTACCAGCAGTTTTCATCTCTGCTATTGGACTTGGAGGAATGCTGATTAGCTGGAAATAATAAGGACGAATGATAAGTAAACCTAAGGAAATGTATATAAAATCAGAGGCTTCTTTCTACCTTTGAAATACCTTCTCTGAGAAACTGTTCTCTCTGGGGCTAAATTTTATCTCTCAGTTGTGTGATGGTGGAAAAGGATTGCTAATGGCTCCTCTGTAGTCTCATTGAGTAAGCCAGCGACTCTGATCCATTCACTCATCTCTAGATCATTCATAACTTTTCCTCATCCATTAGGAAACTATCCGGCCGGCTTCCCCCCTCCATGCCTCCATCGCACCTGCTGCAACTCACCATCTGGAGCTTTATCTTTCATCATGAGCATCACGAGGGCCGGATTCCTAATGATGAGATACAGTCTGAAAGCCATGACTATCCGGGTACTGTGGTCTTATGCAGACAAACAAAATATTTACAAAAGAAGACAGGGATGTCCCTGGTAGTCTGGTGACTAAGAATCCACCTTCCAATAGAGGGGCTGTGGGTTCGATCCCTAGTCAGGGAACTAAGGGCCCACAACTAAGACCCAAAGCTGTCAAATAAGTATTTTTAAAAAATCTAAGAAGACATAATTTTGTTTGAGATTCTCAGAATGTTTCCCAGATCTCTGAAAACTCAACCTAATCCTTACTAGAAGGAGAAGTTCAAGGTAAATTTCTTCATAGGATGAGATGAGAAATCAGATGTGTTGAGTGCCAAGCAGGTTTCTGGACACACACCCTCAAACTCATCTTAGAGTCCTCAGACTAAACGCAAGCTCAGCGTTGTATCCACTGCAGAATAAAACTGTACTACGTTATATGAAAACCTGACAACTTGTTTATCTCCCTCATATTTAGTCTTTTTTTTTTTGCAAACTTCTTCCTGTGTAAACTTATGTGACATTCAATTTTTTCTATAATATTTCTGTCATAAATCAAATCTCTAATTTATAACTCTCATAATAAATCTCATATACTATATAGGAAAGACCTGCTCTCTTGGAAAAGTGTTTCTATGCATTCGTTTAAAATCTTTAGAGAAGAATTACTGCAAATGAAATTCTCCATTTTCTCCTTAAGATGTCATCTTAAGGATGATCAGCTGATATGTATTCTTGTAATTACTTTGCAGGCAATTAATGTGACTAGATAGTAAATTTGTTAAAATGCTTCAGATACTAGTTCTGCAGATCTCAACTTGAACTGGGCGCACCCTACTTCATGATCCTTAATAGTTCCTTGATTGCTAAAACTTTCTATAAATAGGTTCAAAATGGAAACAAAGGTGTATCAATATGTAACTCATTTATATTAACAGAGAAGGGCAACCCAGTCCTCAATATTCTTGCCCGGGAAATCCCATGGACAGAGGAGCCTGGCAGGTTCATGGGGTCATAAAAGAGTTGGACACAACTTAGCAACTAAACAAATTTATATTAACATTATATTAAAAAATGTATACCTAAATTCTTGAAAATAGCAATGAAAAATTTATAGCTCAAAAACTAAATATATCTACTTTTCTTTTACATATTTTCCCATTTCTCTTTTTGAGCACATTAATAAATTTTTTTCACCTATTCTCTGTTTCAACTTTGACTATCCCGTGTTAATATTTACCATTTTATTAGCTGCCACAGATTGCTTATAAATTCCACAGCTATTCATATGCAGTCTGCTGACAGAGTTCAACTAAATTTTACTGTTGTAGAAAATTAATATCACAGCTGTATAAAATTAGTATCCCAGTAGGTAATTAGAATACAAGAGAAATGAAATGTATGCAATAGGAATAAATAAATGGTACATCAGCCAAAATAATAGACTGTTTTTGGTCTCGAAAATTTATGAAATGGGTATTAAAAAACATAATTCTGTATGAATCAAATTAAACCATCTTTAAAGCAAATTAATTAAAAGGATATTGTGTTTGATTTTTTTTTTCCAGCATTAGAATGTGACTAACTCATCAGTTTCTCTTAACTAGAGGAGGGTACATAGAATTAAATAATATGCATTTTTCCATTCAAAATTTTCTAATCTTTAAAGATATGAGTTGTGGAAGGCCCAGAGATTTGGATTCTTCCAGTGCAGGAAGGAAGGGATTCTAAAGATAAAGGGCATCCATCTCAAACATCCAAGTCCCAGGAGCTCTCCATCAGGAAATGAACAGCTGTGTGCCGCTTCACACAGACAGAGGGAGAGGGAATGTCTGTAAGATAACCATTAGAACGAGCCTTTAGAATCCAGGTGTTTTGGTTCCCAAAATCTTCAGAGAAAGTCTACGTCCCTCAGATGCTAAATGCATTAAAAGGCTGAGAACCTTAAAAAAAAAAAAAAAGAATATTTAAATATCTACTTATGAAATAAGCCAAAAAGGTCCATCGTTTTGGGGGTGAAAGTGCCATTATGAATAACAAAAAATATGAATGTATATTAAAAAAAGGAGAACAAGATGGGGAAGGACAAAGGGAAAAGAAAGCTTTTTCAAGTTAAAATTAGAGCAGCAGAATCTTTTTTATAATTTAGCAAGCTTGGAAGGTAAAGTAAACCTCAAATCCACAAAATAAAGCAGCAGAAAAGAGAGTGAAAATGGAAAAGACTGGAAAATTGTCAGAACAGCAGTAGAACATACAAATAATAGAAGGTTAGAAAAAGAACAGCCGTGGGAGAGAGAGCAGAGAAAAATGGTGGGAGGGAAGTAATCAGCAAAAATTATAATAATAATCCAGAAGTATCTCCCAGAAATGAGACACCTTTGTTCCTTGACTGAAAAAAAAAAAATCTCATAAAGCCTTTGGAAAAATGCTCACACTGAGACTCATGAACCTCATAACAAAGGATCAATCCAGGTGCTGCTACAAATGCTTTGCCTCTCCTGCAGTGTGAAGACGGGACTGGTGCGCTGCGTGTGTGTGTAAACCAAGTATAGTACCCTGCTCTCAGTGCTAATACTGTGTCATACAGACACGAATGTAATGCACTATTAGACTATGCTATCATGAATTAACACATTTAACACATGATCCTATTGACAGAAACTGTTATAACTGCCATTAGACACTTGAGGGACAGAAGAATCAAGGGACAAAGCAACAACTCAAACCCACATCCTCTTCCATCAGAGCTAACATGATCATTGCACAACAGAGGATCCTCTGGGCATGAACTGAGAGAGATTTGCAATGAATTAAAAAGCTGAAGACAGTAGAGGAAATTTATGAAAATGTAAAAACAACTTGTAAGAAAATATTTTAATAATGTGATAAAGAAAGACTTATTTCAAGGCACAAAACCGGACACCACAAATACTTGACTACAAAATTTAAACACTTCATTGTGGCAAAAGGAAATTAAACAAGATGCAATTTTTTATCCTTCAAGTTGGCAAAATTTTTTAATCTAATAATCCAGATCTATCTAACATTAGGATAAAAAGTATTTTAATACCCTCTAGGTGGGAATGTAAATTAGTTAATTCAGTCGCTCAGTCGTGTCCAATTCTGCGACCCCATGAATCACAGCACACCAGGCCTCCCTGTCCATCACCAACTCCCGGAGTTTACTCAAACTCATGTCCATCGAGTTGGTGATGCCATCCAGCCATCTCATCCTCTGTCATCCCCTTCTCTTCCTGCCCCCAATCTCTCCCAGCATCAGGGACTTTTCCAATGAGTCAGCTCTTCGAATGAGGTGGCCAAAGTATTGGAGTTTCAGCTTCAGCATCACTCCTTTAGGACAGACTGGTTGGATCTCCTCTAGGATGAACTGGTTGGATCTCCTTGCAGTCCAAGGGACTCTCAAGAGTCTTCTCCAACACTACAGTTCAAAAGCATCAATTTTTCGGCACTCAGCTTTCTTCACAGTCCAACTCTCACATCCATACATGACCACTGGAAAAACCATCGCCTTGACTAGATGGACCTTTGTTGGCAAAGTAATGTCTCTGCTTTTTAATACGCTGTCTAGGTTGGTCATAACTTTCCTTCCAAGGAGTAAGCATCTTTTAATTTCATGGCTGCAAGAATGTAAATTAGTGTAACGCAAATTGACAGTTTATATCAGAAACATAGTGGCATGAAACAACCTTTAAAATTTTTCTTTTTTGATAATTGAAGATAAAAATTACATGTTATATTTAATCATTTTATGTAATCTTAAAACAATTAAAGAATTTCATTAGCAAGTACAAATACCTCTCAGAGAAAAAGTCAAGAAAATAATAATCCCTGAGCCCCTGGAGGAGGGCACGGCAACCCACTCCAGTGTTCTTGCCTGGAGGCTGGTGGGCTGCAGCCCATGGGGTCACAAAGAGTCAGTCATGGCTGAGCACAAGGCACTGGAGGGAAAGTTTAGGAAGGACTGAAATAGAGTCTCTGTTGAGTGGAGTGAACAGGTCTATTCCAGCAAGTTTTTAATTTAAGCCACAAAGTTGATTTCTGTTTTTTGTTTTGTTTTCATCAACAGTGCCTAGGGGCAGAATTCAAATGAATGTTGAGAAAATGATTAATTATTTCTCTCTTTTCTTCTCATACTCATTGTTGCCAAAATCAAACAGCATTTATTAAGCATAAGTTCAGCTCTGATTGAGGTATATTATTTTTGTGGTATGAAATAGCATCAGTTATCAAATGTCTGCAAAGACATGATTGAGGTAAGAAAAATTCACCATTTTATTTCCAATTAGACTAGAAACTGTTTGTAGAGGAGATGAAGAAATCTTCAAGATGACCGAATGAGAGTAATACTCAAAACCTGTCATAAAATGAGGACAGCACACTGCAATGATAGAGAAAGTATAGACACTGAATAGGAAGTCAGACAAGAGTGGGGACACATTCCGTGTAGACAGAAGGGGGAAAACTAACATTTATTAGGCACCTACCACCCCAGGTGTCTTCCTGTATATTGTTTTGTTTGAAAGTATGTGTGTGTGTTCAGTCACGTCCAACTCTTTGTGATCCCATGACCCCTACCAGGCTCCTCTGTCCAAGGAATTTTCCAGACAAGAATACTGGAGTGGGTTGCCATTTCCTCCTCCAGGAGATCGTCCGGACCCAGTGATCTAACCTGGGTCTCCTGCATTGCAGACAGATTCTTTTTCTATTGTGCCACCTGGGAAGTCTATGTTGTTTTGTTTAACCCTCAAAATGCCTTAGGAAAGGGACTTCCCCGGTGGTCCAGTGGTTAAGACTCTGTGCTTCCACTGCAGGGGGAATGGGTCGGGGTTTGATCCCTGGTAGGGGAACTAAGACCATGCATGCCACACGGCATGACCAAAAAAAAAAAAAAACTTAGGAAAGTGTGTTCTGTCTGTGCAAGAAAATGAGGCTCAAAAAGAGACAGCAGGCCTGGATTTTGAACTCAGGGCTGTATGTTTCCTCTGAGGGGACGGCGGATCTGCACAGTCTGGAGCAGGGGTCACTGTGATGGCTGGACTGACATGTTTCAGCCCTGGAACCAAGCCCATGGGCCGTGCTGGCGTCCTGCTCTGCTTCCAGACCGCACTGGCTGCACAGACCCTGCGTGGATGTCTGCTGCTGCCTGTCCCTGTCTACTGAGCGTCCCACAGCAGCTTGTGGACCCCAGAAACTCAGGGACCACAGTCTTCCCTATGGAATCTTGAACTGTTTTGGTAACTGCTTGGCAAATGTTACTTACATGACTGAAGTTTTACACCAGGATTCCAGGGTCAAAACCTGTGTGTGTGGGCAAAGACGCTTCTGTCTTCACAACTTCAACTTTAGCCTTCAGGCCACAAGTAATGTGAATTAAAGGTGTGCTCTCACATTGCTCTCTTTCAGATATTTCTAATTTTTTTTTTTAAGTAATAGGGTAAAAGCAAGGCCAGGAACACAGTCTTAACATTAGGATTTCCAACTGGTTTTTGCTCATGAATGCCAGTCTCTCCTCTTACAAGAACTGTGAATTATTATCCAGGAAGTCAATGGTGAGATAAGGAAGCAAACTGTAAAATCTGAAGTTTCCAACATCAAGCCAGTGTATCCTAACCCTGTCATACAAGCACCATGTAAAAAGGTCACCTCCTTAGGGAGGTCTTCACTGACTGCCCCTATGGTGGTCCTACTGGAGAAGGGCCCTCATGGCATCTGTCTCTTGCTATGATGACAGACTTGTTACCATCTAGTCGCTAAGTCATGCCTGACTCTGCGGCCCTGTGGACTGTAGCCCACCAGGCTCCTCTGTCCATGGGACTTCCCAGGCAAGAATACTGGAGTGGGTTGCCAATTCCTTCTCCCTGGGATCTTCCCATCCCAGGGATCGAACCTACCTCTCCTACATTGGCAGACAGACCCTTAACCTCTGAGCCACCAGGGATGACGCACTTAACATGTATGGATTTAATTGATACAAACTGATTTCATACTCAAAAAGCTGTATTACACCACTACTGTCATACAGACCGTGCAGAGAAGGGAACCGAGAAACCCGGACACCTGTAAGTTTCTCAAAGTCAGTTACAGCCGGTCACGGGGGGCCAGCTCCCCAGACCCCACTCCTAACCTCGCCTCTGGTGGCTCCATCTTCCCTCCGACACCCGGCTTCCCTTTCCTCACAGCATCTTCATGGTCCGACAGGAAAGAGAAGACATGAGGTTTTATGGGAATGTAACGGGACCCACAAAAGAGCTGTGGATCCAGTTACTGAGATGATGAGGACGTGTGAGCGACAAGCAGGAGCAAGGCAGCCCGCCACCCTCGGGCCTGAAGGAGCAGAAAGAGGAGACAGGGTTTCTGGACCCCGAGAGGGAGGGGAGGGAGTCGGAAGGTCTGGACGCCTGGGAGACGCGCAGGCTGGCCGGGGCGGTGGGGCCCCCTCCGCCCTGCCCTCCTCTGAGACTCACCCCGAGAACCAGGCCAACAGTACCCCTAAAAGGGTGTTTATCTAGAACGGAAGGCTTCGCTCTCATGATTTTTCTTAATGTTAGGAGATTCTGCCACTTCAAGTAGCTTTTTATTATTACCCGATGTCTCTGCATTTCCTTCCCAGATCTCAACAAGGATAGGGTTCTGAGTCGTCAGACACACCCGACAACAATGAGACTGGCTTTAAGCGAGTGAGCTTGCAAAGGGCAGCCCCACCCGGAGTGAGCAGAGTTTGCTCTTTCTGTGTTAACAGACAGTCTTCCCTGGGTTTCTCGCCAGAGACCAGAAATCGAATACACCAGACTCAGTACGTTTCTTGCTTTGTGTGAGGCAGACGCCCTGAGAGCAGAGCACACCACGTCTATTCCATCTTCTCTCACATTGAGCTCGTCCATCAGATACTCATTCTCACGTGTCAGGCACAATCCTGACTCATTTAGAACAGACCCCTGGGAAGCCCACGTGAGGCCCCAGAACGCATCCTTTCTCCTGCTGTTGTTAGCATTCCACTAGTTTTCCAGTAATCACCTTTGGATTTTGCATTAAACAAAGTTCTCACCGCAGGGGTACATCCGTGCTATAAAATCGTAGATAGAATTTTTTTAAATAAATTTTCTGTAAGAGTTAGCTTTTAGACCATTCTAATAAGCATGGAGAAGGCAATGGCACCCCACTCCAGTACTCTTGCCTGGAAAATCCCATGGACGCAGGAGCCTGGTAGGCTGCAGTCCATGGGGTCTGGAAGAGTCAGATATGACTGAGCGACTTCACTTTCACTTTTCACTTTCATGCACTGGAGAAGGAAATGGCAACCCACTCCAGTGTTCTTGCCTGGAGAATCCCAGGGACGGGGTCGCACAGAGTCGGACATGACTGAAGTGACTTAGCAGCAGTTAGCAATAACCATGGAGGTTTATCATTTGGGTTAATAACCGCATCATGAAGTGGGTTCCATTACTCACAAACCCGGGGTACTGAAACGCTATCCCCTTGTGTATTTCTTCCTGATAACTGACACTGGTTAGGATAAAATGAAGTTGGCTGCTCAAAAAGGTTTTAAGGAGTGTGTCATTCGTTCCTGTATGCCGAAAAGGGACCATCAAAGAAAAGAAAGCGTTTACAGGTTCTCCACCAAAAAAGCAGCTTTTGGTGGTGGGGGGAGGGAGATTTTGTGCTTTTGTTCCAGAGATTGAACTCTGAGATCCCTAGAAAGTTCTCCCTAGTTCTCCGGCATCCAGAATTTCTGACAAGACACCACTCAGGTCCAACACTGGGCCCTGAAGACCACATCCTAGCCCCCGCCCCAGGAACCAGCCGCTGGGCGCTCGCTGTCCCCCTCGCCCGGCGCCCCTCCGAGCCAGCCCCCGTACATCTCTCCTTCTGTGCCCCTCCAGGTCACGGGTTCGGGCCCTCGAAGATGGCACGTGCGCAGACCTTCCCCAGCTACGCCTCGGAGCAGAGCGAGGAGACGCAGCCGGCCCTGTCGCGCTCCAGCAGCTACGGCTTCAGCTACAGCTCCAGCCTCATCCAGTGACACCCCGGGCGAGGCTGAGACCAGAGAGACCGTCTGTCCGGACCGCCTGCCTGCCTGCGGGGCGCGCGCCCTCTGCCTCCCGGAGGACCAACTGCAGGGAACATTGACATGGGTCTGGTCTGTCCCCAGTCCCGGTAGAAGGTTCAAAACTGGAGTTCTGCTTCTTTGATTCTGTGGCTAAGTCCTTTATTTATTGAGTTTCTTGGGATGGGGGTGGGGTTGGGGGGGTGGGGAGTCGGTGTTTTACAAAAATAGATTCCAAATCGTCTGAACAGTCATTTAAATAAAATTCTTTGGGTCTGACAGCAGCAGGAACCTGGGCAGGGTGAGAAGTTGCCAAGCTGGACTGGACCGGACCTGGGTGAGGGCATTACCCCTGGCATTACTCTGGGCTCAGTCCTCCCACCTGATGAGAGGTCTGTCTTTGGACAGAAAGGTGACCCGCCACAAGCTGTTGTGGCTCGGAGATTTTCAACAGGGAGAAATCCAGTAAGCTCTACAACTCTCCACATAAGTAAGCCCAGTGACAATTAAGGGAACACGAAATTTAGAACACTATTATGCAGGGCCTTGTAGCTCTATTCTGTGTGTGTGCTGTGTGTGTGCGTGTGTGTCTGTAGACAAATACAGATATGGATATTGCTGTATCCATCTATATCTAACACGTATATATCCATGTGTGCCGAGAGTGACAGGATATGCTCACTTAAATTGTTGAAAACTGTAATTTGGTGCATTAAAATTAAGATTGTTATGTTGAATAACTATTTTTAAAATAGTGCTGTAAAGAAAAAAAAAAGGCTTCTTATTAGCAAAGTGTTTATGTAGTCACGTCTGCTCCTATGACAAACAGAAGTGACAATGTGAAAACGGGGAACCAGTCTGGAAGCGGAGGAACCAGTCTGGCTGTCCTGCTCGTCACGTCACGGCCCTGTCTTTCTGTTTAAGTACCCCTTGTTGTTGATGATGTTTCTCCCTTGGGCCCCCTCTGAGCTACATGGGAAGATAGGGTGTGATCCCCAATCAGCTTCCATTTAACCTGGAGAAAAAGAAGGACTCTAAATGACTATCTGATTAAGGGATAAAAATACACTTTAGAAGAACGCAGACATTTTGCAGTCAAGAGAAGAAGAGCATGGGAAGGATGGTAGGTGTCATTCCTAAGTGTTCTCAGAGCCATCAGGGGCTTGTAATTACTACATAATCAGAATTGGCTGGGTTTTACTCTCCTTTGACTGGATATGGGTTGGCTGGGATGATAAGAGAAAATGTGTCCAACAACAAGGTCTTTCATCCCTGAGACTAATGACAGACCTATAGGGTTTAAAAGGAAGTGGTGATTCCCACATGAACTGGGCAAGTTTGACTAATTCAGGTCAACATAGATATTTTTTTTTCTAGTTTGGAGTTTACTCAAGTAAAAATAAAAATCATTCTGCCTGAATTGTCTGATGCCACATGCCTAAGATGATCAGCTCCCAACACTCCAAGGTGGATTTAAAGAACCATGATCCTAGGTCTTGTAAGATGAAAACCTGATTTTTTTTTCAATATCATAATTGTTTAAGCTTTCAGAGTTAGTCTATTGAAAGGGTACCTGATTTGCTGACCTGTGATGAGATTTTTCTTTCATCCATGGCCATAGCTTGAATGCAGATTGACAGTTCATTATAGACAGTTACTACTAGAAAAAAGCAGTATCCAGTCCCTCCTTGATAAATTTCACACTTATAGCCACTACCTATACTCTCCACATCTCTCAGATGAGTTTGAAAATGCAATCAAGATGCTACTCATAAGAGTTAATGTGGCTGTGAAAAATAATTATCCTAAGCTTTCAGGGGTAAAAAGAAAATTACTCAAACACTCTGCGCTGTGACTTTTGCTGACACAGCAGAGGAGCAGGAGACTGGTTGCTGATGTTCATACGGCCTTCCCTGAAGTCCCAGCTTCCAGGGTTGAACACCTCTGAATTACCTGAGCACGTGGTATTTGCATTGGAAATGCCATTAAAGAAACACACCAGAGCGACTCCTGGCTGAGACCATTTGAGCCCAGCTCCTAGTGGTGCCGCGCTCACAGCAAGCCTCCTGCGGCTCACTCGGTTGAGCTGTTGCCTAGAGACCACAAGTTTCTACAAGGGACTCAGGGGGAGAGCCCCTCAGAGGTCCTGATTTATGTCTCAGCTTTATTAATGTGCCAGCAGGACAGACAGCAGGTCTGGGGAGGGGGGCGGGAGGGGGAGATTCTGCTGATTAGACGAGTCTGCTCTTGTGTCTGTTTGGAGAGAGACACGATACCTGCAGGAAGTAGTTTCCAGAACACCATTTGCTGGTGACCATTACTAGTGAGTGTAACTGAGGGGGGTCCCAAAGATCAGGCATAACGTTGGGCCAGTTCATTCAGACAATCATGTCATAAAAAGAGTCAGTGAGAGAGAAATTTCCTTCCTGTGTCATTCACTCAATCTCATCACAATAAGAATAATGCTATAAAAGATTTCATGGTGAATTTTTGGAGACTTATTCTAGCCTACTCCTCTAGCTATACTTAAAATTGTAGCTAAGTCAAAATGGTTAAATGAACAGATAGGACAATTTATATTAACCTAATATACTTGGCATAAGGCAATGCTCATTGTAATCAACGTGACAAGCAGATAAATGTTCTACACAAACCAAAGATGAAAAGTCACTGAACCAGTCTGCTGGAACTTCATAAAGCCAAAACCATAGCAATCAGAAGAGGGGTCGCAGGCGTGTATCCAGATCACTCGAGCTTGTAGGGTTTTGACTGAAGATGCCCTACACTTTGCAGGCATTTCTCTCCCTTCAGAAACTATCTTCTTCTTTAATATACATGTGACTTTTTCATCGTGAGGTAGTGACACTTACAAACCAAAAACATCTTTTGACTCCTTCTGAAACTCAGATGGCTTTCCATCTAGATTTAGACAGGTGGATGGAGGTGGTCAGAATTCCCACATCGGGTTGGAAGAAACCCATGGTCAAGGAACCCAACACAAGTCACAAAGGCTCTTCTGAGCGCAGAGAAAGCCTGGAAGACACCCATATTCCATGGAAAGGGATCTGAAGGGATTTACTTTTTTATGTCCCTGTTTTTTCTTCTGATAGTATTAATCACTGTACGCATGACCAGGCCATGAGGTTATATTTATGCAGAGAAGTACAAATAACTGTGACCCAATGGTTTTCTATCCTGGTGGGGGCGGGGGGGAACATTTCATTAACTTATTCATCAAATGATACTAGGCACTCAGAACTAAATTGTTTATGCAATAAATACTTATGAATCAGTAGGTTTTGGCCACTACCGTCATTTGAACTTAATGAAATAAGAAATACCTATTTACTTATATGTTAGGGAAGTGGCTGTTTGATAGAGCATGTGAAATAAAGTGAAATGTATTTATTAAAAGTAAACCTCACCTTTTTCACCAAGTAGTGAAAAAGTGCTAGTCCTTGTATCTTGTACAATTTTCCTCTATCTTCACTGGGCAATTGTGTTTTGAAAATAATTTATCACCTATAAAATGATTAACCACTTATTCTTTTTGTCCAGTATAGAAGCAGTGGACAGATAAATAACTTTGCACTGTTAGTAGTTTCTACAAATCCAATTTATTGCATGTGGTATCTTTATAGTAGATATTAAAAATATAAAATTGATGTCTGCCCCTCATTCTTTGGCCAGAATCTCAGAAAATCAGTAAAAAGCATGAGTACCCTACTCCCTAGGTTATTTTAGCCATTTACTAAAATGGACCACTAATGCTACAGTGAAAAGAAGCTGAGAAAATTATATTCTTGTAAAAAAAATTGTAGTCCAGATTTTATTTTTACAACACAGCACAATAAATGTGCAGTCTACATTCAGTGGGGCTGAACTTAGGCCTCTAACATTTTGTGTCTTATAGCAAATATTATACTGAAAACTGCTCAAAGTGAAAATTAGACATTTTCTCCAAATCAATGATGATTTTGAATACCTTGCAATTTCAAATTACTTTACCAATCATTAATATACTTTACAATCCCCTGACCTTGGCCTTCTCAAAATAGATAAAAATTTGCCACTGGACCTGTGTTAATAATTATAGTAGGTGATATGCCATGAATGCACTTCTAGCCTATGAGGTGTGGAGTGCAGTGTCCCCTGCAGGCAGGCAGAAAAAGATGGCGGGATGAGTCAGGAGAGCAACAGTTCAGACAAAATTACAAAGACTCTAGGGAAGTGTCCAGCATGACCCCGGGACTCTGCTGTCTTCACATTCTGACCTCAGTTCTATGTCACAGACGTGGCCTTTACTAGTTTCACCTCACACTAAGTATGCAATCAAAAGAAGACATCAGTTTATCAGGTTTTGAAGTCACCACAGAAAGACAACACGTATCAAATATGCTTCCTTCAGTTTAGTGAAAATTATTGCACGCAAAAGAATGTGTATCACAAAACACCCATGGTTAAACATCTCTTCAATAAGACGAGGATCATCTCTGTACAGTCAACCTCATTTGAGTTTCAACACAAAGGTGTATTAGCCGTGACAGTGCTTGGGAGCTAATTAAAAGGTCAACAGCCTCATATGTGTGTTCCCTATCAGTGTATTCGAAAGAGTCACCCACTTTTGCTCTCTGAAATGATCACAAATCCTCCCTTTCTTACCTGAGAATGTGAATCTTTGTTGTACATTTCTACAATTATTACAACTTAGTGGAGACACAGGATACTTCTTGGGGAAGTATCATTAGATGTTGGACGCCCTTTCTAGATAGATGGAATGCTAGCCAGCTCTGAAAGCAATCACGTAGAACATTTCCACTTTATGCTCTGCTCAGGAGAAAAGCCAAACCTGTTGGTATTGTAATTAATGTAAAGGCAAATAAATGGTCAGGAACAGCTCTGCCTCGTTCCAGGCTTCTAATCTAGGAATGTTTCCTTGGCTCCATGGCGTCTCCCAGTCAGACATGGCGGGAGCTGAGAAATGCCACGTGGCCTGTAAGTAAACAGGCCCTTGCACGTGTAAGTGTCTCTCCCTGTTTTTCAGATGTTTCTAACTCTTCCTGAACCCATCACCACTAGTTCAATAGAAAGGCTTGATGAGACAATTCATTAGACTGGTTGTAGGTCTTGAGTGATTAGGATAAGTTTTATTACTTTTATATTATCACTGAGTGCTTTGTTGGAAATCCAGATTTACTTATCCTAACGTGATAGTTGAACAAAAAAAATTAAGTAGATGTTTTGTATTCCTACTAGTTCATCATATATATTTATGATTATTGTTTTGGGGGTCTTTATCACTCTGTAGCACTTTTGTTTCATTATTTATTGCAATTGTCACATCTTTGTTAGATAATAATATCCAGGCTACCTTTTTTTCCTGGGAACTCAGAAAGCTTCCATTTTCAACTGAAATTTGGGGAATGGCATTTTTTTACATTAAAATGCCTTACATATCAAGTTTTTTCTTACACACTTCAGTAGGCAATTATTTAAATTAACTTTAGATAAGCAAATAAATTAAATTATTAAATAATATGAAAAACACATTTTACTTGTGATTTTCATACAATTTTCTCTTGAAGATTTTAACATCTTGTATACACTTAAAGGAAAGGAAAAATACATTTGTAATCGAAATACACCAACTTTCTTCTACTAATTCTATCTAATAAGTTTTTATTTTGCTTTGTTTTCTCTGCCTGCTACTCCATATTCCATATTCTGGTTTGAAGAAGAACGACTGGATTTAATTTTCTAATAGTTATTTTGGTAGGTTTAGTAGCTGACACAGTTAGCTTTTTCAGTCTGCACTCTGATTTTAAGATGGTTTTGAAGGACATAAATGCAACCCTTTTTGTAGACACAGAATTGTGAGTCAAATGGCACAAGGTCTCCATGCTATCTCTGTAGTTGTGTTCATGCTGGAACTTGGTTACTATCTTAACACTCAAATGATCCACATAAGACTCATAAGAGTTGCTTATTTTCAGGAATCTGACATTTAAAACCTAAATTCAGGACAAAAAGAAAACTGAGATGATTTAAAGAATTTTTTTTAAAAGTCACTGCAGGATTTCTCTCAAAAAAAACATGAGAGGGTTTTTATGGTGTTTCAGTATCATTAACTATTTGACAGAAGCTGAAAAGGCAGGAAAAGTAAAAATGACAGGGGTATCTTAATATTAAATATGAATTAGAAGTATGATTGATATAGGTTGCTAAATAATTTGATTAATAAAATTTAGATTTACATATATATTGCATAATTCAAGGAACAATGCTTTCTCTTATCAAAAATATATGTGGCTGTATCAGTGGGTGGGGTGGGGCAAAGTGGAGTCCAACTTTTTGTGACAACCTGAAATAGAATTTCTTTCCAGTGATGAGACAATTATATTAGTTATAGCAGGCAGTATATAAAGCATAGCAATGAATCAGTCTACCCCTTGATAATAAATAATGCATGAAAGTCAGTATCATCTTTACTGCAGATGACAGGAGACCTCCTGGGACCTGCAGAGAACCTCTTACTCTCTCCACACACGCCCTCTTTCTCACACACACACACATGTTTGACTTTTTACATACTCTCCATGTCCCACTACAATGATCTTTTTCTTAGGTCCACACAGAATTACCCCATCTTGTAAAATCCTCATCCCTAGGAATCTTCAAACTATATTAAATTATGTACTATATGTTTGCTTTCTGTAAAACTCTTTTAAATTAATTTATATATACTTTGTGAAGTCTTATGCTGTACACTGTAAACATATGTCATTTGTCGTTGATTCCATTTACTGTTTATGAGCATTTTGGTAAAAATAATTGGACACTAGGCCCTTGTTAAGAAATAAAATACCCATTGCTAATTTGCTTCTATTGGAAAATATGTGATTTGACATTCTTTATCCTGAATCACAATTTATCCAAGATAAATAATAGTTTGGGGACATCTGTACTTAAATACTCATTGGGCCACCTTTGGAAAGGGAATGCAAAGAAAGAGCTGACCCTGGAAACTAAATGTGAATTTCTGGCAGAACAGAAAATATTATTATAATGCGGCAATAATAAAATTAGGAAATTAAATTATTTAAAAATCTGTCTGTGTGATTATTCCCCTTGGTAAAATACATGAAATGCATAGCTCAAGAATTACCATTTTCTGAATTCATAGTTTCTATATCTCAATTCTTAGTAGAGAAAACTTATTAACATCTTACTCATAATTTTAAGAAATTTACAAAAGATATGACTACCAGGAAGATGTTATAGTTACACAATATTAAAATTTCCCCCACCCCACTGTAAAAAAGGAAAAGCAGTTCAAGAATACAACTTTGCATGATCAAGATTTTGAACATCTGAATTGATGGTTTTTACTCACAAGTTATTTGATATTGTTGGAACTGTAATAGTATATGATTTCCTTAATTTTTGTTATTGTGTGATGAGCTATAACTATGTAATTAAACAGAATTTTGACAATCATATTCTGCTAACCTTTAAAATGTCACTTATTCCTTCACTTACTGGCTTGCTATTTTCAAAATAAAGTAAAAGAAGGCCTTTATTAAATGTAAGGTTACTGAGAATTTATTATGCATTTCCAGTGTTTTCCTAACTCTGGTATAATATAATTTTTATTAGGTTGACTCTGGTTTGACAGAATCATAGAATATTAATGTTGAAAATGACATTGGCAATCAACACATTTACTAGTGAAGCCATATCGAGAATTTTTAAGTGGCTTTCACAGTGTCATACAACTAGAAAACAGCTTTCCTCCAGAACTATGCCCATCCTCTAATAAATAAAGAAAATTATTGAAAATGAGCATTTGGTAGAAAAGGATTGAACATCCAAAGTGAAATGTGTGTGGTCATGACTGTGCTGGACATCAGTGGCTTTCTTTACTACTTTCTCTCTCACGACACAGAATCTTTGTCACTTGGATTTAGACTTGCAGAATCTGTTTCTCAAACTTAATATTTAAGTATTAGCTAGGCATTTCTTATTCGCTATTACCAAATGAGTTAGGAATATTTTTTTCCTTTTAGAGAGTCATGGCTTTAGAGAGACAACATGAAGCTTCCATAATATCATAGAAATCAAAATGGGAGGGGAAGCTTGAACTACGAGGTCAGTCCTAGTGCTGAAATGTCCTGCTCCAAGCAGGTCTGGACAAGGTCATGAATTGGAAGAAAGCAACGAAAAATGTAGGATTGTTTTCAATTCTGTGCAGCCATTAGAAGGCTGGAAAATGCTTAGGAGGGTGATGGCGGTGCAAACACTCATTCTTTCTAAATGCGGAATGAAACAGCTGCTTCTGTCTATGACTTCTGTGTGCTTTCAGAACAAACTGGTCTGAACTTGATGGAGTTTCCTTTCCCTTTCTGTCACTATTAAAATCATGGGAATCATGTTTACTTGGGAAAGTGCATGAAAAGTACAAAAGCTTGTATAAGTTTAGAGCCAACATAAGACATTGAATAAATGCACATCAGAGGGTACAGCCCAAAAGCAATTACTATGCTATTTTTGAAATGTACCAAAAAAAAACAAATCTGGTAATTCTCCCAAGATGGAAAAACTGCTATCTTTATTTCCAAGTATTCAAGAAAAATATTAGACCAAAATACCTAATTTTGATATCCATAAATAATTTTTTAAATCAATGTTTGAGCAAGAATTAGATAATCTAAATATTCATGGAAACATGAATTATCCTAATATCTAGGTATTTTAGGAAACCAGGCTGCTGATTTATATAATCACTAAGGCCAGTCAGTGGCTATGTACTTCCTGAATGCTTGCTACCGACAGAACATGAGTACAGGGCAGCCCGTCCCTCTCAGCTCTCGTTCTCGCCTCCTTTGAAACACTCGATACACATCAGTGCCAGGTGTGAGCTCTGATGGCAGAGCTTGTGGCTTCCACGGAAAACCTGAGATGACTAGAGATAAGGGAGCAGGGAAAGGAAGAGGGACCAGCCTCATCAGGCTCCCTAAATCCCGTTCTCAGAACTGTTTCTCCGCATTTGTTCCTCTCCACCCTCCCCCTCCTCCCCACCATTCCCTCCTCCCCCTCTTGTCCCACCCTCCTCCCCCTCCTTTCCCACCCTCTCCCTCCTCCCCCATCTTTCCCACCCTCTCCCTCCTCCCCTTCCTTTCCCTCCTCCCCCCTCTGCCCCCTCCTTTCCCACCCTTCCCCCTCCTCCCTTCCTTTCCCACCCTCCCCCTGTCTTCTCCCTTCTTCCCTCTCCTCCTCTTCCTTCATTTCTATCCCTCTCTCTCTCTCTAAATATTCAGACCCACTTTTTTAAAAAAACACAGGAAATTATTAAGCAGCATAGTCTAATATAACTCCAAAATTACTTCTTGCTATTTCAGTCAGATAAATTTTATTAAACCACTTTTTCTAAAATTCCCTATTCCTCCTGATACAAATATGTACATAAGACAAATACGCACTCTCCATCACTTTCTATGTCTGTGTGAATTTTACAGAGACCTATTCTACATAACCTAATACTCTTCTGAATATTTGCAAGCTTTGATTATAAGGTCACTTCAGTTCAGTCGCTCAGTCATGTCCAACTCTTTGTGACCCCATGAACTGCAGCACGCCAGGCCTCCCTGTCCATCACCAACTCCCAGAGTCCACCCAAACCCATGTTCATTGAGTTGATGATGCCATCCAACCATCTTATCCTCTGTCGTCCCCTTCTCCTCCTGCCCTCAATCTTTCCCAGGATCAGGCTTCTTTCCAATGAGTCAGCTCTTTGCATCAGGTGGTCAAAGTATTGGAGTTTCAGCTTCAGCATCAGTCCTTCCAGTGAACACCCAGGACCAATCTCCTTTAGGATTGACTGGTTGGATCTCCTTGCAGTCCAAGGGACTCTTAAGGATCTTCTCCAACACCACAGTTCAAAAGCATCAATTCTTCTGCACTCAGCTTTCTTTATAGTTCAACTCTCATATCCACACATAACCACTGGAAAAACCATAGCCTTGACTAGATGGACCTTTATTGGCAAAGTAATGTCTCTGCTTTTTAATATGCTGTCTAGGTTGGTCATAACTTGCCTTCCAAGGAGTAAGCGTCTTTTAATTTCATGGCTGCAATCACCATCTGCAGTGATTTTGGAGCCCAGAAAAATGAAGTCAGCCACTGTTTCCACTGTTTCCCCATCTATTTCCCATGAAGTGATGGGACCAGATGCCATGATCTTCGTTTTCTGACTGTTGTGCTTTAAGCCAACTTTTTCACTCTCCTCTTTCACTTTCATCAAGAGGCTCTTTAGTTCTTCTTTGCTTTCTGCCATAAGGGTGGTGTCATCTGCATATCTGAGGTTATTGATATTTCTCCCGGCAATTTTGATTCCAGCTTGTGCTTCCTCCAGTCCAGAGTTTCTCATGATGTACTCTGCATAGAAGTTAAATAAGCAGGGTGACAATATAGAGCCTTAACGTACTCCTTTCCCGATTTGGAACCAGTCTGTTGTCCCATGTCCAGTTCTAACTGTTGCTTCCTGACCTGCATACAGGTTTCTCAAGAGGCAGGTCAGGTGGTCTGGTATGCCCATCTCTTCCAGAATTTTCCACAGTTTATTGTGATCCACTCAGTCAAAGGCTTTGGCATAGTCAGTAAAGCAGAAGTAGATGTTTTTCTGGAACTCTCTTGCTTTTTCGATGATCCAGCATCATCAATGCTGGCAATGTTGATCTCTGGTTCCTCTGCCTTTTCTAAAACCAGCTTGAACATCTGGAAGTTCACGGTTCACGTATTGCTGAAGCCTGGCTTGGAGAATTTTGAGCATTACTTTATTAGCGTGTGAGATGAGTGCAATTGTGCAGTAGTTTGAACATTCTTTGGCATTGCCTTTCTTTGGGATTGGAATGAAAACTCACTTTTTCCAGTCCTGTGGCCACTGCTGAGTTTTCCAAATTTGCTGATATATTGAGTGCAGCACTTTCACAGCATCATCTTTCAGGATTTGAAATAGCTCAACTGGAATCCCATCACCTCCACTAGCTTTGTTCATAGTGATGCTTCCTAAGGCCCACTTGACTTCACATTCCAGGATGTCTGGCTCTAGGTAAGTGATCACACCATTGTGATTATCTGGGTCATGAAGATCTTTTTTGTCCCGTTCTCCTGTGTATTCTTGCCACCTCTTCTTAATATCTTCTGCTTCTGTTAGGTCCATAGCATTTTTGTCCTTTATTGAGCCCATCTTTGCATGAAATGTTCCCTTGGTACCTCTAATTTTCTTGAAGAGATCTCTAGTCTTTCCCATTCTGTTGTTTTCCTCTATTTCTTTGCACTGATGGCTGAGGAAGGCTTTCTTATCTCTCCTTGCTATTCTTTGTAACCAAAAGAAAAAAAAAAAACCTACTATCTCAAAATTTAATTTTAAAAAACATTAATTGAATCTTCTAAGAGCTGGGTATTCAGAAGAGAATAAGACTGGGCTCCTCCTTTACGGAACTCACCATTCAAGGACATGGATGCATTGCAAGTTGTGAAGTAGCATATTCAGTTTAGCGTTGTTCAGCTAATGTCCCTTGATCCTTCCTTGTTTCAGTATTCATTACAAAACTGTTTTAAGTACCTTGCTATTTTTGAAGTTTATGGTTTTTTAACAAATATGATTTTATTTCAGAGACCTAAGTAGAGTTTGATATCCAAAACGATAAATATTAGGGTCATTGGTTTCAGTTGCTTCAGTCATGTCTGACTCTTTGCAACCCCATGGACTATAGCCTGCCAGGTTCCTCCATCCATGGGATTTTCCCGGCAAGAATACTGGAGTGGGTTGCCAAGTCCTCCTCCAGGAGATCTTTCCGGCCCAGGGACGGAACCGCTGTCTCCTGCGTCTCATGCATTCCAGGAGAATTCTTTACTCCTGAGTCTTCAGGGAAGCCCATTAGGTCCATTAGCCAGAAATAATGCATTTCACTCCCTCTAACTACAGCCACCTGTCAGGGATATAATCTAAAGTAACAATGCTACAAAGGATCCGCTCAGCTTCCCATGCTGACACCCTAGGACCCCGCCCTCACCATTGGTCCCTCTTCTTGAATACTGACAGGCGACTGGCATTCTAAATTTTAAATTGCATGGACCATTGAGGGTTCTAAGGAATGTAACTAAAATAAATCATCGTAAATTTGGAAATAGTAAGTGGTAGGACTAGGTATGATACAGGAAACTTGTCCACTGCTACTTTTAACACTGTGCACAACTTAGACTTACTTGGGGTGACATTTGATATCTCAGGTAAAATCAACATTGCCTATAGTACAAACTTTTCACTACATACGTGAACAAAATGTAGAAGTTCCATCCTTTGTGCTACATTTGTCCTTCCCAGCTCTTCAATATAGACGTAAGATGTATATTTATCCAGGAGGCACTGTAGCCCCAAAGAGACTTTATATTACGATGTGTGATATTTTAAGCAATAACATTTATATGCTATATTTAACTGAGTGTTTAAGTTGGGCTTATGGGTTGGGAGCATTATTTTGAATGAGTCAGAACACTGTGAGCTCTCAAATAATTCAGGTCATTGCTGATGACTCTTGAGTAAAAGACATCATCTTTGTCTTTTTTATTTCCTGTCTAGACACCGTCTCTTCCTGAAGCTTGAACGCATGTGATTCTTACAGGAACCGCCGGTGGTCATTATTAACATTGTTCCCTGACCAGGGAGTGATGGTAACCGGGCTTGGGCAGTAGTGGTTGTCTGTTTTTCAGTCTAACTTAGTAGAAATGTTCAACTTCAGTACCGCCCCCTTAACATGTAAAGAGAAAGAGGGTAACATTTTAGAAGAAAGTGTTCAACGATCTATCGAGAAAATCTTTGCAGTGTTTTGGTTTATGGCCCTATGGAGTAAAGAAGCTATAAGGCAATTGTGACTTGGGTCTATTGTTCATGTTAAAGTCACTCTTTCACCCATTTATAAAAGCATATAACTAACTAGGACTGGGAAACTCCGGATGTATGGACTTTCTCAGGTTGCCATTCTGTTTTGTTTGCCTCGCTTTCCATTGTGTGTTTCTTCCACAGAAACCTAATGTTCACAGATACACCCTGATCACGCTGTGACTGCCTCATTTCCTCTTAGCCAGGCATTCTTCTGACTCTCATTTACCGTTTGTGCAGCTAATCTTTAAAATAAATTAATACTTAATACAGGTAACCAGGGAAACACTTTCCTGACTCACATTTCATTCATTTTAGTAGAATCCAAAAAAAAAAAAAATCATGAAGTCTGGTGCATCAGACAGACTGTGTTCTCTGGGTGGGTGTTACTGACAGTGCCTCTGACCTAGTTTTTGCTGACTGGTAGACTTGACACGTTACTGTCTTCTTGTGGCTTGAGATGGAATGTCTCTTTACTACCTTTGCTTCTTTTTAATTTATCTTTAATTGGAGGATAATTGCTTAACAATATTGTGTTGGTTTCTGCCATACATCAACATGAATCAGCAACAGGTATACATACGTCCCATCCCTCTTGAACCTCCCTCCCCTTTTGATTCTTTTTGGACTGAAAATGTAGAAGGCCTGATGTTGATCTGAATGGCCAGGGAAACTTGAGTATGACCATATGATCCACACAAACCTTCCAATTATATTCTATGTTTTATTTGTGTTCAATTTTAATATACCATAAATATTTTGTCAGCTAGATTTGTAGCTTATGAAAGGAAGCCAGAAATCAGTATGGAACAGAGAGAGTCAGAGGCGTGGGAGTCTAGTGTCAGACCACTCTACTAAAGCATCACAAGATCAGGACGAAAAAACAGGTCAGAAACCAAGACAGCAGGAAACACGTATTAAAAGCACTCGGGGAAGGACTCTGGCTTTAATGCCAACATAGAAAGCACTTGGCAGTGGCCAAGACAACAATAAGAAAAAGCTGAACAAACTAAAATCTCTTTTCTTGAACCTATCAGAAAACTAAGGTTCCAAGGCAAACCTCCACCCCAAAGTCTGCAGAGAGAGACACATCCAGAGACCTACAGCAAGCAGCATCGCCTCACACAGAGTGCTGTGGGGGAAAACTAACAGGGACACCTAAACAGTCAGCTGGACGAACTGCTGGATACAGCTGTGGACTATTATGAATGTGAGAAACTCATGGGGACCACAGTCTGAGAGGGACCCGAAAGCCGCCAAACTCTCACCAAGAGGATCCAAGACCCCCTCACAGATCTAGCCAGGAACGAACAGGATCAAACTGTGAAATACGCTGAGAGCCTTCTCTGTGACAAAGACCTACACTCCAAAGGAATATTCCCTGGAAGGAAAGATGCCAAAGCTAAAGCTCCAACACTCTGACCGCCTGATGCGAAGAGCTGATTCATTAGAAAAGACCCTGATGCTGGGAAAGACTGAAGGCAGAGGGAGAAGAGGGCAACTCAGGATGAGATGGTTAGGTGTTATCACCACCTCAGTGGACATGAATTTGAGGAAACTCTGGGAGAGAGTCGAGGACAGGGAAGCCTGGAATGCTGCAGTCCATGGGGTTGCAAAGGGTCGGACATGATTTAACGACTAAACAACAACACTCCAGAGGAAAGGACACAATCAGAGCCCAATTCTCAAGCCTACTCCCAGCTCCTGCAGTCTTCCCGTCTCACCTAAGGGAGGGAAAGAAAGATCATAATCATAATAACCTAGTCAGCAGGTGCCAGGCCATCATGGAAATAGATTGGAAACTGCAGCCAGGGCCTGGGGGAGTGGGCAAGAGAGTCCACTGGGGAGACAGCTGTGAACCTTACAAGGTCACAGGCTGACTGAAAGATGGAGACTTACTCTTACGGTGGGAGAAACCCCCTTCCCCACCAGTTACCAGCACCAGCAGGGGTCCGGTGTAAGCACAGCTGACTGCAGACAACAGCGCTGTGGGAGGGGCAATCTCTGAGGAGCACCTAGGAGTGCTCAGTACATTTTCGTCCTTTTGCTTCTTTGTGAAGCCCCCCAGGAAGGGAAGGAGGGCGCACTTTGGGACCACGGTTGTGTATTGGTGGGGAGTAAAAGGCAGGTCCAGGTAGACGCTCAGGTTGAGAACAAGCTGGGATGTGCAGAGGGTCAGGGCAGCGAAGTGGGGCCCAGAAAAGGCCCAAGTCAGTGCCAGGAACATTCATCCCAGACGGAGCCCCATGTCTCCTGATCCTAGGAGCTCCTGGGCGGGGTGAGGGGTGGGGTGAGAATGAGAGCCCTTGGATGAGAAGCACCAGGCCCCCCTCCCCATTTGCCGGAGGCCCTCATTCTAGACTTGTCAGTATGGGAGCTGGTTCGTGCCATCTTTCATGCATCTTTCAAGCCCCCATCAATGCCAAGGCTGCCCACCCCTTGGTCAGAATCACGGAGCCCTGAAGTCTCACCTCCAAGGCACAGCCAGCTGCGGGGACCAGGCTCTGGGCCAAAGGACGAGTCGGGGCAGGAATGAGCACAGCCAAGGGGGGACATGTCCACACATGCGTGGACAGACAGTGAGGATACTTCCAGAGCGTAGCATCCAGGCCACTGCGGGGGCTCCTGGGGGCGTCTGCCATGGTTCAGTCCACAGCTGGAGGTGCTCAGGGCATGCTGCCACTATTCAAAGGAAAGCCAGAGCAACTATTAGACTTCAGGCAAGGCAGACTTCAGAAAAGGAGTGTTATCAGGGATAAAAAGCACATCATGAGTGATAAGGCTGTCAATTCTCCAACAACAAAAAATTGACAATCCCGAAAAAATATGTTCCTAATAACAAAATATCAAAACCCATGAGGCAAAAGCTGATAAGATGTCTGTGTGAGGTTTATAAATTTGCCTATGGGAGGTGACATAGACGAATCCATAGCTGTGGTTGGAGACTGCAACCTGCCTCTATCCGCATGTGATCCATCAAACGGGGAGAAAGTCAGAAAGAGTGTGGTGACCCGAACAGCACTATCAGTCAGTTTGATCTACTGATCACTTATAGGACTTTACATCCAACAGCAGAATGTACATTCTTCTCAAGCTCACATGAAATATTCCCCATGGTAGGCCATATTCTGGACCATAAAACACACCTTAATAAATCTAAAAGAAGAGAAATCATACAAATAATGTGTTCAGGCTACAATAAAATTAAATTAGAGTTCCATAAGAGAAATATAGCAGAGAAATCCAAAAATATAGAGAGATTTTAAAAACACATTTTTGAATAACCCAAGAAGCCTCAAGAGAAATCCAAAATGTTTTAATTTGATAAAAATAAAACTACAGCTCACTGGAGTGGCTCAGCCGTTAAAGAATCTGCCTGCAATGTAGAGGACCTAGGTTCGATCTCTGGGTCGATAAGATTCCCTGGAGAAGGGAATGGCTGCCCACTCCAGTGTTCTTGCCTGGAGAATTGCATGGAGCCAAGCGGGCTACAGTTCATGGGGTCTCAAAGTGTCAGACAGGACTGAGTGACTAACACACAGAATTTGGGGGATGCAGTGAAATTTATAGCATTATACGCCAAGACTGATGGAGAATGGAATAGCAAGTCACTCCAGTGTTCTTGCCTGGAGAATCCAATAGATGGGGAGCCTGGTGGGCTGTGGTCCATGGCGTTGCAAAGAATCAGACATGACTGAGCAACTCACACACACACACACACACACACACACACGTCAAGACTGAAAAGGAAGAAGAATCTAAAATCAATAACTTAAGCTTACACCTTAGGTAACCAGAGAAAAAAGAACAAAACAAACTTAAAGCAAGCAGAATAAAGAAAATAATTTTTAAAACAGAGCAGAAATCAATGCAATTGAAAATAATAGAAAAAAAATCAATGGAACCAAAATTTGATTCTTTGAAAAGATAAGAAAAATAAGACATACAATAGAGGGGGCAAAGACAAGCTAGAACTTGCTAGACCTTCTCCAGTTGTTTATCAACATTGTCCAAAATGACCTACAGAGAGCAATACCCAGTGGCCCACATCTCATGAAAGCTTTATTTTGGCCAATCCTAACCCATAACCACATTAAAACAGGAGATTCTGGGATGTAAGAGTTCCTCTGTTAAACCAACTGACGAAACACAATTGCGCACACAGTGTCTCCGGATTTTTTTGCCTCAATTGTCAATTGGGATAATAATATTTATCTTGCCTACATCTTAGAGTTGTTTAAAAATTAAATGGAATAACATAAGAAAGTGCTTTGAGAATGACAGTGCACAGCAAAAGAATATAATGATATTTTTGTCAATAAACCAAATTTATAATAGCTTGCTATTCATTAGCCATTGAAATGATGATCAAACAGACATCCAAGATTATAAAAAGGCTAGAAGTTTGTATGTCTCTGCAAACTACTGAGCCATTGTATCTCTTTGTCCTTTTACCATGTGAACTAAAAAAATTCAAATTTGCTTCTGAAGATCTTCATTAGAAATGATAAAATTTAAAAGTGAGATAAATTAGCTCAACTGAAGCCACATCAAAAACTGTAGCAAGAAATTTTAATAATATTGAGAGTAAATTGGAGAGTTCAGTCTTATGCAGTCATGAGATTAAAGGGTAATGGTCTTATTCATTAAAAAATACAGTCCATGGAATTCTGTAGGCCAGAATATTAGAATAGGTAGCCTTTCCCTTCTCCAGGGGATCCTGCCAACCCAGGGATCAAACCCAGGTCTCCAGCATTGCAGGCAGATTCTTTACCAGCTGAACCACAATGGAAGCCCAAGAATACTGGAGTGTGTAGCCTAACCCTTCTCCAGCAGATCTTCCAGACCCAGGAATCGAACTGGGGTCTCCTGCCTTGGAGGCAGATTCTATACCAACTGAGCTAGCAGGGAAGCCCTTAAAGGATAAGGGTCTTATTCACTATAAGCATTTTTGAATATCTGGAGTAAATGCTGTTATGAATAAATGATTAATAAGAAGGAGATCATCTTAAGACTGAATTTGCAAAAAAATACAGAATCAGTTGAGATCAAATTTTGAAGAGTGAGTAAAGAAAGTTATCAAAGCTCAAAGTGGTTTCCTGCTTGCGGACCCCTGGAGTTGTCACTTATTTTCCGTTTTCCAAACTAATTCCATCAACATCCTGGAACTGCTATGAGTCACCCTTTTCACTCACATAAATTAACTGGTTTTTGTGGGTTTTTTTTTTTTTTTTCCTATAACACAGTCAGCATCTGCTTCTAATGCTTAAAACCAACACCCTCAACTTTTACAGACACAAACCCAAACATAACAGGCTTCTTATCGTGCCATGTTCTGGGCACTGATTAAGACTCTGTAATCTGCCACCTCGTATCCTTTTATACTGGGAAATTTTTTAGAATCAATACCAGCTTGCATGGTCCTCTCTCCACTATTTTTCTGGGTGGAGAGAGACGTTGGGATGACAGTTATGCAGTCATAGCTTGTGCTTATAACCACTGCTTATCAGCCCAGGTCAAGGTTCTGGTCTAGGAAGGTGAGATTGTCTAAATATCCACTGTGTCTCAGAGGATCTGGAGAGAGCCTTTAGACCACTGGTGAAGAATCTGAGGTAAAGTTATAGTAAATACCAAAACAGTAAACTAGGAAAAGAGACAATTGTTAATGATAGACAGAAAAAAAGATATTAACTCTGGAGAGAATGAACAATCATTTTTACCATGGTATTCAACCAAGAAGAGCATTGGCAAGATCATTAAAAAATAAACACCAAAAATTGAAATAATCAAAACTTTAATGTAAATATTTTGGAAGGATGGATATATGACAAAGGTGTGTGTGTGTGTGTGGTGAGTTTGCAGAAAAGACGATATCGAAATCAACAAAGACTGTCTAAAATGGAAAAGCATCTGGTAGTGCTACATGTACATGACTCAGAAAAGCAGAGGGGCTTCCCTGGTGGCCCAGTGGCGATGACTCCATGCCCCCGGTGCAGGGCGTCTGGGTTCAGTCCCTGGTCAGGGAACTAAGACCCCGCAGGATGCAACCAACACCGGGGGCAGCCAAACAAACCCCTCTAAAAGCAGAAAATAAAATCATCAGAAGTGAAATCTTTTGTCTCAACAGACGTAAAACCGGAAGGACAGGTTTTTTGTTTGGGTTTTTTTTTTTTTTTGTCAGAATGACCTTTGTACAGCACACTGCAACTCTTTGAACTATATGCGCTTACTAAACACATTAAATGAGGCGTTGAGATAGAAGCTACAAAGTGTCACTCATTTGATTTTTTTTCTGCATTTAACCTTCATGTTAATATTATCAGGAATTTTCCCCTAATATTCTCTGATAAGTGAAACTAATGATAGTGGAACTCTACATTTTATTCATTCAAACAACAGAATATAGTATATCAAGGTAAACATTTGCATGTCCTACAAAACCTGAGTCTAAGATTACACATAAAACTGGAAAAAAAAATGTTTTAAAGAGCGTGACTACATAACATCATTCCAGCAGGGAAAACAGACAATAAATGGGGATTATTTTAGACATTTATTACCCATACCCACAAATCAGATCTTTTCTTACAACATAGTTAGTGCTTTAAACCTGGGACAGTAAAATACGTAAACCAACCTTGAAGATTTGTAAAAAATAATTTTAGAAAGCATTACAGTTAATTCTAGAAGGTACAGTTCCACCTATTGGATGACTAGCAAAAGAAAAATGCATAAGAGCTTAGAGACTCGATTTAGAATAATCCAGTGACAGATCAGTGGAAAAGTATACTAATTTTTGCAAAAAGCCTAAATGTGAAGGTCAATACTTTCTAGACATTCTAACGATGACTTAACTAATGATAATAAAACAATGGTAAAATGTGTTTATATTGTTTTATATTTTTTCAAAGACATTTTCTTATCATTATTGTGGAAAAAAGCTTAACTTTGTACTCGCAATTTAGCACCTCCACCCATACTTTATAAGCATCTATATTCTACAATACCTTCAATCTTGCTGAAATTCATACACGTGGTACAAAACACAGCATATTATTAAAAATCAAGGAGAAGCACTTTGATTACAGTGACTTCTAATCTCAATGTGGACTCTACCAAATTAGAAAATTACTGCAATGCAGCTGGACTTTTTATTTAATACAGTTTTAGATAAACAAACATAATTTGGTTGTTTACAATAAAAGTTATTTTTATTTCATTCTGCATAAATGGATAATATATTTTAAATTATATGTATATTTTAGTAATAAACTTAATTACTTAAAAATTCTATAAGTATGAATATTTACTAGCTACAAATTATAACCTCATCCACCTGCCTCCCATTTATAAGCATGATTTCAAGTTAATGAAATTCCTATTCTATTTTCCCAGTGTGCATAAAGGCTTTTAAATAATGTTCAAGATCTCTCTGATGATAATATAATCAATACCTAATCATTGTAGGCTAATAAGATGTCTTCTTCCCCTGACAAAACTGTGTACTCTATGATGGCATTTAACAAACTTACCTACCTGTCACCACACAGCAACTCCCTGTAATTGATTACTTTAATGCAGATACTAAAAAAATGGCATTCAAAGAAAACACAGATTTTATTTAACATAGTACCAATAAAAATTATGTATGGAAAAAAGAACCTTAGGAAGCATTTGTTTCCTAAATAGCACCTTGCAGAAAAGATTTAACACATAATTTAATTCAATTCTGACCTTTCATGCTGTGGACCTGTTTCCTTAGTAACAACTGGAATAGAGGTACAATAGGTTAGGGAAATATATATATATATATGTGTGTGCGCTAGTGTGTGTACATATATATACACACATACTATATATATCATATACCTACTATGGATACCATATATTGTATACATATACAGTAGGCATAATTGTCAACCCTAATATATTAGGTACAGTTGACAATTCTAGCAAGTTAGGTATAATATTAAAGAGACTACAATGAAAGTGCTTTGTTAAGTAAAGATGTCCAAAGAAAATGAATGAACAGAGTTTCAATGGCATTAGAGCTGACAGTGTAGCAGGATCTACAGAGGAGGTTGGAGAAATTTCAGCAGGACTTAAGAAGGTTCCAAGTCCCTAAAAATTCTGGACCCTGGAGATGAAGAATTTAGAAAAGAAGGGACAGTGTAAATAATCCTCATAACTGTTTTGTTTTTTAAAAAGTTTAAAACATCCATGGAAAAAGAGACAAATTTCAAATATTGTGGTTTCCATAAACCACACATTAAGTGGATTACATAAAAATCCTCCCTGAAATCATGTTGCCATGGTAGAAATTTTTTACTTCTCACCTATGTCATTCAGTCATTGAGGACTGGTTACCAGACTCTCCCAGAAAGTAATATTTTGATTAACTTTTAGGAAGAAGAAGTCATTTATCTTTTAAAGGATGCCAAGTTTGCTTCACCATGCAAACAGATAGAGTCAGACACTTTCATAGATCTGATCTAGTTAACAAAACAGTAGATGGTTTTCTTGTAAAACTGCCTGCCCACATTGTTACAAATGTGGAAACACTTCTTGAATCCAGATATAAGTATCTATAAGCAAACGAAAACGACAGCTAACTCTCATTGCACATACATACTACAAGTGGGAGTGGTCATTTTCATTCTTTCCCTTCTGAAACAGGGGCACTCACAGTTTCCATAATTCACAGAATAATTGCACTATTTGGTGTGCATGGTATTTAAAGATAAAACCACAACATATCCACTGTCTTGCTAAAACTGTAAATTACAGCTTAAGAATCTGTCTAGACAATGTGAGAATTTGCTTTGGGTTCATTTCAGATTATCATGCCAAGTCTCCAACTTTGAAACCTAAATGAATCTTTGAGATGAATCTTTTAGAAATGAGGGTCTTTTAAAGATGAGTAATGAGGACATGAGATAGGAATGACCACTGTATTTGGTCATTACCAAATCACTGTGGTTTCAAGGTGACCATGACTGTTACTGAGTTTCACAAATACTTTTCATTGTTGCTTCCATCTAGAATTTGGACAATGACAGGCATGGTCTAATTGCTCTGTGAGTCATATCATGAGGCCAAACTGTGTACCTGGTCAAAACTTTGAAGCAAAAGGAGTTTCTCTGTACCTTCCTGCTCTTTGATCCCATTTCCTCCTTCCTTACACCCTCAGCCTCCTCCCCTCTCCTTCCCAGGAATGGACTTGGGGCCGCTACAGCACAGCTCTAGAGGCGAGCCCTAAACTGACTCAGCCCGGTCATCCTTTGTGGCCATGCCGCTGCTATGGTTGTTCAGTCAAGAAGTCATGTCCGACTGTTTGTGACCCCACGGACTACAGCACGCTAGGCTCCTCTGTCCTCAACTGTCTCCTGGAGCTTGCTCAAATTCATGTCTGCTGGGTCAGTGATAGTATCTAACCATCTTAACCTCTGTTGCCCTCCTTGCCTTTTGCCCTCAATCTTTCCCAGCATCAGGGTCTTTTCCAGTGAGTCAGCTCTTCCCATCAGGTGCCCAAAGTACCGGAGCTTCAGCTTCAGCATCAGTCCTTCCAATGAATATTCAGGGTTGATTTCCTTTCTGGCCATGATGACTGCTTAACGATGGACAAGTCATCGAATGTGCTTGCTCTCTACCAGGCAGAAGCAAGGATTATGACTTGCTGAGAGTTGTCGGCAGTCATCTTGGAAACACAAGCGGAAAGCCTGAAGGAGAGTGAGGCTAACATCAAGGGAAGTAGATCCAATGCTGTGAAAGGGGATCCAGAAACTGTCTTTTGTCCATTCTTAATTCTGGACATAATCTTTAAGCCCTGGCAAATAACCCTTCCTTGAAGCTTGATCTTCCCTGGATTGTCCCATTATATGATTCAATGTTTCCTTTAATGTATAAGCTAATTAGAGTCAGGTTTTCTAAAACATATCTGTTAAGAATGCTCTCCATGGTTAGGCAGTATTTTTCTTGTCAAATGAAATAAATTTGATCAATCAATATCCAAGGTAGACATTAAATAGTGGGAAGAAATTGTACGACGATCCATGTACATAATAGTTATCATCTACATTCTCCTATGATGGGCTTAGACTCTAGCCCTGGGTACACGAGAGAAGGTTGGGTGGTTGACATAAATGTCCTCTCCTGCACCATCTGACGGTGGATTGGCAGGGAAGGTATTCCTATAGTTGTTGGCTGCCTAGAAAGATAAACACAGAGGATGTTAATAATTCACTGCATTTCAGCACTTAATCAAGACACTCAAAACAAATTTCCCCTCAATTCAACCATAATATAGGTCAAATTTCTATTACAATTAATTTCATAAAACATTCTCTTCATTGCACGGACTTTCTGTGAGAAATCATTCTTGATCTCACGACTCTGACATACAACAGAGACTAGTCTTGATTATCATTTGATATAGAGGGATATAAATTACCTCTTTAGAAGTAAAATTCTCTTTCCTGATGTTACCCTATTTCAAAGAGAACAATAATTCGCATTTTTATATGGAAGGTCTAGTATAGTATTTTCCCATAGTGGATAACCATTAATTTTTGTTGAATCGATGAATTACTAAAGAAATGTTTTTAAAGTACACCATGTCCTGGCTTAGGAATAAGCGACTGAACACAACTTAAAAATCACAAAAGCAAGAGGACATTCACTTTCAAGATGATGTTTTACAATCATTAATCTTCTCTAGCTAATCAAGTCACTTTGACCACATGTATGTATGTTGTGACAGAAGATACAGATGCGTGAGTGAGAGCGGGGAGAGAGAGCAGGGGACAGAAGTGGGGGAACAGGGGGAGGGGGAGAGAGAGGCCTTCTGGTGAGTAGTGAGCAGCTTGAAAATTTAGAGTGGTGTTGGTGTTTGCATGGAGAAAGTAAAAGGAAAGCTCAAGTGCTATTGCTATCTACTCAATTTGTCTTTTTTAAAAGAGCCCCCAAAGAATCAAGGAAGTCTAACTACTTTATCTTTGACAGACCAGCTGACTATCTAACTTTCTAATCGCCCCTCAAAATATCAAAAAGCCTGCAAAAGCCTGGAAGTGCTGAATATCTAGGGGAGGAAGTTGCAAAGCGCCTTTCCTCCCCTGGAATTCATAGCAATAAATGTGCCTTTGGATTGGCTTGAGTGGACAACAGCTAAGGACAGAGAAGAGACCCAAAAACTGTATGTGACAGAACACAGCCAGACTTCTCCAGGCTTTGCACTTGGTGCCCAGAAGCAAACCATGAGTTATTGAGGAAGACAAAAACTTGTTTTGCAAAGAGTAACTCCTTAATAGAAGAAGAAAGCTAAACTGAGAGATTATTAAGAAGTCTGAAGCGCACACACTGGATTGTCAGAAGCTTTTTAGCACTGGATGTTTTCGCCATGTAGCATTCAAGTGCAAATAATTTAATTGAAGAGCAATGGATGTAATTTTAGATAACACTCGGGGAAATGTTTTATTGTAAGATTTTGTAAACAGAATAATGTGCGTTAGAGGGAATATTTGACCTACAGTGGAGACAATGAGTGAGCATGAAAAATAAGCATACATCTTATCTGCAAACCCAGAAGGAAATTTCCTCCTCTTCCAATTAAACATGAAGGGGCAGGCGCAGGTAGAAAGACGGGAACAATGTCACAGTTAACCCGAGTCCTGCCGCCCAGCAGAAGGGTCTCTAGCTTCATAATCTGGACACCAATTAATCAATCAATTAATCCAAACATCATCACAGTAATGAATATCCTGTATTGCATCCTTCTATGTGCTTGCTATGCATTAGTTTAATTTAATTTAACCCTCACAAAAACCTCATGACACAGAAATATTATCATGCACTGCACCGGGTCAGATAGCACCTCCCCCAAATGTACGTACTTCCTAGACCGTCATTAATGTGACTTTATGTGGAAATAGGGTTGCTTCAGCTGTCACTGGTTAAGATGAGGTCATACTAAAGAACCATGGGCCCTTAGTTCAATGTGACTGTTGCCCTTAAAAGAAACGGAGACGAGACAGAGACATTCACGTGTGCACGCGGAAGAACACCGTGTGAAGACAGAGGAAGAGATTTGAGCAATGTTGTCGACAAGCTGCGGATCCCTGACACCCACGGGAGCCCAGAGAGACGCACAGGGCACGGGCTCATGCCAAAAGGGACCCGATCCTGCGGAGACCTTCATTTTAGGTTTCAACCCTCCAGAACCGTGAGAGAACAGGATTCTCTTGTTTCTAGTCACACACTTTGTGGGAATTTTGTCGTCACAGGCCTTTGATGGCGGCGGCTGAATGTGCAATGTTGACTATTATTTTAAGTGTAATTGCTCCTTTACTTATATGGATGTAAAACAGTGTCCAAGGGTATTAATCATAGGAGACTAGTTCAGAAAAGAACTGCTTCATCAAATAGCTGAGACTTGAACAACAGGCGACTGTGTGGTTAGGTTATTGAGAATAAAAAAGAAGCCTGCAAGCTGCAAAATAGACTGACCTGACAAGACACTTAGGATGCACGAAAGAGTTGGGGGCGGGGGGGAGTGACAATGCTGAGAACACTTACCCTATTCTGTGTGATCCAGAAATCTTTAAATGGGCCTCTTTGCTGTTGCCTTCTCCTTCTGGGAACACATGTACAAAGGAGAAATTAAGAATGACATGTCAGCGTTAACAGTATTTCTTCTTTTTTTTCCAAAGATTTTTCTGATGTAGACCATTTTTAAAGTCCTTAATGAATGTGTTACAATATCGCTTCTGTTTTAAGTTTTGTTTTTTTGCCACAAGGCATGTGGGTCTCAGCTCCCTGACCAGGGACCGAACCTGTACCCCATTCATTGGAAGGTGAAGTCTTAACCACTGGACCCCCAGGTAAGTCCCAGCACTCTCATGATTTCAAACGCTCTATACCTCACCTGCACCCCGACCCACATGCCCTTGCTGATTATGCTGAAGTTGTTCATGGCTGCTTTATACGTAGTCACTCAAAATTCCATTGACCTAAATTTTTCCATTTTTCCTACATCCTCCATTGTGCTCACAAATGGCAAAGGCAACTAAATGGATATCCAGTAGTGTAGCTTAGTAATTAATCTCAGGGAGTTTACTAAAGAATGCTGCGGAGTGGGTTATTACATATATGACTGACAACCTTCTCCAAATAATCTCAGACATTTCCCACAATTAAAAGTTCCTTTTAAAGGCCCACAGTGTAACTTCCTGGATGACAATGACAAAAGAACTAAGCTTTACAGACGCCTTCAGGCCTTTCACTAAACCATCTGTATTGCTCTGCTTGCTGAGTCCCTTCAGCTGTGTTCCACTTCTTGCAACCTCATGGACCATAGCCCGCCAGGCTCCTCTGTCCATGGGATTCTCCAGGCAAGAATACTGCAGTGGGTTGCCAAGTCCTTCTCCAGGGGCTCTTCCTGACTCAGGGATCAAACTCTTTTCACAAGTGAGGAAATATATGCAGATCTATGACCTTTGATTCATTGTTAAATTATCATTCACAAGGCCTGTTATATCATAATATAGAGTTAACTCTCCAAGTAGGTCCAAATATATATAAATGTATATATATATGTGTGTGTGTGTGTATTTGTGTGTATACACGTGTAAAGAAATATATTTTAACATAAGCCTTAGTGTATACAACGTGACGAAAGAAAAGAGAACATGATTTTTTTCTTCCAGTTTTACTGAGATATAGCTGACGTGGAGCACTGTATGGGCTTTCCTGGCGGCTCAGCAGTAAAGATCTGCCTGCCAATCCAGGAGACGTGGGTTCGATCCCTGTGTCAGGAAGATCCCCTGGAGAAGGAAAGGGTGCTGGTGCCCAGGGGCTTCTGGGCATGTGCCTGGCATGAAGGAAGGATTCCGTTTCCTCCAGGCATGCTGTGATGTATTTTGGCTTCTCTCCATGTCAGCGCATCTGAAGCTGAAGCGGCAGGATTATTTTAAATGTTAGCTAAAACAGAGTTCAGAAGGTTCAGGCCCTGGGGTCATTTTTCAAGACGTTTCTATTCTAAGCAACAACCACAAACCGATACTAGTGACAGGGTAGAAAAGAGCACCTGATTTTTGCTTGGTGGTTTTGGCCATGATCGTGCATTCAGGTCCACTAATCTTCTTTTTATCACATTTAACCAAGTAGAACAATACATTCTACTGTTCCATTTAGCTATTCATGTAAAAGTGATGCATTCTCATGACTCAAAATCCATCTTGTCTGACACCTGTGACCCTCCCGAGACCCGCCTGCTGCTCAGGCTCTCTCCACTGTGCTCCCCGTGCTCCCACACGCTCCGGCTGTCATGTCGGCCCTCGGCGCATTTTTTATCAACCAAGGTGGAGCAGGGGAGAAACCCTCACTGCTGCTAACGACCTGGGTTCCTCACCTCGATTTGCTCATGTCTGACCAGGGATCGACTGGAGGGCAGCCTGCGATGCAGAGAAAGGGACATCGACGGTTTCATGTTTCAACTTAATTAGACACATGCTTGTGGACCATCCACTGTTTGGAAAGATTAGCACTAAAGGCCATCAAGCACGAAGACATGAATAAAACACAACCCCTGCCATTATGAATAGCAGGGAAGACAAGCGAGGAGGAAATGGTTAAACTAGAAAGCAGGCTGCGAGGCGCGGAGGGTGAGAAGCTATGGGACTCTGGATGGTGACCTCACGCCCGCTTGCAGGAGGCAGAAAATGCAGGGCAGCCCCAGAGGGGACACGCTCCCCACACCGAGGACATCCGCAGGACTGAGGCTAAACCTGGGGGAACCAGCATTTCGGTGGCCTCACAGAGGGGAAGAGTTGGGTGTGTTCACAGAATAAAAGTTGTATTTTAATACAACTGGTCAATATCAGGAGAGTAAGTAAAGTAGAAAATACAAATGAATATTAGATTGAAAGAAAGTGAAGTCGCTCAGGCGTGTCCAACTCTTTGTGGCCCCAGGGACTGTAGGCTACCAGGCTCCTCCATCCATGGGACTTTCCAGGCAAGAATACTAGAGTGGGTTGCCATTTCCTCTTCCAGGGGATCTTCCCGACCCAGGGATCGAACCCTGGTCTCCCGTGTTGTAGGCAGACGCTTTACCATCTGAGCCACCAGGGAAGCCCCTGAATATTAGACTGAGGTTAGATTAATCAGGCTGAGCAAAGGGCACCTGTGACACAGGTTAATGAGTTTAGCTTTATTGTGGTGGCAGTGGAAACACAGTAAACAGGCTTTAAACAGGGAGACAAGGTGGCCAGTCTACCTTTTAGAAGAGGAACCAGGAAACATCAGATGAGTTAGAAGGAGAGAGACACCTGGGAATAGGCGAACAAGTTGGAGGGATCTCAGAAGGCAGGTGAGCAGTGAGGGTCGCCTTTGGAGAGCTGGAGGCTGGGGATGTGGCAAAAAGATGGAGAAACCTACAAGAGAGCCTATCAATAAGCACACATGAGTGTGTGTGTGTGTGTGTGTGTGTGTGTGTGTACATTAATATTACTGGGGGAGAGGAGTGGAGATGGATGTAGTCATTCACTCAACAAACATATAATAAATGGCTAATGTGTCAGACTTTCAAAAAGCGGACACCAAAAGTTTGGTTCCTTCTTTCCCTAAGACTTTAACACAAGGGGTGGGATGGGGAGTGGGAGGGAAGCTGAAAGAGAGGGGATATACATACACTGACAACATCCACTGGATCACCATTGAAAAAGCAAGAGAGTTCCAGAAAAACATCTACTACTTTACTGACTATGCCAAAGCCTTTGACTGTGTGAATCACAACAAACTATGGAAAATTCTTCCAGTGATGGGAATACCAGACCACCTGACACACCTCCTGAGAAATCTGTATGCCAGTCAAGAAGCAACAGTTAGAACTGGACATGGAACAACAGACTGGTTCCAAATCAGGAAAAGGGTATGTCAAGACTATATTGTCACCCTGCTTATTTAACTTATATGCAGAGTACATCATGAGAAACACTGGGCTGGATGAAGCACAAGCTGGAATCAAGATTGCCAGGAGAAATATCAATAACCTAATATGCAGATGACATCACCCTTATGGCAGAAAGCAAAGAGGAACTAAAGAGCCTCTTGATGAAAGTGAAAGAGGAGAGTGAAAAAGTTGGCTTAAAGCTCAACATTCAGAAAACTAAGATCATGGCATCTGGTCCTATCACTTCATGGCAAATAGATGGGGAAACAACGGAAACAGTGACAGACTTTATTTTTTTGGGCTCCAAAATCAGTGCAGATGGTGACTGCAGCCATGAAATTAAAAGACACGTGCTCCTTGGAAGAAAAGTTATGACCAACCTAGACAGCTTATCAATAAGCAGAGACATTACTTTGCCAACAAAGGTCTGTCTGATCAAAGCTATGGTTTTTCCAGTAGTCATGTATGGATGTGAGAGTTGGACTACAAAGAAAGCTGAGTGCCAAAGAATTGATGCTTTTGAACTGTGGTGTTGGAGAAGGCTCTTGAGAGTCCCTTGGACTGCAAGGAGATCCAACCAGTCCATCCTAAAGGAGATCAGTCCTGAGTGTTCATTGGAAGGACTGATGGCTGAGGCTGAAGCTCCAATACTTTGGCCACCTGATGTGAAGAGCTGACTCATTGGGAAAGACCCCGATCCTGGGAAATATTGAAGGCAGGAGGAGAAGGGGACGACAGAGGATGAGATGGTTGGATGGCATCACCAACTCAATGGACATGAGTTTGAGCAAGCTCCGAGAATTGGTGATGGACAGGGAGGGCATTCTGCAGTCCATGGAGTTGCAAAGAGTCAGACACAACTGAGCAACTGAACTGAACTGAATACACACACGAGGAACTGATTCAGGTTGTTTCACGGCAGAAACCAGCACAACATGGTAAAGTCATTATCCAATTAAAAATAACTTAATAAATAAATTAACACATTCGTTAGGATCATGAGTCATAAGGAATGATTCCAACCCAATGTGACTACAAATAAGATTGCAACAAATACCTAGACTGGTGAGTCGATGAATGTGGGGCAGCTAGGAGGGAAGGGTCAACCAAGAACATCTTAGAAAACTCCCAAGTGTGTCACAGACAACAAAAGGTAGGAGACTTTAGAAGAGGCCAGGTGGCCCCCTGCTCTCTCTAGGATAGCCCCTCCCAACTCCTTTCTTCTCAATAATCTGTAATAAAGGCCCCTCTATCGCTTGTTTCAGACATTATATAACCATTTAAAATCATATTGTTTGCTTATTAGAATGTGCATGCCATTACATATCATTCACTGTGGTCAGAATAAATATTTGATTAATGAATAAATGAAGGTGTTGGGGGTTCCCAGGTGGTGCAGTGATAAAGAACCTGCCTGCCAATGCTGGAGACACAAGAGATGCAGGATAGATCCCTGGGTCAGGAAGATCCCCAAAGGAGGAAACGGCAACCTGCTCCAGTGTTCTTGCCTGGAGAATCCCATGGACAGAGGAACCTGGCGGGCTACCGTCCCTGGGGTAGCAAAGAGTTGGACATGACTGAGCACACATGTAATGAGAATTCAGCCCTGGTCTTGTCCTCAGAACCCACCCCTCCCCGACCCCTCTGTCACACACACACACCTGCCCCCTCACCTGGTTTGCAGGAGGAAGAAGATAGATACAGCTGCAGACAGGCAGTTGAACCCGTGGATGAGGGGGCGCACGGCACACTCCTCATTCTGAGACGAACTGCTCTAGCCTTCTCCTCTAACACCCCACAGCCCCTGTTCCTCCTTTACCTTTAAGGACAGCATTCAAAGGACATGGCCTCAGTACATGAGTCCTAAGACAGCTCGGCCAGCTACTGGGCCATTAATAGAGAAACTCCAGCATCAGAATTACTCAGAAGGAGCTGCAGTACTCACCTCTTATAAGTAATGACAGTGACGGTGATAATTAGGATAACCGACAACAAACCTGCCCCACCAGACACAAAGAGGATGTGTGGGGTCTTGGTTTCACCTAGGAGGAAAAAAAATAAATTATAGGAGGAATTAGGAATTCAGCTAAAGCTAGAATAGAGAGGAAGTTGGGAAAATTTTAAAAGGGTATGTTAATCATCATAGGATAACAATGTATATAAAACAAAGAATCCAATTTAAAAAACATAGGATGAGTAGGGGGAAAAGACTTCTTTCAGAGTCTCCTAAATATCTCTGACTCCTCACAGATTTTCCTTACTTCCTTGATCTAATAGTGGGTTTGACGCCTTAAGGAGAATAAGAATAGAAAGCATTTTTTCACGGTAGGTAGCACTTCATTCTAATGAACTCCCAATCAGAAACACAAAATCTTTAGTAGGAAAAAAAAACTATGAAACTAGTATATAAATGAAGATTACTGCTGGGACTTCCCTGGTGATCTAATGATTAAGACTTTGCCTTCCACTACAAGGGATGTGGGTTTAATGCCTAGTCAGTGAACTAAGATTCCACATGCTTTACAGCCAAAAACCCAAGATATAAAACAGAAGCAATATTGTAACAGATTCAATAAAGACTTTATAAATGGTTCACATTAAAAAAAAAACTTTTTTAAAAAATGAAGATTACTCCTTAGTTCTGATAATAATAAGTACGTCACAACAGTATGTAACTTTGATATCTGTAAGTGGAATTTTGCTTAAGAAATATTGTCTAGACAGATGTACAGAACAGACTTTTAGACTCTATGGGAGAGGGAGGAGCCAAGATGGCGGAGGAGTAGGATGGGGAGACCACTTTCTCTCCTACAAATTCATCAAAAGAATAACTGAACGCAGAGCAAGCTTCACAAAACAACTTCTGATCGCTAGCTGAGGTCATCAGGCGCCCAGAAAAGCAGCCCATTGTCTTTGAAAGGCGGTAGGACAAAATATAAAAGATAGACTCTATGGGAGAAGGCGAGGGTGGGATGTTCTGAGAGAATAGCATTGAAACAAGTATACTATCAAGGGTGAAACAGATCACCAGCCCAGGTTGGATGCATGAGACAAGTGCTCAGGGCTGGTGCGCTGGGAAGGCCCAGAGGGATGGGATGGAGAGGGAGGCAGGAGGGGGGATCGGGATGGGGAACACATGTAAATCCATGGCTGATTCATGTCAATGTATGGCAAAAACCACTACAATACTGTAAAGTAATTAGCCTCCAACGAATAAAAATATTTTTTTATTTTTAAAAATAAAAAAGAAATTAAAATAGAAAAAAGAAATAAAAATAGAAATAAAAAAAGAATAGAAAAAAAATTTTTAAAGAAAAAAAAAAGAATTAACAAGGCTTAGAGATCACAGACACAGAATACAAATCTCTAATCATTAAAGTATCTGTTCTCTATTTGAGGAGAAAGATGTAATCTCTGTGTTATCTATTTTTTAAAATCATTCAGTAATTATAAGAGCATGAAACACATAAGACATTCAACAACAACAACAAAAGAAATACTGTCTAGTTCATGACAGTAGGATAAAAATAATCAAGAAAAGTATGTTACTTTTCCAACTCAGGTATTAACTGGACAGACCAGCGATCCTGGGAAAATCTGAAATTTTCACACTGATTCTTTCACTATTTAGCTATTTGACCTCCAGCAAATTCCTAACCTTCTCTGCCAGGCTTCCTCCAACTGTCAAGTGATGCCAACAGTCCTAATTACATCACAGAGTTGGGATAAGAGTCTAATGAGGCATATTCAAATGAGCAATATTTGCTCCCCTCTGGACCGAGATCCCATGAGATCAGAGACCATCTCATCTTTCAGATGTCCTCCTGCCCACAGCCACCTCCTAACCCACCTCCTAACCCACCGCCACGCACAGAGCTCCTTTCAGAAGACATCAGAATGTGTTGTTGACAGAAGCGGGACTGAATGGAAACCGAGGTGCTGTCTTTAGGCCATCTCTCTTTACATGGTGAATTTTCCAGGCCCCCCTCCTGCAGAAAAGGGGCAGCTATGGCAGAGACCAGCACAACTGCCTGTCCTCTTGAAACTGAGCTTTAATTTCCTGATTCCCAGGCTGTCTGGAATCCCATGGCAACCTGAAAACCATGCTTTTCACAGCAGTCTTCCCAATCTCTCATTCAGATGATTTCTTCCTTCCTGACTCACTATTTAGCTGAGATTTTTTTTCATGATAAGAGCTCAAAGTATACTCCACTCATTCTTTGGTAAGGTTTACTGCAAAGAGAGACTAAACCACATAATAAACATTATTTTTATTTTTAAATTTGTTTAACCTATAAGGTGAATAAAGGTAGAAAAATAAATGAACACTTTAAAGACCTCGTATGTAGCATCTAAGATGGGGCTTTGTTCAGATATGATGGGGAGAAGGAAAGTGAAATTTATTCACAACAAAAATACATTGAATCACCACTGCAAAAGGAACAAGGGAATTTTCTCCCAATCAAATAAGAAATTAACATTTTTCGGTTCTTGGCACATTTTTAAAAGTAAACAAAATATCTGAAGTTATTCTGCATTATAACACAGGCTTATAAAAGGACCACAATTGCTATGCTGACATAATTTGAATATAGTAGATGCTAAGGTTAAGTCAAATGAACAATTGTGAAAGAAAAAAATGAAAGTTATGATCAAAAAATTCATTGACAGTACTCTGGTAAAATAATTTACCTACTTCTTGAAATATTATTTAGATCTTAATTACAGTTAAAAAAAAAAAAAAGGAAAGAAAGAAAACCAATCTGGGTGGACTACAGAGATCTAAATGTTGTAAACATGAGAAAAATGTGAGTATTATTTAATTGCTGAAATGAGAAATGACTTTCCAGTTTATACAAATAAGCAAATACATAGGATCAATTGGGTCAAAATCAAAAGTATCTGGAGGTCAAAGTCATCACAAACAACATACAAAAACAAAAAAATCAGTTAGCATCTTTAACATACCCTTGCTATTAAGAGAAAACTAAGTAAGACAATGGGAAGGATATGGATAACTTATTAACCAGAGCACTTAATTTGCATGAAAGGAAGCCAGTGGCAAGATTGAGACCTCAAGTTCAATTTAGGGAGCGAAATCTACTGCAATCAGCCTCTAGGAAGAAAGCATTCTCTGTACATCGATCCTTTCATGAGCTGCTTGCACATCTGATTAATTTTTTCTCTACAGAAATGTTCAGAAATGTGAACATAGAGTTTTGTGAAACATTTATAACAGCAAAAATAAAAAATAAAAATCCTAATTTTCCGAAAGCAGACTAAAACAAGACTACACAGCGGAGGGTCTCAAGTGTAACTAGCCTTACTAGGGGTCTTGTTAAACTGCAGATGGCTGAGCGGTCCCCTCGGAGTTTTTGGCTCAATAGGCCAAGGAGGGCTTCCCAGCTGGTGCGAGTGGTAAAGAATCCTCCTGTCAGTGCAGGAGACACAGGCGACTACAGTTCAATCCCTGGGTCGGGAAGATCCCCTGGAGAAGGAAAAGGCAGCCCACTACAGTATTCTTGCCTGGAGAATTCCATGGAGAGAAGAACCTGGCAGCAGAAGAGCCTGGTGGGCTACTGTCCATGGGGTCACAAAGAGTCGGACAGGACCAAGCAACTGAGCACACAGGTCTGGGAAGGCCCCAGAATTTGCAGGTCCTGTGTGATGCTGGCTTGGGGCCACCTCTTTGAGAATCAGGGCCTGGACTTTAGAATGATGAGTGTAAAGAATTTCAATGAAATGGAAAACTGTTGACTCTAGGTAGAAAGTTAAGTAACATTTCAAAGCCAGAATTCACAAATGCGCATGCTAAGATATCTCAATCGAGGACAGAACTTATGAGAAAAAAAGCCTGCCAGGCAACAGTATGCCAAAATTTTAAAGTGACGAGCTTCAGGGAATAGAATTAAAAGTAATTATTTCTTTGGGCTTTTTGCTATTTTACAAATGTACTAAATGATAATAATCAGAAGAAAAAAAGTAGAAAAACTTAGAGGTCTGCCTGCTTAAAACAGAATACTCTGCCGGTTTTTAATGGCTATACTTAAAGTGCAGGACGTAGAGAGTTTCTCTGCAGAACTGTACTCAGCACCCTTAAGAATCATAATGGCTTTCTTTGTTAAGCTCTACATTACGATAATTAAGTAAAAACCACTGAAAAATATGGTGATTTGTTTCACACTGTTCATTTATAAAACCCAAAATCCAAATTTCAGATTCTTCACATTCTTTCATATGAAGTATGTTGGCTCTTTTTAACCTCTTCTAGTAACTGTTGGACTCAGATCCATCTTACTCATTTTTTAACACGTAGTACTTTAAGGCACGGTGTGTACTTGGCATTAGAGATGAAATGGTGGGTAAAAACAAAAAGCATGAGAGTGTGGTAGAGATTCAATCACACTCCAGAGGCATGACCATCCAGATATCTCAGCCTAAAACCAATCCTACTTTTTAAAAAAATTTCTTTCTTTTTTAAAAATTTTTTGGCCAGGCAGTGCAGCATGTGAGATCTTAGTTCCCCAAGCAGGGATTAAACCTGTGCCCCCTTGTATTGGAAGTATGGAGTCTTAACCACTGGCCTGCCAGGGCAGCCCATAGGTAATCTGACCTTTTACCTCTTCTGTGCCTCCCACTCCTCGGCTGCATTGATATGAACCATACTTGGACGGGGCTAGTGTAACCACACAACTTGCTGGGCCCTATGTGACTAAAACCAGAAACAAAAGGGAAAACGGTGGTGGAAGCTTTAGGGAGTCAGTCAATAGTTCCTAATGCTCACTTTTTCCTAAATTCTGCTACTAGATCCTAGCTTGAGTAATGTCAGCCCTCAAGCCCCTCTCTTAAAGAAAGAAGAATTACTGTCTCGTCTCAGGCAGCCTCTTTTTGGCTGATTTTTTTTTCAGCTTTCATCCCCATGCTATGTTGATTCATGGGAGGACAAAAGTGTCATGAACCATAAAGCCATTATTTTCCCACCCATCAGAAAAGATAAATACAGTTAAAACAATTTAAAGCACGTCAGTGAGAGATATAAATGAATAATTTACTCCAGGACTGCAGCCCTCCCGGCTACGTTTCTGCCGATGACAAGTATTTATGGCTGAGTTATTAAACCTTTCTTTAGAAAGGCTCAGCTAGAAATGCTTCCTGGTCCTCTCCTCAGAGCCAGGCGGGCAAGAGCAGGCGTTGATGTTTACAGTTCATCCTTTATTACAGTCTAGGGTGGGGTCAGGGAATGGGGAGACCAGGTAATTCAAAACCTAAATATCTGGATCAAAATAACATGCTGGGAAAAACTCACAGGTCCTGACCCTCTCTCTAGCCAGCCCTGGATAGGACATGGTAGATACCACTAAAAGTTATCTGTGCTGAATTACCCTATTAAAAAGGAGAAGTATTCAAATTCACTCTAGGTACACATGGGATATACACAGGGTGTGTGTGTTCCCACAGGATAGATGTGTGAGTGGACAGACTCAGCATTATCAGGTCGATTCCAATTTTTGACTCATGGTACGATGCAAATATCCAACCTGTCCCAAGCGAGATGTTGATTTTTTTTTCATTTATTTTTATTAGTTGGAGGCTAATTACTTTACAATATTGTAGTGGTTTTTGCCATACATTGACATGAATCAGCCATGGATGTACATGTGTTCCCCATCCTGATCCCCCCTCCCACCTCCCCCCCATCCCATCCCTCTGCGTCGTCCCAGTTTTGCTGAAAAGAATAGATTGAGAAGGGAAGCCTTGGGGTCTAAGTTCTGTCTTCTGATTCTTTTCCCTGGAAGACCCCAATACAAGACACTTGAACTTCTGGACACTTTTCTTAGCAACTGCAAAATGATGATGAAATCAACACCAGAGTGGCTATGGGGGTGGCTATAGATAAAATACGTAGAGGTGCTTTATATATTTAAGCACCATAGAACATAAATCATCAAGAGTGTGCTTATATTTTGTATGCGTGCATTCAAAATTAGACTTGAGTAACTAACTTCTGTTCTTTCATGTTGAAATTCCATGTTGTTCTAGTCATGTAAAACAGAGGGTGTTTGTTTCTGTAACTAGATTCACCTTTCTGGGGAAAGGGAGAAGGGGTGTTGATAAACATGTGTAGGATGGCTGTCCGTTTGGGGGGACTCCTGGAAATAACGGTAGCCTTGAGTTTGTCAGACTTTCCTGTATGCCTGCAATATGCATCAAGCAGGTCTTGGCATAGTAATATGATTCCAAGTTTTCAAAGGTCAAACTTCTTTGTGCAAATCAGTTTTATACTCTCTGTATTTCAGAAACCTTTCCCTATTTTATAGCAAGAAGGTCCTAGGGAATAAATTATTTGCAGAGAATTAAAGGACCATGACATCAACCTCTAATTTTTCTTCAGAGTGAATAGTAACTAATCCTCCTCAAAATAAAAGTATTATCATGCATGCGGAATCCAAAGTATGACACAACTAACACAACGTTGTAAATCACCTATACTCCAATAAAAATTAATTAAAAACAAGTATAATAAAATGCTGAAACTAAAAAAATATAAAAGTAAAATAAAATATGACACACATGAACTTATCTATGACACGGAAACAGATTCACAGACTCAGAGAACAGACTCATTGCTAAGGGGGTGGGAGTGGGGTGGGGGAGGGGTGGATTGGTGTTCAGATTAACAAACGCAAAATATTATGCACAGGATGGATAAACAATAAGGTCTACTGTATAGCAGAGAGAACTATATTCAATATTCTATAATAAACCATAGTGGAAAGGAATATTAAAAAAAGAATATATATGTGTATGTATGTATTTGTATTAATATAACTAAATCCCTTTGTTGTATGGCAGAAAGCAAAGAGGAGTTAAAGAGCCTCTTGATGAAGGTGAAAGAGGAGAGTAAAAAAGCTGGCTTAAAACTCAACATTCAAAAAATTAAGATCATGGCATCCAGGTCCATCACTTCATGGCAAATAGATGAGGAAACAATGGAAACAGTGACAGACTTTATTTTCTTGGGCTCCAAAATCAGTGCAGATGGTGACTGCAGCCATGAAATTAAAAGACACTTGCTCCTTGGAAGAAAAGCTATGACCAACCTAGACAGCATATTAAAAAGCAGAGGCATTAGTTTGCCGACAAAGGTCCGTCTAATCAAAGCTATGGTTTTTCCAGTAGTCATGTATGGACGTGAGAGTTGGACTATAAAGAAAGCTGAGTGCCAAAGAATTGATGCTTTTGAGCTGTGGTGTTGAAAAGATTCTTGAGAATCCCTTGGACTGCAAGGAGACCAAACCAGTTAATCTTAAAGGAAATCAATCCTGAATATTCATTGGAAGGACTAATGTTGAAGCTGAAGCTCCAATACTTTGGCCACCTGATGCAAAGAGCTGGCTCATTAGAAAAGACCTGGATGCTGGGAAGGATTGAAGGCAGGAGGAGATGGGGATGATAAGAGGATGCAGTGGTTGGATGTCATCACTGACTCGATGGACATGAGTTTGAGCAAGTTCTGGGAGATGGTGAAGGACAGGGAAGCCTGGCGTGCTGCAATCCATGGGGTCACAAAGAGTCAGACACGACTGAGCTACTGAACAGCAACAAGAATGTTAAGACCCGCACACATCTTGCTCACTTCCGTGGTGACTCAGTGGGCAGAGAAGAGTCAGTGCAGCAGCCCCAAGGCCACCGTCCTTGGAAAGCCCTGCTTACAATGCTTGCCCTTGGCTGGTATGTGGGAAGTTGGGTTTGGAGAGCATTCTCACCTTTTAACTGCCAAGGTGGTTAGTTGAGTCTGAACTGTTGACACAATGTGGTTTATGCTAAACACCTGCTTTCTTTCTGGGAATCAGCCAATCCTGACTCTGCCCCTCCCATCTTTCCCATTAGCTGATATTGCTTTGTATCCTTTCCGATCTAATAAATCAGGGCCATCTCTTTGAAATGCAATCATCAAGGAAAAGCGAGCCCATATCTTTCAGTTCTATGGGAAGACAGGAATCTAAGTTCCAAGGGCACCATGCTTCAAGGTGCAAAACTATCTCTAGCTGTAAAGATGTAAAAAGCTCATTTTCCCTCTGGATAAAGCCAGTTAGCCAACACAGGTGGTCACTCAGATACCAGGTGAATTTAGGAGGAGCTATGTGAGACAAATGGTGCTCTCAAGTCCTCCTACTCGAGGACTAGTTACTGTTTACCTTGGAAACATACGTATAGTTGCATCTGCGGGACTCTATGAGAAGTTAAGATTTCCTTCTGTCTTTGCAGTCTCTTAGTGGACTGCCTGTAACGCATATCACAATTCTGGTTTAATGCTTATTCAATAATAAAATTGTTTTCTTTCCCTTCTACCCTTGTGGAGCAGTTTTCTGGGTAGGGAGAAGATTTTATTTTTAATTCTAATTCCCCAACACGTTGTTGTGTTACTGTTGTTTAACCAAGTGTAACTCTACCTCAGAGTGTCACTATTATGCTAATTAAAGAGGATATAATGGGAAAATTTTCAAATGTTCCACTAAAATCTAGATGAACATTTCACCCATGCAATAAGACATGGTGGGCATAACATACCATTGAAATATTTCATGTATTTAGCTGTTCAAATAAAGGTCCATAAATATGAAAGACTATAACTCTTCAGAATACTTAACATAGAAAGGAAACTTTTGTTTTTTCTTGGGAGATTCTGAGGGTTAAGCCTTTGCTGCCCTTATTCTGATAGCTAATAACTCCAGCTCTGGGTTCAATGGTCGTTCATCATCCACAAGACCTAGAGGGAAAGCAGGATTTGAGAGGAAGGAGACAGAGGAGAGACTTCAAATGGAAGGAGGGTGGTGCGGGGAACTCTAAGCTGATTCCAGGGAAGCTGCTCAGGGGAATGGAGCCCTGCCACGGGGCGAGTGTACTGGGTGGGCCTGGTGAAAACCCAGGAGGCGGGCGGCTGCAAAGCTGAGAAGCCGCCTGAGAGCTGAGCTCTCCAGCAAGAACCTTTGCTCAGGGGCTCCTCCTAAAGTCCCCTTCTCAGTTTCTGGCATGGACGGGACCAGCCGTCACCTCCAGGCCCTAATACCTGCTACCTGATTTCACTTGTCCTTCGTGAGACTGATGCAAAGAGCCGACTCCTTGGAAAAGACCCTGATGCTAGAAAAGATCGAGGGCAGGAGGAGAAGGGGGCGACAGAGGACGAGATGGTTGGATGGCATCACTGACTCAATGGACTTCGAGCAAACTCTGGGAGATAGTGAAGGACAGGGAAGCCTGGAGTGCTGCGGTCCATGGGGTCGCGAAGTGTCAGTAATGACTTAGTGACTGAACAACGTGAGACTGTGTGAACAGCCTCCCTCACGTGACTTCATGATACTCACAAGCCCCAGGAAAGGGGACGAGTCAGTGGGGAATCCACAGACACAGCACCTGGATGACCTGAGTACATGTAAGCATGGGGGGCTGGGAGAAAACAGTGGGCGATCAAACCCCCCCTCCTTTGCCTATACTTGCTCCACATGTTGGTTCAGTAGGTGACCTATGGTACCTATTCACTTCCCGAAAGGAAGAGTGCAAGGCTGTGGAACTCCACCGTAGCCAGCTTCTCCTGTGATGCTGCTGTTGATGGCACTAATTTTTTTTTTTTCCTTCTGCTTGGAGAAGTAATACAGCGCTGTGGTTAAGAACAAGAATGCTGGAGCCCATCTTCACGGCAGTGAAACCCAGCCCCGCTCCTTACTAGCTATGAAGCCTGAAATAAGTTTCTTAAGCTCTTCACGCCTCACCTTCCTCATCCATAAAATGTAGATAAGAATAGAGTTGTGACTCTATTATGGCATGACTAATTATCAGTACGTCTTGGAGTGACTGGCACAGACATAAACATAATATGCAAGGCTGTCATATAGCAGCCAAGACAAAGCCTTGTGCCACTTGGTTCTTATAACTGCTATTTATAACTTTTCCCTTGGGTCCTTAGAAAACTTTATACCTCAAACTATATGACATTTATAAAGGCGTATATATAAATGTGCTATAAATGTCATACAGATATTTTCAGAATATGAAACAGAAAGCATTGTGCTGAACATTAATATTTTCTGTCCAACTTTAAGTTATGTTACACGAAAAAATGTTTACTAATTGCTCTACAAAACATGTAAAAGTCAATGCCTGGTTATGAGAAACAAGGGATCTGGTAATAATTTCAAAATCTACAGCTCTATTCTCTAGAGTTTAACTCCATCCATTCTCTCCATTTTTAAAATAGCCAATGATTTTATTAAAAAAAGAATTGCATGATTGGATTTCAAAGCTGATATCTTTACTTACGAGACCAGGAAGAAAAGACAGTCATCAACATAAAAGCAAAACAACTTGTTTTGATTAAAGTATTTGGGATTTGTGAGTTTCATGTGAGTGTAAAATTGCCCACACAAGCACATGTATTTATTGAATGTTTGCCATCTGGCAGATTGTTCCTCCTAACAAATATTCATAGTTATCTTAATTCACAAATGCATATACACATATGCACATTGAAAGAGTGAAGAATTTATCTGAATGCTCAATATAAAACATGAAAAATGACAGGAGAATAATCACACTGTGCAAACCTGTATTGCTTTATATTTGTAAACACGCCTCCTATGTGGCCCTGATTTGGGAGTCATTTGCATATCATCACATCCTTAAGATTATTTGATTTGAAGTCACAAGAAATATCCTATCCTTTGTTAACATCGTTTCTTCTCATCTCAACAATTACTCTTTACTTGCCCATATCCATCATTGAAATGATAAGGATTTTTCATCACTCACTATTCACCTTTGCTAAAGCCATTTTGCACTCCTGACCAGAGCTACAGAGAACTTAAAACAGCTCAACCCTATATCCGTGAAAGGAAGAATTGCCTCCTGTGGGTTAATTAAATAAAACCACTTTTATATTTAAAAGATTATGAGCATCATAGTTACTTCTGAGTTTTAGCCAAAGTGAACTACATTCAATTAATTCTGAAAATAAGGTGGAGAGGGATCAATGAGGATTGAAAAATATTTATTTTATAAAAATTTATCCAAGCATATTCTTCTGTTGAATGTGAAAGTGTTAGTCACTCAGTAATGTCTGACTCTTTATGACCCAGTGGACTGTAGCCCACCAGGGTCCTCTGTCCATGGGATTTTCCAGGCAGGAATACTGGGGTGGGTTGCCATTCCCTTCTCCAGGGGATCTGCCCGACCCAGGGATCGAACCCATGTCTCCTGCATTGCAGGTGGATTTTTTACCACCTGAGTCACCAGGGAAGCCCTATGCTGTTGAATAAATACCTTTAAAGAAAACTCTGAATCATTTCAGTATACATAACTTTACAATACAAATGGGCGGTTCAAAGATGTATCTCTACAGCTGACAGGCCTGCGTTTATTCTTCATTTGTTTTTCTTTCAAATAATATAGTCTTCTGAAAATGAACTAGGTCACCTTTGAATGCTTGTCAAGGGTCAGGTCAGAACATGTTCGAAATATCTCAGTTGAAGTTGGAAGTAGTTGTCTGACTAATTGAACTGCAATATTTAAAACTAGAATTTCTATTAAGAATGAAATGCCGTTAACCTTATACAAAGAACTGTCTTTTTAAAAATTTAAGAGGTTTGCTACTTGCCTTTGGGGAAAAATTCACACAATCATCTACGTTCGGTTCCTAATAAGGCTCTAAGAGATCATTATGAGCTATTAACAATTCCCAGATGTTTTAAAATTTTAAAAAAAAATCACACATGACAAGGAAGAACAAATGGCTATTTTGCGGTTGGAGTCATTAGACAGGTCTCTCAGGTAAGTGTGGTCACGGATTTTAAGTGGGAGGAAAATCAGTACATTTTTCTGAATATGAATTCCTACCTGAACTCTGAGTTTCTAGAGAGAGGAAAGCATTATGAAAATTATTTAAAATTCAGGCTGAGGATAAAGATCCACTTACAGAAAAACAGTTCCTAGGATTAGCTGCTTTCTAATACCATCAACTCGGGGATTCCCAGGTGCCTCATTGGTAAAAAAAAAAAATCCACCTGCCAATGTAGGTGATACAGGTTCAATCCCTGGGTCGGGAACATCCCCTGCAGGAGGAAATGGCAACCCACTCCAGTATTCTTGCCTGGAGAATGCCATGAACAGAGCAGATGGCAGGCTACGGGGTCACAAAGAATCGGACACGACTGAGCACACATGTGCGCACACACACAATACCACCAACTACTTTTTTTACAGTAGTGATGACAACAAACACTCAACAATGCTCCTTATGCAAGAACTCCGTCAAATCAATTTAACATGAGGTTTTCAACATTTCCTTCTCCTGATACTAACTTGTCATTACCATCATTCAATTCAATTTCTTGTTTATCTACACAAATATGGTATGTACAAAAAATGACTTCAGGCCAAAATTCCAGGATTGTGTGCTTCAGGAAAGATGAATAAATCAAGATGTAGGGCTGATAAAACACATTGACTGACTGCTTGCTCTTTTTTTTAATTCGATGACTCATAAAAGAAAGATGTGGGCAGAGGCAAATGTGAAGTAAAGCTGTGATGTGTGCTCAGTCGCTCAGTCGTGTCTGACTCTTTGTGACCCCATAAACTGTAGCCCACCAGGTTTCTCTGTCCATGGGATTTTCCAGGCAAGAATAATGGAGTGGATTGCCATTTCCTCCTCCCAAAGTAAAGCTACAAGGACATCACAGGGCCCTGACTGAGTAGCTAACTCGTTTGTGATGATGGAAACAGTAAGTTTCATCTGGATATCCAGTTATCATCCAGAATTTTAATAACAACTAAACTGGGCTAAAAACCGTGGTGGTCTGTGTTGGTAGAGGATACTGAGCTTGCAGGCAGTGACACCAGGGCTCTGAGACTCTAGTCCTGTGGTTCCAGGATATAAGCTGTCGAGACATGATTTTCTCTGGAGGAAGAGATCATAAAAGGCAGATATTCATCATATCAGGTCATGGAAACAGACGTATCTGGGAGCCTGGCAAGGACCAGCTCAGACAACCACCACTTCAGGGTCTTTTCCAGCGCCTACAATAGTCACATCTATTATAAATTCAGAAGAGTCGGACAGAAAGTTCTGGATTAATAAGTCCCTAAAAATTATATTTTGTCTACAACTTCAAAGTCTTTAGAAATCCAAATCAGCTTGGAGAAAACAATGAATTTTAGCAGAAACTAAGGCCAAATAAAGAAATGAAATTTATTCCTCTTCCTTAATAGTCTCAGAGTCCAACTCAGGAGCACAGAGACCAGAGTCAGTAATCTCCGCAAGCCATCAGAGGCAAGATTTAGAACCTAGAGCAGCTATTCCTCTAGGAATACCTAGAGGAATTGTCGACCCATACCTCACAAAAGAAAGGTGAGGGAAGATTCTCTTGGCTGTGGGCCCATAATTTCCTAGTGAAAACTTCTGCAATCTTCATTTACAAAGTCCATCCTCCACGTCTGTCGACTAGTAATTACACACCATTAATACAGAATTGGAAGGACTGATGCTGAAGCTGAAGCTTCAATACTTTGGCCAGCTGATGCAAAGAGCCAACTCACTGGAAAAGACCCTGATGCTGGGAAAGATTGAAGGTGGGAGGAGAAGGAGATGACAGAGGATGAGATGGTTGAATGGCATCACCAACCTGATGGACATGAGTTTGAGCAAGCTCCGGGAGTTGGTGATGGACAGGGAAGCCTAGTGTGCTGCAGTTCATGGGGTCCCAAAGAGTCGGACACAACTGAGCAACTGAACTGAACTGAATACAGAATGTGCACAACAAGAAAAGTTTAAAAAGAAGATATACTTCTTAGAAGATACATATGTAAACGAAACTCACGAGGATTTTCTCCCCAAACTTTCCAATGGACCTTCTGAGAGCTCAGGTTTCTTTGATTAGCAGTCACTAAATCTCAAATGTTAAGTGTTGATGAAGAAAACCCAGAAGCAATCCAGCTAGAAAACTGGAAAATGAAATGGACACAGTGCCTTCTAGAACATACAGGAATATCGGTATGCGCAGTATGGGTCAAGAACACTTACTAAGCATACTCTGGAAAGATACTTTGACATCTCTAAGCAGAGATGTCATGATCCTCAATCTCAAGTAATTTCTAATGTAATGGTCTGGGTCATTGACAATAGATGCAGTTGTTCAGTGACTTGAGCCTATCACCTTACCCACTACAAAAGTTTGAGAAATTAAAGCTGCTTAATGGATCAATGTCAGGGAAGCACTGGAAGCTACAGATCATGAAGATGGTGAGATCTGACCGAAACTCTAAAGGAAACGAGGTAACTGTGGTGAGAATGAGTAAATGGGTTAGGAGGAGGAGAGGAGGAAGGTGTGAGTGACTGTGGAGGTGGTGACAGGCACAGGCTGACATCCCCATCTGACCAACACCTTCCGCTTCACCAGGCCACATGTGCCCAGCCGAGTGGTAGGGGACCTGGGGCCTATCACCAAGCTGGTACATGAGTTTGGGTCTGCATCGGTGCAGGGAAGGGGTACCTTTTTCTAATTCATATGCCATTTGTAATTTGTCTATCAAACTGTGGGCTCCTGTTTCTTGGCCAAAGACCCAGGATGTGACGGTGGCAGCCCACTCGAGAGCTCCCTCATTGATGTGCTGACTGTCACAACCAACTCTTAGCTACTTTCCTTTGTCTCCAATTTCTCTTGCTTATTCTGTACTATCTGACTGACACGTCCTGAAATGCTGCCTTGTGCCACCTGTGATAAAGAATTGAGGGTAACTTTCATTGCTCTTTTACAACATCCAGAATTTTACCAAGCTATCATTCAGTTGAGACTACCTCCTGTATTAACCCATAACTCAGAATCTCAGCACCAACCTAGTCTTTTGATTGCAATCACCTACTCTGTCCATGGGATTCTCCAGGCCAGAGTACTGGAGTGGGTAGCCACTGCCTTATCTGGGGGATCTCCCCAATACAGGGATCAAACTTGGGTCTCCTGCATTGCAGGCAGGTTCTTAACCATCTGAGACACCAGGTAAGCCCCTCCCCCCAACTCCTCCTTCCCCATGCCTTCTGTGTAAGTCCCCAGGTTCTGCTTTAACTCTTTCTTCTGCTCTGATCATCAAAGTCTTATTTGAAACTTGATGGTTCAGCTGAATACCCTCATTAGTGGGAAAAGACTGGAGAAGGATATTTCTTAGCAGAGTTAGAAACAGGTCTTCTCCAGAAACTTTCTGAGAGGACTGCTTTCATGTCTTTGATCCTCATTCTTTTTGTAATCAATAAAAACAACTGTAGTCAGAATGCTATTTAGTTAACATTAGAAGACCTCAAAAATCCTTCTGATGAAAAGTTAAAATACTTTTCCCATGACTAGTGAAAATCCAGAGGATATTAAAGGTCCAAAATAATTTTGGTCTTTGTAAGTATACCTACATTTTCCCCTGTTCCTGGCCCCTGTGGTCTAAACAAGCTCCAATTTCAGAAATCTCAGTCTGGACCCATTTTAGACTACTTCCCAGGTCTTGAGTACAAAGAAGGGGAAACAAACATTTCATTCAGCAGAGAAAATGCTTCTGCCACTTTCTGCCTCTGCTCAAAATAAGTCAAGGCCTGGATATACAATGTATCGGTTGACATCATATCATCTTTTCCGCGGCCTCTCAGTACCTGGTACTTGTCTGAAGATGAATACAGGCTAGCAAAGTCAGGGGAAGAGGCATGTGTGTGTATATGTGTGTGTGCACACATGTGTGCATGTGTGTGCATGTGCATGTGTGTGTGTACATGCCTGTGCATGTGTGTAGAATATGAGAGTCCTGAAAATCTCTTTTGGATCCCATAAAAGAAGTTGATGGGAGCTCACAAAAGGATGCCCAGCAGTTTACAAAATCTGTGTCACCATCACCTTTCCCTCGACAGTTGAAATAAGTTAGATCAGCTCCACATCTCATACCTGTCTCTCTGCTTTCATCCCTACATTGATTTTTGACCAAACAGACTTAGGACTTGAAATAATCAAATCATATCAAAGAAAGACAAGTGATCTATTTTTGCTTTCCATCTGATTTTTTTTTAATCTTCAACCTTTACTTACAGTTATTTTGAAAAGAAATTAAACCAAAATATTGAGTCAACAGCTATCATCTTCTGTCAATTATAACGTTTTACTAGTGGGCCCAATTGATATTCTTTCAACCTGTCAATTGAATGTCAAAGATCCAGTTTTCAAGTATTCAAAACATTTGAACCCTAACTATACTGATCATTACATTCAGTCATTTTCAATACTGTCCATGGCTTATGTACAGAGAAAAGAAATAGCTTTGTGCAAGGAATTTAGTCATATTTGGATAAGTGAAAGACATTTTTACTGATTATTTAGAGTTAAATAACTATACCTCCTAAGAATTCATTTTTCTCTAGGATTTAAGATGTTTATAATAACTCTTTCAACGTATAATGGGCATGATCTTATTTCAGCTGTGTTTGACAATGGTTATGACATTTTCTGAATAGAATACTCCCTTACCTCGGTCTCTGAGAGAAGACTTGTTGTTGAGTTGTTGTTCAGTTGCTAAGTCATATCCGATTCTTTGCCACCCCATGGACTGTAGCCTACCAGGCTCCTCTGTCCGTGGGATTTTCCAGGCAAGTATACCTGAGTGAGTGGTCCTTTCCTTCCCAAGGAGATCTTCCCCACCCAGGGATTGAACCTGCATCTCCTGCATTGGGAGGTGGGTTCTTTATAACTGAACCACCAGAGAAGCTTTAATGATTGCTTTTATTCTTTCTTTTTCTGGCCAGGTGTTAAAAACACTTCTATAATGCAAGAGTATTTCTTTAAGGCGAGAAGCATTTTCTCTGTATGTATGAAGGAATGGAGTCACCATTTAAAATGAAGAACCTCTGTTAAATTTTTTCCCCTGAATATTTCCTCCCTACTCAACATTGCATTAACCCTCTTGTTCACTTGAGAAGCAAAGAAAGCTTTGATGCCATCCAAGGTGATCACGTACTGACAACTGCTAACCTCTGGCCAAGAACATCCTTCGCACACACAGCTGCAGAGGCTGCCGTACACACGAAACCCCCTCTTCTTCCCGAAGCAGGCAGGCGCTGCGGCCGGCAGCGTGAGCAGAACGTGTGCAGGGCAGCCACGTCCCAGGAAGCCTCGGCTCAAAGGTCTACACGCAGGCCAAAGCACACAAGGTGGCCGGAAGCCCATGAAAGTAATGGAGAAAGAGATATGGTGGATGGGGAGAAGGACGGAAGGGGGGAAGGAAAGCAGAAAGGAAGGAGAGGAGGGCAGGAAGCAGAGAGTGAAAATACAGTGAAATAAAATTTCTGTCATCGGTAAACACAGATTATTTTCTCTGACAGGTTCCCCTTGCCCAGAGGCAAAAGGGGGAGTCTGAGACAGCCTTCCTCCCGCTAGGATGTAACTCGGGCCTCTGGACTGACTTCTATACAAGTCCGCACAGGTCTCTCTGTATTTGCACTTCAGCAGGTGAAATACCACTTTTTCTTACTCTCACACAGGTTTTAGGGCTTCATTATGCCACAGCAGACAAGTGACTGATACAAAATAAGCCCTGGGCCTTGAGTCGGCTCAGGTGAGAGCCCCTGAAGGTCAGTCTCAAAGCTTCAGGGCCAGTCTGTTCCTGCTCGCAGGCCTGAAAACAAGTGAGGGAACCAGAGCTCAGATCTGGCAAAGGAGCAAACACCTTACCCCACATTCATTACGTTCTACTCAACGCTGATTCAGCAGGTACCAATCGAACACCGTCCTGTCATTGCTGATGGAGACACAAGGATGATAAAACGCAGTCACCACCGTCAGCCAGTTTGGACAGAATTGAAATGTTAGAAATTAAACATCTGAGGGGATTCCCTGGTGGCTCAGCGGGTAAAGAGCCCGCCTGCCAATGCAGGAGACACAGGTTCGATGCCCAGTCCAGAAAGATCCCACATGCCAAGGAGCAACCAAGCCTGGGCACCCCAGCCAGTGAGCTGTGCTCTAGAAGCCAGGGGCCACGACCGCTGAAGCCCTCGGGCCCATGTCCCACAGCAGAGAAGCCCCGTGATGAGAAGCCCACGCACCACAACTAGAAACACTCGCTGCAACTCAAGAGAAGCCTGTGCAGCAACAAACGCCCTGCACAGCCAGAAATCAATCAATTAAATTAATACAATTTTTTTAAAAAAAGACACTTAAGAAAAAAAGAAATGATATAGTCAAAACGTACTGGGTGTTGATACCACGTATTTTTCAGATTCACTGAATTTTTAAAAAAATTTTTGGAATATGACAGATCCAAAAATATCGGAAAGCTCTATTATGGTTAAATCTGAGATTAACGAATCACCAAGATAAAGAATAACATTCAATAACTGACACCTTACCAAATTCAATCGTTAAAGGTGTTTTGTATAAGAAAGTCATGAGAAAGACAAAAGAAACCAACCCACAGCAGTGGGCTTTTCCCATTTTTGACGCCACCCACTCACCGTCGGTTACGGTCAGCCTCATCACAAAGGTTTCTTTTTCCCCAGTGCTGGCTTTGAAGCCACAGCGGTAGAGTCCCGAGTCGGAGCCTGTAACATTAGGTATGGTGACGAAGGCCTTTTTCATGCCGTGGCTGCAGTTGCTCAGTATCTGTCTTGGGTACTTGGACGTGTAACTTCTTCCGTGGGACAAGTTGCAGCTTATTAAGACGTCGATCTGCTGGGGCTGGATCTTTTCCCATGACACTTCCTCTAACAGACTCTTCTCTTTAGGCTGGCAAGTGAGCGTGATGTTTTTTCCGGGTTCTGAGACCATCTGGCTATTTGGTGGCCCAGCATCCTCAAAACTGTCTGAGGAGAACAAGCATGTGATTACATTTTGGTCCTTGAATCCTTGGATGTGAGGGTAGAGAGATCCAGAAAGCTCTATGAAAATGATTAATGATGTTATTTAACATAGTCTCACTGAGTGTAAATGATACCTTTACACCACATTTTTTTATAAGAAAAGGATTTTTGAAAGAGGCCAGAACATAAATAGAAAACAGGATTGTTTTGGTTGTTCACACCTATTCCTTCAAGATTTCCTTGGTTAACCATATAATAGGAACATAACTGAACCCCCTGGAGTTTTTCTTGGTAGTGACCATATCAAAAGGCTCAATATCACAAGACTGTTCTGTGGTGATGCTGGGCTGCGGACTCAAACACTTTGAGGGTTTGAGTATCAAATATACAGATTGTAATCCTAATGACTGAAATTTTAATGGTCATAAAAGAGAGAGCAAATCATTTTCACAGAATATATACATAAACTCATCTTTCAGATATACAAGCTGTCTTCTGCGTGGATGGAGCAGGAACCCACATGTGATATGAATTCCTGGATACCAAGAAAGCTCTCTAATACTGTCCCACCTCCCTACCACGATAGCTGGCATACCCAGCACACAGTGCTCAGTAAATCACTACCAGCTATCTAAGTCAGTAGTTCTTATAGTGTGGTCTGAGGACCCTAGGGAGTTCCCGCTCTGAGACCTACAATAGCAAACTTATTTTCACAGTTATATTAAGATTTAACTTACCTTCTTAAATCTTATTATACAAGAATATATATATTCTTAGAAATTCACTCATGATATAGGAATATACTGATGTTTTCAGAGGCTCTGATGGCTAATGGGATATGTACTTATAAACCAGACATATAATAATGGACTGGTTCAAAATTGGGAAAGGAGTATGTCAAGGCTGTATATTGTCACCCTGCTAATTTAAAATATATGCAGAGTACATCATGTGAAATACCAGGCTGGATGATTCACAAGCTGGAATCAAAATTGCCAGGAGAATTATTAATATGGCATTTCACATGATGTACTCTGCATAGAAGTTATTTAAAAGTATATCATAGAGCCTCTTGATGAGGGTGAAAGGGGAGAGTGAAAAAGCTGGCTTAAAACTCAACATTCAAAAAACTAAGATCATGGTATCTGGTCCCATCACTTCATGGCAAATAGAAGGGGGAAATGTGGAAGCATTGACAGATTTTATTTTCTTGGCTCCAAAATTATGCAGATGGTGACTACAGTCATGAAATTAAAAGACAATTGCTTCTTCTAAGGAAAGCTATAACAAACCTAGACAATGTATTAAAAAGCTGAGACATCACTTTGCCGACAAAGGTCTGTCTAGTCAAAGCTATTGTTTTTTCAGTAGTCATGTAAGGATGTGAGAGTTGGACCATAAAGAAGGCTGAGCACCAAAGAATTGATGCTTTCAATTTGTGGCGCTGGATAAGATTCTTGAGAATCCCCTGGACTGCAAGGAAATCAAGCTTATCCATCCTGAAGGAAATCAACCCTGAATATTCATTAGAAGGACTGATGCTGAAGCTAAAGCTCCAATACTTTGCCCACCTGATGCAAAGAACTGACTCACTGGAAAACACCCTAATGCCTGGAAAGACTGAAGGCAGGAGGAGAAGGGGGCAACAGAGGATAAGATGGTTGGATGGCATCACTGACTCAATGGACATGGGTTTGAGCAGACGCCAGGAGATAGTGAAGGACAGGGAATCCTGGCGTGCTTCAGTCCATAAGGTCTCAAAGAGTTGGACACAACTCTTTAAGTGACTGAACAACAACAGTTTGTAAGTTCTGGTCTTTTCAGTTTTACACCATTTTAATTTCTAATACAGTAAATATTGATAGTTATAAGCTATATTAACAAAAGACTCTTTGGAGTCCCTGATGATTTTAAGAGAACAAAGGGAACAAATAATTCTAAAATTTATATGGAACCACAGAGCCAAAACAATCTTGGAAAAGAACAAAGCTGGAGGCATCACACTTCATGATTTCAAACTATTCTATAAAGCTACATAAATTAAGAATGTGATACTGGCATAAAGACATAAATACAGACATATTTCTAAAGAAGACACACACACACACATGGCCAACAGACACATGAAAAGATGCTCAACATCACCAATCATCAGGGAAATGCAAACCAAAATCACAATGACACAGCTCCTTACACTTGCCAGAATGGCTATTGTAAAACAGACAAGAAATAACAAGTATTGGTGAGGATGAGGACAGACAGAATGCACCATTGGTGGGAACATAATAAATTGGTACAGCCTGTGTAAATAGTACAGAAGTTCCTCAAAAAATTAAAAATGTAACTACAACATGATTCAACAATCTCACTTTTGGGTATTTATCCAAAGAAAATGAAAACACTTATTTGAAAAGATACATGCACCCCTATATTCACTGCAGAATTATTTACAATAGCCAAGATGATGGAAGCAACCTGTGTCCATCAACAGATGAATGGATAAAGAAGGTGAGGTGTATACACACAATGGAATATACTCAGCCATTAAAAGAATAATGAAATCTTGCTCTTTGCAACATCATGGATAGACCTAGAAGGTATCATGCTAAGTAAAATAAGTCAGATAGAGAAAGAGAAATACCATATGAAAAACAAATGAACAAACAAACTAGAAACAAACTCATAGATACAGAGAACAAGCTGGCAGTTGCTAGTGGGGAAGGGAATGGGGGGTTAGGTGAGACAGGGGAAAGGGGTTAAGAGGCTAAACCACTATGTTGTACACTGAAACTAATATAATATTACATGCAAAATATACTTCCAATAAAGAAAAAAAGTAGAGATGAGAGGACAGAAGAGAAGGGAAACCACTCTTGAAAAAACAATTTATTATAAAATACAACAAGACATGCCATCTGTGTTAAACCGCAATACTCTGTCTATGCAAGTCTCATGTCCGCCAAACACCAGCTTCCTCTTCAGCGAGTGGATCCATGGGACAAAAACGCTGTTGGCAAGAGAAACCGCAGCCCAGCACTTCACAATCTGCAGCCACAGAGCAGTTCTCAAGAGTTCACACTCCAGATGGAAAACACTTCCTCTCTAAGCAAGACGACCCAGCACCAGGGGGAAAAAAGGAAAGGGAGAACACGCATAAGAAGAATAGAAAAGCTTAAAGGAAACAGACGAGAACTCAAATTCAGACAGGGAGAGGAAGGTGTGAGAAAAGAGAAGGAAACGTGGGACACACAATTTTAACAAAAAAGAGCAACAAAAACTTTCTGCGAGCCGCGCTGGGCCCTGGGAAGTTAAGAGGCCTGCCTGCCCTCGCTGCAGTTCTGCTGTCAGGGCCAAAGCCCCTGTTTGTTTTGCTTTGTTTTCCTCCATGGGTCTCGCTCGGGGTCTCGGGTGGACAGACCCCTCGGGGAGCAGGCACTGGGAGGTTTTCACAGCACAGGCCCTGTGTGAGGACCCGACCCCCCCTATCACTAGACACAAACTGGGCTGAAGGTCAGGGCCCCCACCCCAGAGGCAGCTGACTCTGCAGCAGACTCGCCCCCATTAACCCCTGCCGATGACCCACACGGCTGACTGGTGTCCCGAGAGAACCCAGACCCCAAGGAGGGCTGCAGAGCCTGCCTTGCCCGCAGGCTTGCTGGGGCCCAGGCCACCTGGTCCCCCTGCTCAGCACATGTTCAGTGACGTGCAACGACCCTGAAAGCAACAGCCAGAGAGACCCCACAAGCCGGAGACGACCCAGCATCTGGACGCGCTTGGCACTGGAAAGGGAATCTGCTTAAAGGAGGGATCAAAATGACATCATTAAAAGGGAAGGAAGAGTTTGATTAAAAATAGAAACAAAAAATAATGAAAACCAGTTAATTTTATATATATTTTAGTTACATATGGATTTGTAGTGCACACATAGAATAGTCTGTGTTGTCTTTTGTTTGAAAGACTAGTTTCTAGAACAGTTTATGGTTCACAGCAAAACTGAGAGGAAGATACTTCCCTGCCTTTGTATGGGTGTGTACGTGTGTACACACACACAGCCTCCCTCATTATCAACACCATACACAGAATGATAACATCTTTTATCAAGGCTGAACCCACAATGACACATCATAATCACACAAAATCCATCATTTACCTTAGAGGTAACTCTTGGTGTTGCACATTCTATGGCTTGGACAAATGTGTAAAGACACAGATCCATCATTACCATGTCATGTAGCGTTTCCCTGTTCTAAAACCCTCCGTGTGCTTCTAATAATCCCTCAGTCCTGGAAACCACTGAGCTTTTTATTGCCTCATCATTTTACTTTTTCTAGAGTGTCATACAATTGGAATCCTATGTATGTAGTCTTTTCCCAGGGTTTTCCTCATGGCTCAGATGGTAAAGAATCTGCCCACAATGCAAGAGACCTGGGTTCCATCCCAGGGTTGGGAAGATCCCCTGGAGAAGGAAATGGCATCTCACTCCAGTATTCTTTCCTGGAGAATCCCATTGACAGAGGAGCCTGGCAGGCTACAGTCCACGGGGCAGCAAAGAGTCAGGCACAACTGAGCGATGAACACTTTCACTTTGTCTTTCACTTAGTAATATCGATTGAAGTTTCCCCTGTGTCTTTGCATGGTTTGATAGCTCATTTCTTTTTAGTACTAAACAATATTTTGTCATCAGGATGTACCACAGTGCCATTCACCTACTGAAGGACATCTTTTTATTCTAAGCTTGGGAACTTAGGAATAAAGCTGCTATAAACAACCACATGCAGGTTTTCATGTGGATATAAGTTCTCAGTTCCTTTGGGCAAACATCAAGAAGCAAGATTGTTGGACTGCATGGCAAGAGTATGTTCAGTTGTCTAAGGACTGACCGTCTTCCAAAGTGGCTGCACCGTTGTGCATGGAAACCAGCAATGAATGAGAATTCCTGAATGAATGAGCTCCACTTTCATGCCAGCATTGGGTATGGTCAGTGTTCTGGCTTTTGGCCATTCTAATAGGTTTGTCTGCATGTTGCTTTCATGTGATTTTTTTTTTAATTGTAGAATAATATGATGAAATCCTCTGCACTTTGTATGTGTTTTTTCTGGCAGGGTAACGGATCATTTCTGAAAATTACTTCAGTGCTTCACTGCCGTTTCCAAGCACCATTCAGTCCCTGGGCACCACCCATGTTCCTGGGTGCCTCTGGGCATCCCACCGCTGCCTGCCCACCATCACATCCCAGCCACTCACCGTCCTCCCTCACAGTCCTCACCGGTTCTGCCTGCAATGTGAGCAGCTCTGCCACAAAAGTCACCAACCTCACAAAACCCTGAGTTTTGTTTTACTTCAAATTTCATAAACCCAGACCTGCATTTACCATTCTATCCTTAGGACCTAGAACAGTGCTTGGCATAGAGTAAAACATCAACTGATGTTTTTCTAACAACAACAACAAAAAAAATCGCAGTTTCACTTGGCAGGCAATATGAAATTATCTGTTGATAATATTAAGAAATGTGCTTAGTATCACATTTAGAATGCCTAAATGAATTAATGGGGCTTCCTAGATTGCTCAGTGGTAAAGGATCTGCTGGCCAATCAGGAGACGAAGGTTCGATCCCTGGGTGTGGAGAATATCCCCTGGAGAAGGAAATGGCACCCACTCCAGTATTTTGCCTTGATAATCCCATGGACAGAGGATCCTGGCGGGATACAGTCCATGGGGTGGCAAAGAGTTGGGCACAACTTAGCAAGTAAACAACAACAAAATGAATTAATATTTCCCAGCAACCATCAGCCATGCTGACAAATTCACAACAAAGGCACTGGCGTCGCCACAACGCCACCCTGGAAGTAGCAGCCTTGCCCAAGTGATCACACCTGACTGTGATCAAGCCTCTAAATCTAAGGACCAATTTGCAGAACTACAAAGAGCAGAGAGATGTGCCACGTGACACCCTGGCCAACACGGAAAACTCCTCAGCACTGAGCAAGGTCTCCCCTGGCCCTGAAAGCCTGCTTTGGACACTGACCCTCTTCTTCCCCTTCCATTCAGAATCCTGCAGGGCATCCGCTGCTCCGGACTCCGCCTGCTCAGTTCCGACATGAGCTTCAGCGCGGGAGCACCGTTTCCACCAGGCCCCGCGCTGCTAGAGTCACCCACGCTCCTGACCCTCAGAACTGAACACTCGCCCTCCTGGAAACGCCTCAGCCTCAACGACGCCGCACCTTCCTGCTTGGCCCCTCTCCTTCCTCACCTGCCCTGGTCTCCTTCCCTCTTTCTTTGCTGGTCTTTTTTTTTTTCCTTTATTTTTATTAGTTGGAGGCTAATTACAATATTTTAGTGGTTTTTGCCATACATTGACATGAATCCGCCATGGATTTTGCTGGTCTTTTAAAATGCTGTTGTCCTCCCGGGATTCCACTGCTCTCCCCTCTGCATTCACCACCCCTGGGTCATCCCACCCACCCTCCCGAGAAAGGCCACATCCGTAACCCCTGCTCAGTCAGACCTCTCCCCGGGGCAGAGCCTGAGACAACGCCTTCTCCTGCTGAGGTTTCCAACAGACCAAAAATTCAACAGCCAGAATGGCCTGAAGCTTTCTGCAAGAGCAATTCATTTTTAAAATATTTTAGTTTTAATTGGAAGATAGTTGCTTTACAATGTGGTACTGGTGTCTGCCATACACCTGTGTGTATGACCTATGGACACACGTATGTATACACGTGTCCTCTCCCTTCTGGACCTCCCTCCCACCCTCTAGGCTGTCACAGAGCACCAGGTTGAGCTCCCTGCATCTCACAGGAGAGCACCGCATCTACACCAGCTGATGAGAAGTGAGCAGAGCGGAAGCCTTGTGCACTCCCAACTGCACGGAGACCACGTCTGTGCTCAGCTGAGAACTTCCTTAAAAACTCGCCAATGTAAAGTGTCCCCTACAAACGCAAGAGAAAATGTTGACTGCATGGGACTGTGGAAGTATTCTTAAGGGGCCTGAGATAAAATTCTCAAAAATAAGCAAGCAGAGACTTGTGGGCCAGTGGTTAGGGTTCCACGCTTCCAACGCAGGGGGTACAGGTTTGATCCCTGGTCGGGGAACTAAGATTTCACATGCCATGCAGTGAGGTCAAACAAATTTTTTTAATTATAAAATTTAAAAAAAAAAAACAATCACTAAGAGAATAGATCTTAAAAGTTCTCAGCACAAGAAGATTTTAAATTCTGTATATACATAGGGTGATGATTTCACAGTATGTCTAAGTATCAAATCATTATGCTGTACATCTGAAGCTAACATAATGCTATAGGCCAACTGTATCTCAATAGTTAACTAATTAAAGCAAAATAAAACGTGTAAAAGGCAAGAAAAAGAAACAGAATCGCTCTAGTGGTTAAGAATCCATGCTTCCAGTGCAGGAAGCATAGGTTTGATTCCCGGTTGGGGAACTAAGGTCCCGCATGGCATGCAGTGTGGTTAAAAAAATTGAAAATAAAGAAATAAATTAAAAAGAGCTTCCTTTAAAAAAAGAAAGAAATAGAAACCCAAATTCCTGATCACAAGCAGGCAGTAAGGTTCAGAAAGGGAAGCAGGGGCCACTGCGGGGCCCCCAGGGCGGGAGGGGCGGCAGAGGCCGCAGGCGGGAGGAAGAGCTCAGACCCAGAGGCTGAATTGGCCGCGGTGACTTTGCCTCCCCCCAGCTCTGCCTGGTCAGACATGGAGCCACGCTGAACCGAGAGTCCAGCAGCTTCAAGTAGAACAGAACTAGAGCACCCACAGGAAGCCGTATGGACCACACGCTCTGACCACCCACAAACTCTAGCGGTGTCATCGTTTCAGATGTAGAAGGCACCGAAACGAGTGATGGCATTTCTCCAAAAACCTAGACTTCTCCCAGGTGATGCTTGGGGTGTTGTGGGTTGAATTGTGTGCCCCCAAAATCCCTCTGCTGAAGTCCCACCCCCAGCACCTCAGAATATGACCTTGTTTGGAAACACGGTGGTCGCAGGGGCATCGGGTAAGGTGAGGTCGAGCTGAAGGACGGTGGGCCCTGATCCAGCAGGACGGGTGTCCTTGCAAACGAGGGAACTCGGGACACAGACAGGCACACAGGGAGACTGTCTGTGATGAGGCAGGCAGAGATCGGGGTGATGCGTCCACAAGCCAAGGAATGCCAAGGATGGCCAGAGAACACAGAAGCTGGGAGACATGATGCAACAGCCTCTCCTTGCAGCCTCGGGAGGAACCAGACCTTTGACACTTTGATTTTGGATGCCCAGCCTCCAGAGCTGCGAGATAACACACTTCTGTGGTTTAAGCCACCCAGCCTGCTATCTTGTTCCAGCAGCCCCAGCAGACTAATGGGGGGCGGGGAGTGAGGACTTCGGTGGCTGAATTTCGGTACAATCTGGATCTCCACAGAACTGATCAGAAGCAGCAAGACCGCCCGGTTAGGGAAATCAGGGGTCTTCACAAAAATCCTCTCCCCATGTCCTTCATTTAAAGTGCAGATAAGAGGTAAGGGAACCAAACAAGATAAAAATAAGCTAAAAGACTGCTTGACAGAAACACGCAGATAAAGCTGGAAGAATGAGAGCTGTGTCAAGAGATAAAAACACCAGCCACAAAGCCCTCAGGGAGGCAGGACCAGCTCGGTCATTTGTTTAAACACAGGACGTAACCAGAATCAGGCAGGCGTGTCCTGGATGGTAAGTCAGAGATTCAGCCCCAAAATGACATAGTAAGACAAAGTTTGCCTCATGTCCAAAATGACATAGTAAGACAAAGTTTGCCTCATGTCCAAAATGTGATGCCCCGGTCTGAGCATCAAACAGTAAAAGGCTTGCAACTCAGGCTGCCCAGACTTGTGATTAAAACCCTCTGTGATTCAAAGCAGTTGCTGCAGCCCCAGCACCCCGAGCCTGATCCCAGGCAGCCCCAAGCAGCTTCATGGAGCTCCTAGATGCTATGTGAAGGGTGACCAGGCCTTCTCACACAGCAAACTTTCCTCATGGTTTTTTTTTTTTTTTTTGGCTTTGTTTTAAGTACAGGCTTCCTTCATAGCTCAGTCAGTAAGTCTGCCTGCAAGGCAGGAGATTTGACCTTGATTTCTAGGTCAGCAAGATCCCCTGGAGAAGCAAACGGCAACCCACTCCAGTATTCTTGCCTGGAAAATCTCATGGACAGAGAAGCCAGGCAAGCTACAGTCCATGAGGTCACAAGTGTCGGACATCACTTGGCAACTAAACCACCACCACAGTTGATTTGCGATGTCTGTTAGTGTCAGGCGTACGGCAAAGTGAATCAGTTATACATTTATCAGTTATATATACACACCAGTTATACACATAAAATAAATGTGTGTGCTTGTTGCGTCCGACTCTTTGCAACTCCATGGACAGAAACCCGCCAGGCTCCTCTGTCTATGGGATTTTTCAGGCAAGAATACTGGAGTGGGTTGCCACTTCCTTCTCCAGGGGATGTTCCCGATCCAGGGATCGAACCCGAGACTCCTGTGTCTCCTGCACTGACAGGTGGATTCTCTACCACTGAGCCACCTGGAAAGCCCTGAGGTATACACAGATACATATATATTTTAGTAGTTTTTAATGCTCTTTTCCCATATAGACTATTACAGAGTACTGATAGAGTTCCCTGTGCTATACAGAGACTGCTTATCAGTTACCTGTTTTATATATAGTAGTGTGTATATGTCAATCCAAATCTCCCAATTAACCCTCAAGGGTTTTAATTGCTGAAAGAACACATTGCAATCTCTCAGTCATGGTACAATGAAAATGATGCTTTTTATTTAAGTCAGTACCATAAGGTCTGTTGAAATAGTTTAACTTTGGGGCACACATTGCAATTTCTCCCAACTAGAAAAAGAAATGACCCACAGGATGTAAGAATTATAAATAATCTAGTTCTGAGGTCTTGTAAAACCAAAAATGACAATAGTGCCCAGGAACGTTGGCTTGTTTTCTGCTAAAATGTTAGCAACTGATCCCCCCACCCCCACCCCAGATTTGGAAATTTAACGTAGAGTTTCTGCATGGCAGAGTTTTCCAGAAAAAGAATCAAAAGATTAACACCAATTCTAATCATACCCTTCCATGTATGTGTGCTAAGTCGCTTCAGTCATGTCTGACTCTCTCTGACCGCACATACCATAGCCCTCCAGGCTTTGCTGTCCATGGAGTTCCCCGGACAAGAATGCTGGTGTGGGTTGCCACGCCCTCCTCCAGGGGATCTTCCTGACCCAGGGATCGAACCTGTGTCTCTTACATCTCCTGCATTGGTAGGCGAATTCTTTACCCCTAATGCCACTGGAGACTAAATTGTGTTAGTGAATTGTCTAGACTACATTAAAACATTTGGTCTCAGATATTTTAAACATTTTAACATATTTTAAAGCAAAATAACAAACCTTGGGTGAGTCCTTATTGTGCGCCAGCATTAGACGCATGACGAGTGCCAACTCTGACTGAGGATCAGAGGTGAGTCTCCCAGAGGGCAGATGGCACAGAAGGGGGCGTTCACAGAGCCACCCTCAGCCAGGGCTGAGGCCCCGGCCCTCATCTCCAGGAAGGGACCACACATGATACTCCCCAGTTTTCCTCTCCACTCTGCAACTGGGCTGAATTGCACAAAGGCAAAATAGGCTCCCAGGAGGCCCTCGCTTCTAAAAGTCTTATTTTATGATGCCTTACATCCTATAATTAGAAATCAATTTCTTTCTTGTCCTTGTTAAAATGCACGTAACAACCTCTGCTCTTGGCAGGCGCCCACACATTAGTGTGAAATTGTCCATTAGATTGCTCTCTGCATGGAAGGAAAAGAGGCAGGCTCCCCCAGGCGAGTGGCCTGGAGCAGACCTGCAGCGGCAGAGGACAGAGAAGCAGCAGGAGCCAGCCCCCCACCGGCCACAGTGCCCCCCAGAGAGCAGAGAGGGGAGGGGGGCGCCTGTGGGTGCAGGAAGGGGCGGGGGGAGACGTAAGCGGGATGACAGATGACGGACGGGAGGCAAGGACGTTTTACCGATTTTGTCATTCATTCATTCAACAAAGATCCCTGAATATTGACATAAAGTAAGGCACACGCAAATCAATGAAGTGAGAATACTCCCTCACACCATACACAAAAATCAACTGAAAATGGCTGAAAGTCTTTATAAGACGTGACATCATAAAACTCCTAGAAGAGAATATATGAAAAATAGTCTTTAACATAAATTGTATCAGTGTTTTATGAGGTCAATCTTCCAAGGAAAAAGAAAGAAAAGCAAAAATAAACAAACGGGACTTAAACTTGTAAGCTTTATCAGAGCAAAGGAAACCATAAACAAAATGAAAAACACAGCCTATGGAATGCGAGGAGATATTTGTAAATGATGTGACTAAAAAGGGCTTAGTTGCCAAAACATACAATCAGTTCATACAGCTCAATAAAAAAAAAAAAAAAATTTTTTAATGGGCAGAAAGTCTACTAATAAATAGACATTTGTCCAAATAAGTCATACATAGCCAAAAGGCACATGAAAAGATGCTCAACATGGCTAATTATTAGAGAAGTGCAAACAAAACAACAAGGACCTACTGCATACATAGCACAAGGAATTATATTTGATATCTTGTAACAACCTCAATGGAAAGAATCTGAAAAACAATGCATATATCTGCTACACATATATATTAATATATGTATCACTGAATCACTTTGCTATACACCTGCTACTAACACAACATTGTAAATCAACTGTACTTCAATTTTTAAAAAAAGACAAATAAGGCACAGTTCTGAGTCGGTGAACAGACACATAATCAGGTCTTAGGAAAACAGAGCCTCTAGAAATTGCCCATTGAGGCTCCATGTTCACAGAAACCCTGGGGTAGAAAAAGTGTCATTTTGATTTCAAGCCAACCAAAAGCCACTCTGTAGGCCGACTCTGGGCTCACCAAGATCTCTCAAAGGCTCTTTGACCAAATGCAAAGTTATCCGCCCTAAGAAAATCTGCTGAGGACATGAAAGGCAGATGCTTGATTAAGTTTCATGGCATCTACCCTGTGTTCAATTTCTTTCCTCATTTAGCATTTTCTGGCACGTCACTATTTACAATATTTATTTTAGTAACTACTTCATTATATTTCTTCAGCATTTTCAGTTGGCTTTGTGCAGAAGAAATAAAGAGAATTTCTGATGAATGACATGAGAAATGACTAAGGAGCATTTTATTGATATAAAGCTAAAAGGGGCACAGAAGAAATGACACGTGCACATCCCCACAATTCATCAATAAATAATGTGTGTGACATCATATAAATTTGTGTCTGAGGACTTACCTACTTCAGCTGCCATAGAAGGAAGCGATGTAATAAAATTAACTGAATTGCAAAACCCAGTCTTTAAAACACACTGCTCAGAAAAACCGGGAGTTCACAATCTTTACCAACAGGATTCCTATCCAATTCAAATTTCTCTGAGAAACTGGAAAGCAATTTCTGCAAAATCCTACAGCCAGAAGACAAGATCTATGAAACAGAAGACATTTTAAGTAAGGAAACGGGAACGTGCTGCCCTTTCATCTCCCGTGGCTTTGCAAAAATCTCCAGTTAATAATAGCAGCAGCATTTAAAGAAAAGCAAGCTGAATATTCACTCTTACAGCTCTCTTTTGAATATCTGAATATAAGCCTCTTTAACTTGGGAAAAATATCTTGTATGTATGGGGCCATCACTAAGAAAGGAGATGGCTTCTGGGGAGCTTCAACTCTCAGACATCCGTGTCCTGCATAACAGATAAAGGCAAGTGATGAAGGGGAAAATGGAAAAACCTGCTTTAATGCTTGGGGGTCTCCAAGCAGTGAGCTCCAAACAGCCCTGCACTGCAGGGAGCTCTGTAGACTTGAGGAGGGGCCATGCTCGACGTGGACGCTGACAAGACTTCAGCACTCCCTGCAAACCCCGGGGCCCTCTAGACGCTAGGGGGTGCACCCACCCCTGCATGCTTCTCCCTAACAGCCAGCAGCTGCCGCTCTTCACTGGGACCGCCCAGGGGGCTGGAACCTGCTTTGCCTGGGAACCTACACACCGAGAGGGACCCTTACCCAGGCCTGACGGGATGGGATCCTCTGCCCCGTGGTTGGTCGGCCCAGCTTCACCAGCAGCATCTTACCTGGATTCATAAAGACATCTTCCCAGCCTTCACCACATGACATTTTCAAAAGCAGTGGAGAAAAGAGAGAGAGAGTGAGATCTGGAGATTAGCAAGGGTATCACAGAAAGAAAAAAGAACACAGGGTGTTTCAGAACATAGAATGGCAGAGCTCTGACCACAGAATGAGTCCTTAAATAAACACGCTTAAAGGATCTGACATCCTCAACAGATCACAGATCGGATCATTTTTCCATTTAAATTTTCTCATTTCTGAAAGTGGAAGGACTGGCTTGGCCACAATCGGAAAACAAACAAAAGTGTTTACTATTTCAAATAATTGTATAATAATGCATGCATATGGAAAGAAAAATAGTGTAGATGGGCCTGTTTGTAGGGGAGGAAAAGGGACACAGATGTGGAGAAGGGACTTGTGGATACGGCAGGGGAAGGAGAAAGGGAGACGAACTGAGAGAGTAGCATTGATGTATAGATGCTACCACACGTGCAGCAGACAGCTAGTGAGAGCCTGCTGTTTGTCACAGGAGTGGAGCTCGGCGCCCTGCAATGACCGGGTCGGGGGCATTGAGGATGCGAGGGAAGCTCAAGAGAGAGGGGGTTTAAGTATATATACAGCTGATTCACTTTACTGTAAAGCAGAAAAACTAACACAACCCTGTAAAGCAATTATGCGCCAATAAAATATTTTACTTCCTAAAACGGAAAACTACCTGCAGAACAAATTCAGAATTTCCTTAATCTATGCTCATGCATAGATTAACGCACTTCATGCATCGATTAATGCATAATCTATTCATGCATATATTCATAACAGATTTCACCAATCTATACTTGTGGGTTTTTCCACGGGGCACCAGTGGTAAAGAACCCACCTGCCAGAGCAGGAGACATAAGAGATACAGGTTTGATCCCTGGGTCGGGAAGATACCCTGGAGAAGGAAATGGCAACCCACTCCAGTATTCTTGCTTGGAGAATCCCAGGGACAGAGGAGCCTGGCAGGCTACAGTTCCTAGGGTCCCAAAGAGTTGGACACGACTGAAGTGACTTAACACACACGCACACATGCTCATGCATAAAGTGTGAATTTTTTTTAAAGATCACCTTTAAATTGGTAAACTTCCATCTATCTTGCTCTTGAGTGACAACCAGAGAGCATTTACCACTACATTCCAAGAGCGGGGTGAGCGCCAGTGACGGCTGAGAAGGAGGAGGGTGTGGTCCCTCCGCCAGCACGGATCTCAGAGGCAGGAGAAGGCGTCGTGGATGCAGAACGCGACTTCCACGGCCCAGGAGTCCTAGTCAAATGCTGGTTACTGAGCAAAGGACCAGTCCAAAGGAAACAGGCGAGAACTCAGATAGGCCAAGAGGATGACGGAGGGTGACAGACCACCCCATAGGAAGAAAGAGGAAGGAAAGAAGACACTTCTCATCAAAGGGTGCAAGGAAGAACTGGCATCTCACGCCTTCTCCATCCCTGGGCCGGACCTTCTCAACCTTCTCTATAATCCCGAGTGATCCCAATGAAGTTTCTGGAAACAAGGTAAGTTGGTGAAAATACCTCACGGTTATTAGAGGACATTTCCAAAATTTGGAAAGCTGTGTTACTGTATTCATATTTTCTGAGCGTTATTTCAGAGCAGTGATCAAAAGTGTCTATTATTTATAATACTGTCCAAGAGTTGGGTCTGTAAATATTGCATCAGGAAGTAGACGTTTTCTGGCTCTGAAATCCTTTCTACAAAAGGATTCTGTGCACCACATTCAAAACAGCTCTGCAGCCCTTAGTCTGCCAGGGGAGCATGCGCTGAGCAGACTCCGCATTGCTGAGCCCGTGAGGAGTTGGACGACATCTTCCCTGACTGTTCCCTGTCAACCACCTCCAACTAGTGCCGGCGGCAATGAGAAGCAGCAGTGGGACTTAGTTCATTACCACCGTGAGAAATGAAGCTCACAGGATACACCCCATACCAATATATTCATGACGTTCATGGACCCAGGGCAAAATACTTTTATTTCGATTTGAACCTGTGGTTGGCAGTTCCTTAGCAAGGGCTCTTTCGATTTTCTCACTGCAGAGCTGTAGAGTTCAGTATTTTGGCCAGATCCTATTTATTGCTCGTTTAGAAAAGAAGTCCTACCAAAAGAAATTGGAAAGAGAAGAAAGGCCAAGATAGACCAGAGTTTTGGCCCTTTTTCTAATTGAGAATGACAACCAAAACCATTTCAGTTGCATTCAGCTGTCATTCTGTTACTCCCAATAAAATAGCAATGTCCACACTCTAAAGTAACTAACACATAAATAACCATCAACTGAGGACCTACTATATTTAAGACGATGTTCTGAGTTCTGAGACAAAACCTAACAACATTCAAAGGGATTACAATTAATAATGTAAGAGGTCCTGATTCATCTGAAAATGAATTGATACAAGAAAAAAGCCCACGAAATATTTCTGAACCCTTTTAACACATCCTGACATTTTTAGGAATTCTATTTCTGGTCAATTTGAATCAGAGTGGATTTCACTTTGAAGTATCAGACCCTCACCATGAGTTGCTCATTTTGAAAACAGCATTGTTGGTGGCAACACCACTCAAGGTAACTGCGTCTTCAGAGGCACATGAAGTCATGGTTCACAGTGATTCTAAATGGAGTGGACACGTTTGACCACTGTATTTTGTCTTTTCACATAAGAAAGCCTTAATACTTATGCATTAAAGTGTAGACTCAGTTCAGTTCAGTCGCTTAGTCAAGTCCAACTCTCTGCAAACCCAAGGACTGCAGCACGCCAGGCCTCCCCGTCCATCATCAACTCCCGGAGCTTGCTCAAACTCATGTCCATCGAGTCGGTTGTGCCATCCAACTATCTTATCCTCTGTCATCCCCTTTTCCTCCTGCCTTCAATCGTTCCCAGCATCAGGGTCTTTTCCAGTGAATCAGTTCTTTGCATCAGGTGGCCAAAGTATTGGAGCTTCACCTTACCATCAGTCTTTCCAATGAATATTCAGGACTGATTTCCTTTATGATGGACTGGTTTGATCATGAGAACCCATGAACAGTATGAAAAGTATATACTATCTTATTATAAACTAATTTCTTGTTACTTCTCCTTGAAATTATGCTTAAAGCACTAAGTTAACTCTGTTAAAATGGATTGTATAGGTAGGTTTTATTATCTAAGAATATAATTTCAAAATAGTTAAAGGGATTCCTAAAGTATTGATTATGAAAGGTAACATCGACTCTAACAGGGTTCAGAATCACTGCTCCCTTAATTTTCATAACTCTGTCTATGTGTCTGCTGTTGGCTGTGCTGGTCTTCGCCGCTGCGTGGGCTTTCTCCAGTTGTGGCGAGCAGGCGCTGCTCTCCACTTGGGGTGCACGGGCTTCTTACTGCAGGGGGTTCTCCTCTTGCGGCTCCCGGGCTCTAGAGAGTGGGCTCAGTAGTTCTGGCACAGGGGCTTAGCTGCTCTACGGCCGGGGGGAGCTTCCGAGACCAGGGATCAAGCCCATGTCTCCTGCATTGGCAGGCAGATTCTTTACCACCGAGACACCAGGGAAGCCCTACCTCAGTTGACTAGTAAGTGAAAATATACAGACAAGCTTAGGCATTGTAGTAAGTGATCAAGTAGCCTGTGCAATATACTCTTTAGTCCAATAAATGAATCCACTATTAATATCACTGACCAAAGACCCTGGGTACTTTCTCTTTGCCATGGCTCTCCACATGTTAGAATTCACCTAAACGCCACATTAAAACGTCTAAACACTGGAAGCAAACATGAACTAGGAAAAAGAAACATTTCTTTTTCAGATTACAGTTAGTTCTCAAACACAGTTTGCAGCCTTGAAGAACTCAGATAAATATGTCTCTTAGGAATGTGTATATCCTCTTGTTATGTGTCATTTTTTTAAAAGCAGAAACTAATTAAAATGGTTATACCTAAACCCGGCATTTGCCATCTCCCCAGCCTTTCTATCTTGCTATAAACACTTCCTCTAAATTAGGGGTGACTTCCATTTCCCCTGCACGGTAGAGACTTTCCTCCAAAGTCTACAATTTAATTTCCACCTTCATCATTTTAAATATTTTAAAGTCATCATTTTACACTTTCCATTTTCCTCTAAAATTGCCTTCACTGATGGCTTCCTAACTCCATTATCTTGAAATTACATTGATCACATTTATGGGTTTGCCTTTTAAAAAAAAACAAAAAGCTGTACAATCGGGGGGTCAGCGTCTAATCACAGGATTGCTGGAGCTGGCCGTGGTGATTATGAATACTCCCTAATGTGCTGCAATCAAGGTGAGGTTTATCATAGTCGTCCATTTCATTTCAGAGGTCTACTGTGTAGAGCAACAGATAGGAGAATGAAGCATCTTTTTTGCCTGTCAATAGAATCAACTGTATTCAACAGCAAAAGTAATTCACTCATGGGTTTAAATTAGGTATCTAAGCGATGCATAAAAATAAATCGCTGGTGGCTTCAAGCTACCAGAAATAACCACCAAGATGATGATGATTTGTGAGTTGTGATACACCACAAATAAAACCCAAAACCTCACTGCATATTTCAGGAAAAGATTAATTTAATGCTTACTTACTTATAAAATCATATAAGATAAATAAACCCAAACCGATTTTAAATAATAGAAGTTACCAATATGCTAGCCTCAGGGAGTAATTTAGTATGGCATTGGCCATCCACCCATCTCCACGTTCCCTCTCCCCAAATGTTATTTCAACTCTAAAATGAAGTACATCTTCTGAAAAAATTAAAAATAAAAGGTAAAAAATTAGGCTGTCAGGCTAATCTGTATGAAATAAAATGTTTTCCAGAAAGCTGTGACTCAAAACATTTATCATCTCAACTAGAAACAGTCCTACGTTTGATTCACTGAGTAATATGAAAAAGTATATTTTCTTGATATTTAAACAAAAGGTAACTACAAAATAACATTTTGCAATGAGTCATTCCCAAGGAATTAGAGATCTAACTTCATCTTCTGTGATGAATGGTTGAATGGTTCATCAACTACAGCAGAAACCTACTCAGGGCATGAACCACGCATATGCCTTCTGTATCCATGAGAACACCAGGGAAGATTTTTACACTCAATATGTGTGTGTAATCAGCATTCGTCATGGCCTCAGTTTTGCTCTGCTGCTGCTGCTGCTAAGTCACTTCAGTCATGTCCAACTCTGTGCGACCCCATAGACGGCAGCCCACCAAGCTCCCCCGTCCCTGAGATTCTCCAGGCAAGAATACCGGAGAGGGTTGCCATTGCCTTCTCTGCAGTTTTGCTCTGAGAGGTGTTAAAAGAACTGACTTCCTGCATGCCACTTCTGAGCCTTTGTAACATGGTATCCTTCTGATGGTCTCTATCTATTTTTTCTTGAAAAAGAAGAAAGAAAGAAAACACTCCCCTGATACTTTCAAATGTCCATTCAGACATGAGTGGATGCCCGGAGAAGTCCTTATTGTCCTCCTAAGGCATCCCTTTCTTTTCCTATTATCTTATTTGATGAACCTTATCTCTTCTCTCTTTTACTTTCATGAGTATATGTCTTCTGCATCGCTCACTCTACACAGCACTACTCTTAACTCTTCCCTCAAAAGAAAACAACTTTGGCACATCCTCCTTGATGTGGTATGCTGCGCTGTGCTCACTGGCTCAGCCGTGTCTGACTCTGTGGCCTCATGGACCGTACCCTGCCAGGCTCCTCTGTCCAGGCAAGAATACTGGAGCGGGTTGCCATGCCCTCCTCCAGGGGATCTTCCCAACCCAGGGATCAAACCCAAGTCTCCTGCCTTGCAGGCGATTCTTTTACTGTCTGAGCCCTCAGGAAAGCCCAAGAGTACTAGAGTGGATAGCCTATCCCTTTTCCCGGGGATCTTCCCCACCCAGGAATCAAACCAGGGTTTCCTGCGCTGCAAGCAGATTCTTTACCAGCTGAGCTACCAGGGAAGTCCCTTTGATGTGGTAATTTTGGCCAATAAGCGAAAATAATATTTAACATGTACTCAGTGCTTAGGCCTTGACCTGAGATGTGACACTCTCTGGGGAGTGTTTCACTGAATCTCAAAACCACCCTATGTTTTAATGGCTCTATTTTTATCCTTCTCACTTTCAATATAAGGTAACAAAGTCATGGCTATGGAAGCCACAGTATTTGAATCCGTAATGTGATTAACAGAAAGAACCAAGGGCTCCTGATGGACCAGAATAGTAGGTGTGTATCTTACAGCACCTCACAGCTCCTGCTTTGACATCTATAAACCACTGATCCTGGAGCCCTTTCAATAAAAACGCCATCTCCCGCGGGCAGTGTCAATCGGCTGTACGTGTCCTCCTCTTATCTTCAGACAACCAGTCACCGTCATCCTCAACAGCATTTGTTATTCACGCCCGGGCCGTGGAGACAGACACCCGCCTCTCTTCTGAGAGCGCAGTCTTCCCCAGTTGTAGGTCTGGCGGTGACCGCCTCCGCCACGCAGACCCACAGCCCAGCACCCCAGAGCGAGCACCATCCGCCGCTCCGCCTCTCTGCCTTCGCTACCCCCACCTCACCCTCCGCTCTGCCCGAATCCCATCAAGTCAAAACACTCAGACCCAGGCGAAACTGGGGACATGCGGTGCTGAAACGGGAAGGGAGGAGCCCTCTATGGTTCCACCCCCAGATATATCCAAGGTCGGAGATGGGAGAGTGAGAGGCATTTGAGAGCAGATTTGAAGCAGAAATATGGCAACGAAATAGCAAAATACGGCCTAATGTTGGAGAGGAGGGGTCCTGGTGCAGGATGAGGGGCTGGTCCATACAGGAGGACCCTGGCTTTGATTGACTGGAATCCCACCAAACACATGATATTTCAAGTCTGTTACTAGCAGCTGCAAAACACTCTCCTGTACCTCTGCCTTGCCCCCATCTGCTCTGGCCTTTCTTAAAATGTGCGGTCCCCAAGTGAAGTCTCCATCACCCCCATCCCGATCTGGGAACTGAACAATGGAAATCCATCTTTATCTCCACCTTTCTTAAAATGTGCAGTCCCGAGTGAAGTCTCCATGGACCCCACCCCGGTCCGGGAACTGACCAACAGAAATCCATAACTTTATCTCCACCTATCCTGGAGTCTAAGGAAATTCAGTGGATTAATGGAAAACTTACAAGAAACTGACAAGCTTGATCAAAGCGACATGTGTGATTTGGGGTGGAAAGAGGTTACTCAATAAAAATTAATGGAGTATTTTGCCTTCGGACAAAAGAAAATGTTTCTGGGAGACAGATAAAGCATCGTTTATAAAAGAACAGCATACACAGAAATCGTCTGAATAGGCAAATGTTACAGAAACATCAAATTACAAAGTGGGCACTAACTTCTTGGTTTTCTTTCTTTTTTTTTTTGAAATTAAGTAGTATCGGCATTTTATCTTGTTCACCGGAGAGACCATTATGTGAAAAAATATTCTTTCTATTTTTATATTTTCCTTTAAGTCATTTTGAAATGAAAGTATTAACTGAGAAACTCTAAATGGTAAAAGTGAATCAAGATATAATGCTGAATGTTAAAGAAAACACAAAAAGGAAGTAAGCTTATATAGGTAGGTGGCATAAACAACGCTTCACTGACAAAGTTATACATAAATAGCTTTAAGGTCTATCTTCTTGGACTTGGGTTGTTCTTTGGACCTTCTAGCCAATATTATAAAACTTAGAGGAAGATATTATGCAAAATGGAAGAGGCATGAAAAGCTAAACTGGTGGACTCCTTAAATGTATCGTGAATTCCCCCTCTAAAAAAGCTATCGATGCTCTGAATTTGGGTCATACATATGACTGATCCTTGTGTCCACAGAAAATAAAAATACCTTGAAGTTTATATCACATTGTGAAAGGGAATAAATACATGCTATGCACTTTGAAGCACCTATCACAATCCAAATGACTAAAGGCAATTCTAACTAGAAAGCAAATTTAAAAAAAAAGAAAACTGTAAATTCTGCATAAGTAGAAATGATAACAAAATGCACATTTCCTCGTTAAAAAAATAAAAGATAGAGTTGAAAGTGTAAAAATCCCAAAAGAAACCCCGAGACTACTGAAAACACGGTTTTGAAAGCCCGGGGGAAATAAGTGCTGCAGATCTAAAGGGCTGGGTGTTTGAAACAAAACCCGTCCTGGCTGGACTAGCAAAGTGAAACTGCCACAGACAGATGAAGCTCTCACCCAAAGACAGACCCTTCAGCCAAGAGTGATGAAGCCCAGAGGTACAAATGAGTAACGAGGCCAAAAGAGTATTTGAAAAACACCGTGCAAAAGACTACGGAATAAATGCCAAAAAGTTTTACAATACATCAAAGAGAGAAAGTGAGTGACAGAAACTTAATGGCATTTGAAATTAGCACACACAAGTTTTCGAGAGAACAAAAAGAGAATGAGGATAAGGACACTCAAGGAATGATCTGATTCCATCTTTCTGGGGCAAGCTATTACACTAGGGAATTTCCAAGTTTCCCCATTAGAACAGAGAGGTAACAGGTTACTTTAAAGAAATGATGAGCACTTGACCTAACTCAGGAACTGAACAGAGAAATGACCTCTCCAGGAATAGTTTCTCCTCCACTCAAAGTTTCTCTGCAGGTGCTAGACCCAATTTGTTTGACGAAATGTGCATGATATTTACGAATGGGTGCCATGCTTCAGAACAAGTATCTTTCCAGCAGGCACCATCTAAGGGGGGAAGTCTAGATAGGTCATGAAATTGACTTCACTGAGGCTCCCTCCTGTCCAGAAAATGGGGAGAATGTATTGGAACAGCCCTTAGTGCATGCATGCTAAGTTGCTTCAGGCTTGTCCAACTCTGCAACCCTGTGGTTCATAACCCACCAGGCTCCTCTGGGATCCTCCGTGGGATTCTCCAGGCAAGAGTACTGGTGTGGGTTGCCATGCCCTCCTCCAGGGGATCTTCCCGATCCAGGGATCAAACCCCCATCTCTGACCTCTCCTGCACCGGCATCTGGGTTCTTTTCCACTAGCACCACCTGCACAAGCCAGCCATGCTATGGCAACTAGAAATGGCAGCGCTGTTCTCCAAACAGAAAGAATGTCCAACTCGCCTCCTAGAATTTCCTAAGTAGACAGTGACACAGCAAAGGAGCACCGATGGATTCACCGATTTAGGTTTCCAGAACTTCTTTCTCCACTTTCTAGTCACAGATACTGCAGAGCCACATTCCCCTTTCCAAACTGACTCCTTCCCACTCTCCCGGCTTTCAGAAATCCAGGGCCATTCTGAATTTCCCTACCCATGCAATCAGGTGTTGGATCCCGCCAGTTCTACCTTCTAAACATTTGTCGCGCATGGCCCCTGCTCTCCACGCCCATCGCCCTGTTCCAGTCCAGTCACACCTGCTCCGCTCTGTTACCACAGTAGCCTCCAGCCCATGCTCCCTGCCGGCTCTCTCCCATGCACACCTCTCTCCATCAGGCCCAGTGCACTCCCCCTCCCCTTCAGTCGCCCCCCATCCCCGCCCAGCACACTGAACCGCGTCGTGTTTGGTCCCTGCCTGCCTCTCCCAGGGACCTGTCCTCACCCCCACCTCCCACTTGACCCTCCAGGACCGTGGGCTCCCATCTCTAACACCTCACATGTTCTTTGTTCTCTGGACCTCTGTGCATGCTGCTCCTCCCACAGAGGACATGCCTACTAGGCTCCCTCTTTGGCCAACTCCTACCCCCCTGTCACTATCAGATACCCCTGCCGGCAGCTTGAACAATGGGAAAAACTAGGGTAGTCTTAAAGGCTCTGACAGCTCCCTTTGGCATTTCTCTGCATCAGAGCACCTATCATACTAAGAATTGCTCTGCATCAGAACATCTATCATACTACCATCTAAGACCACCTGTTTTTCTCCCCTATGAACATATAACAGGGATGAGGGCAGGAGCTATTTCTTCTCACTCATCGCATTATCTCAAGTTCCTGATGGGCTGCCTGGCAACTGGTAACTGCCTACTCTGCAATTGTGGAAATAGTCTCTTTTTTTAGACTCAGTAATTCATTTACTCAGCCATTAGTTATTGAGTGCTTATTATATATCAGGTGCTTTACTTAATGAACAGCATCAGTTCTCACATTAGTGCTGAACCTTTATTCTTTGCAGATATAACAGATACTAGTGATGATAGGTAATACTGAGTGAACTTTACACTGTACCGCTGTAATACTGACTGAATCCTATATATTGTATTTATATTATCTGGTTTAACTCTCTCAATAAACCTGTAAAATAGGAGTTATTATGCTCTTTACAGGTATATTTTCATACAGTGCCTTTATAGATATCTTTCCATTGGGATCAAGGTATATGATCTGCTTTTAAAATTTTGTTTCTGAAATTTGAACAAAATCTATACTTTAGTTAATAATATCGTATCACATGTCAATTTGGGTTTTTTTTTTTTTTAACAACATAGTATTTCTTTATATCCTCAGAACTGAATTAGAAGTTTCAAGCCTCAAATTTTATTTTTAAAAATCACTAAGGTAATAGAGTTTCTAGACTTTTAGTGGTAATACTAGATGCCAAAATACATGGAACTGTATCAAAGTTTTGAGTGAATATAAGTTAGAGCTCTAGCACCGTGGACATGCTCTTGACACAGAACAAGAAGATACAACCTTTTAGGGGGCCTGGAAAGGGAACCTGATGTGGCCACCATGGACCCAGCATCTGCTGTGACCACACAGGGCCTTGCAGACGCCTGCCCCTAGGTACACATTATTATCCCCATTCTACAGATGAGTAAAGGAAAGATCAGTAAACAGGAAGACTTTCCCAATGTCACAGCAGTACTAGGAAGAAGGGCAGACGCGGAACCCAGAGTCCTCTGCCAACAGATCTACTTTCCTTCTCACCGTCACAAAGACAAAAAGCCACACAGAGTGAGAATTTCTCTAAACAGAAAACTGTTAGCAGTGAGACTGCCCGTGAGTTAATCCTGTAACTAAACTCACTATTGTCTATTTAATATATGCAATTTCTACATTTATATTTAACTGTCATAAAATTTATATAACATCCAAGTGACCATTTTCACCACCTTAAGTGTGCATTTCCATAATGTTAGTATATCTGCACCATTATGTAACCAGTCCACAAAACTTTTCATCCTGCAAAACTGAAACTCTGTACCGCACCCACTAAACAAGCCCCCTTCTCCCCGGCCCCCACCCCATTGCTTTCTGTCTCTATGAATTTGACGGCTCTAGGTAACTCATAAAAAGGGATCATGCAGGATTTGCCGTCTTGTGACTAGCTTATTTCACTTAGAATTATATCCTCAAGGTTCATCCATATAATATCATGTGTAAGAACTTCCTTCCTTTTTAAAGGCTAAATAGCATTTACTGCATGTCTTTACCACATTTGCTTACCCATTCATCCTTCCTTGGAGACCTGCGTTGCTTCCATCTTTTGGGTATTATGAATAATGCGTCTAGGAACTTGGTGTACTAAACTCACAATATATTCACAAATAATGTGCTACTAGATATCATAACAAAATGTCATCCTTGTGGATGACACTAAACCTTTCTGTGTGGTGAATAACAAACCAGTGAGGTGAATTACCAAAGTATCTTAGCAAGCTGTGAATGATGCATAAAAGTGGTTAGATACATTTTAATAAATGCCCAATGGAAAGAAAACTTTAGGGGTAAAAAAAATCTCCTCTACTTATCTTTTAGAATGAAGTTAATATAAATAATTAAATTATATAGGGAAAAAACTACACCCCAAAGTAACTCCAAACTCTATTTTATATAAGAAGAAAGTGAAGTGAAAGTTAGTTGCTCAGTCATGGTGTCTGACTCTTTGTGACCCCATGGACTATAGCCCACCAGGCTCCTCTGTCCATGGCATTTCTCAGGCAAGAATACAGGAGGGGCTTGCCATTTCCTCTTCCAGGGGATCTTCCCGTCCCAAGGATCAAACCCGCGTCTCCTGCATTGGCAGGCTGATTCTTTATCGCTGTGCCACCTGGGAAAATCAAATAACTCTTCTGAATAACTTCCTGAAGTGGGCATTCTGTTCACATAATTGCCTCTGGAATAAATACTTTTTTCCTGTCCACTTAACACTGTCTTACCAAGTCACCCTTATGTGCTAAGTTCTTTTTCTCCCTACACTCTCATGGTTTGTCCTTCACTTTCTGTTTTAACGCATTTTCAAAATTCTACATTAAGACTATCTATTTCATGGGGTATTTCAAGGATTAAATGAAAGAATCCATGGAAAGCCTTTAACCCTGCCCAGGGCTGCCATGTAATAAACATTCAATAAACTACAGTAACTGATGCAAAAGAATCACCAGCCAAAGTTCTGCATACTCAGGGCTTCACCGTGGTCACATCTCCAACCCAGCTTCTCTCTTGGACTCCGACTCAAAATCCTCCTGCTTACAAGAGAGGGCTTCACTCGGATGTCCAGAATTAAACCACTCAACCCCACCCCAGACCTCCCCTTCACCCCATGCACCCCAGTTCAGGAAATGACAGCATTGTCTGCCTGGGATCTCAGGTGAACACTGGGCACCACTCCAGGATCCCCCTTCTTCTTCACACCCGACATTCATTCCATAGCTCCCTTGCTATTCCTTGCTCATTCCCAGAAACAGGGAGGCTGAACAGATTGCCTGCCTCATCTGGGGGTGATCAACAATGAAGGAGGTTAGGTACCCCTTATCTGCACGTAGAGCACAGATAACTGGAAACAGTCCTGGCAGGTCCAGAATCCAAAATCAGGAGCAACAGATGCTGTCCTTCTGGGAAGATGACGGGCTGTTACTCAGATCAGACCTTCACGTAAACACATTTAGATTATGAGTAAACTTTTTAAAAAATATATAGAGGTGAGAAATAATAGTGCAATATGGACAGAGATACAAGGATGAGATACCTCTTTTGAAAGTCCAGCCTCTTAGATAAGAAGAATGAGAGAAAATAAGATAAAAAGAAAAGAACCAGAGATGGTGACTCCAGTGACAGAGACTGGGAGCAGAACAGATTGGGGGGTGAGTTTACTTTTTAGAAATGTCAGTTCAGTTCAGTTCAGTTGTTCAGTTGTGTCCGACTCTTCGTGACCCCGTGGACTGCAGCACGCCAGACCTCCCTGTCCATCACCAACTCCCGGAGCTTGTTCAAACTCATGTCCGTCATGTCGGTGATGCCATCCAACCATCTCATCCTCTGTCACCCCCTTCTCCTCCTGTCTTCAATCTTTCCCAGCATCAGGGTCTTTTCCAATGAGTCAGTTCTTCACATCAGGTGGCCAAAGTATTGGAACTTCAGCTTCAGCATCAGTCCTTCCAATGAATATTCAGGACTGATTTCCTTTAGAGATGCAGATATTTCTAGTAAAATACCAGGCTCCATTATTAGCACTCAGCCTCCTACTAAAAACTACATAGGTGTGCTACGTGATTTAAAATATCTTAAAAGCATCAAATTTCCGACAACATGGGAGTCACCAGCAGCAATCTAGGAGCGCGTAGCAATCAGGGAGGTCACACGGTGGGAGAAGCACAGTGGCCAGTCTCAGCAGACTTGGGCTCCGACTCTAAGCCTCACACAATGCAAGGGACACGGATGTCACGGCCCAGGGTCTCCCCGTGGGGGAATCGGGAAGACCCCCTGTTGAGAGGCCTGAGGAGGCACACCCTCGTGGTGAGGATGAACCAGAAGGAAACCTGGCCTCATCCACATGCCTAGGAGACCACGGAAACAAAGAAGATCCTTGAGTAGCTGTAAAGCACGAGTCAGTTCTCATGTGAATTTTCAGTCGAAATTCCCATCACACGGGTGCTCTACAAAGACTAAAGTAATCCAGGATAATGCCTCTGTGAATGAAGGTCCCCGCATTCAGAGAACAACCGGCAATGCTTTATGAAGAGTGATGAGCAGCATACAGTCAGAAACAGCCAAGTACTTAAGGAAATAAAGCAGTAAGAGGAAGAATCAGCAATGGGGGGGGGGGGGACTCATTAGAAATAGAGCCTTTTGATATGAGAATGTCAGACACAGATTATGAAACCACTGTGTGTCTCTATTCTGGGAGAGATGGGAGGGTGTGTGTTGGGAAAAACAGCTTAGGATAGACAGACAGTGAGAACCAGGAGAGGCAGGTGAACAAAGTCCTAACAAAGCACATAGGCAGGGGCACAGTGCCCCAGCAATTTCTGAGCCAAAGTGCTGGCAGCTGTAATGTTTTTTTGGGTTTTTTTTTTAAACGTAAGTTTTGACTCTTTGGGAAGGGAAGAAATCAAAATAATGAGCAGCACACTAGAAAGAGACTCTATATCCTATCGGTGTAAAATAGCTAGTGGGAACTGACTATAAACACAGGGAGCCCCACCTGGGACTCTGTGATGACCCAGAGGGGTGGGATGGGGTGCGGAGGGAGAGAGGCCCACGCGGAGGGGACGTATGTATACACACAGCTGACTCACGCTGCTGGATGGCAGAAACTAACACCACGGTAAAGCAACTATCCTCCAGTAAAATAAAAAAATAGATTTTAAAGAACCAAAAAGAAAAGGAGACTCTCTCTTAAATATGCCCCCTGTGCTTCAGCCCCACCTCTGTGGCCTCAGAGTAATTCTTTTTCCTCTCTTGTCTGACCTATTTCTCTAGCCTCTGTGTGACTCTGCCACGGACGGGGTGGCTTAAACCACAGAGATCTATGCTCTCACAAGGCTGGAGGAAGGAAGTCGGGCATCCTCCTCCTGAGGCCGCCCTCCTGGGCTTCTCGATGGCTGGCCAGCTCCTCCAGGGGCTTTCACATGGCCTGGCTTTGCGTGTGTCTGCATCCTAATGTCCACTTCCTGTAACAGCAGTCATACTGGATTAAGGCCCACTCCAGCGACGTCATCTGAGCTTGGTTCTCTCTTTACAGGCGATTTCCATATACAGCCGCCTTTTGAGGTACTGGGGATCAGGGCCTTAATATACGAATTTGGGGGGAATGCGACTCAGCCCACTGCCGCCTCCGTACTTCCCCCTCACCTCTCGCCCCCTGTAGACTCCTGTCTCATTTCTCTACATTGCAAACCGTTCAACTAATCAAAATTCTTAATGGCTCCTCATTGCCTAGAAGAAAATAAAAAGTAGAACCCCTTAGAATGGAGTACGGTTGTGATACAAGGATGGAACCAGCGTTCCCGCCCCTCAGCAAAGAAGCTGCGCTCTAAGCCCGAAGGAGGCCTTGCACACACAGCTCCAAGTTGAGTATTCTGAAAACTGCCCCCACCCCATCCAAATCAAAACCTGGAACCCCTGCAGAAAACAAAACAAGTTTCTTCTCTGCTGCTTTTCACCCCTCCAGGCTTGCCCCTGGGGGTTACTAGCCATTTAAACTAATTTACAGGCTGGCTTTACTCAGCAGCCTGGAACCCAAGCACACCAGTCTCAATTTGCTTTTGGTACTATTAGCATCAACTGATGCTTTGAACTGTGGTGTTGGAGGAGACTCTTCAGAGTCCCTTGGACTGCAAGGAGATCCAACCAGTCCATCATAAAGGAGATCAGTCCTGGGTGTTCACTGGAAGGACTGATGCTGAAGCTGAAGCTCCAGGGCTTTGCCCATCCGATGTGAAGAGCTGACTCATTAGAAAAGACCCTGATGCTGGGAAGGGTTGAGGGCAGGAGAAGGGTTTGACAGAGGATGAGATGATTGGATGGCATCACTGACTCAATGGACATGAGTTTGAGCAAGCTCCGGGAGATAGTGAAGGGCAGGGAAGCCTGGCGTGCTGCAGTCCATGGGGTCGCAAAGAGTTGGACATGACTGAGCAACTGAGAAACGGCGACTATTAGCATGAGCTCCTCTAGCAGGAGAGCTGTCCTGCAAACAGGACCATCCTCCAGCCTGAGAGGTTTCTAACCTCCCTCTATGAGTAAGCTCAAGCACCTTTTGTTCTCTGAGGCTTCCTGAATGACCCCCTCATTCTTCCAACACACACACACACACACACACACTGCTATCCCCACCACCCTGTCACTAGCAGCACCTCTTCTGCATATTGAATGGCATTACAAATGATCCCTAAGTTGGAGATCAGAGACTGGGACATTTCTGCGTACCCCCAAACCTCATACAGCCCCTGGCACACAGCCAGCATTCCATAACTATACACTGAAGGAAAGCTGGAAGGGGGCAGGAAGCAGGCACCTGAGGAGGGGAAAGCTTTATCTGGTTGTGATTTAGGGAGATAAACAGAGACTCCGTGAAGACTGCACTGGTGGGCCATGCACACTCCCTCCCCTTGCTTCCTAGTCTCCCATCTGGCTTCTCCCTGCTCTGCCTCCAAGTGATCCCACACGCCGCAGTAACGGTCCCAAATAATGGCTGCAATCATGACTGACGTGCCACTTCCATGGTTTGGAAACTTTATTAAACACCGAAGAAGTTCAAAGCCACACCTTCCACCACTGCCCTTCCTCCACACCTGTGATCGAATGTATTTTTCATTTGCCCCAAATGCAAAGAGTGCTTCCCTTTTATGGGATTTTTCCCATGATGCATTTTCCCCTGGAATCACACCTAGATTCCCAGTCGGTGCAGACATCTTTCAAGGTACCCCAAATGGTAAGCTAGCCCCCACATGTTCTCCGCTACTCATCAACTTCCACCGGACATCACGGTTACTTGGTCCATGTGTTTACATAAGGCATAGGACCTACTTCCCCATCTTAGGTTATAAACTTCTCAAAAATAAGGACCTTCCTACTCATTTCTCCTTCTCCTCACAGCAAACTGTAAATGTCTATTCAATATCTTCAGAGAGAACTTACAATGCTTTAAATTACTGTTATCAACATTCATCCAATAAAAGAAGAACATCTCAAAGTGTCATTCGAACAATAAGGTATAATAACTAGCCCTCTCGTTCAGTTGTACTACTTTCACTGAAAACGTAACAGTCAGGACTGTGTTAAGAATAAAAATTCAAACACTGTGTCAGCTTAAAGAAACACAACAGCCTTGATTAGAAATGTTTCCATCTTATTAAATATTCATTCTTTCTGGAAACATTTGTAGGATTTCAGGAAAATGGGAGGAAGAAGTAGCAAGTCCTATGTTAAATAAATATGCTATTTACTTATTAAATGAGCGACTGTGTTTCTTTAAAGACAGCAGGGACGTAACTTGAGAATTGTGGTGTCACAAACTAATGGCACACAAAATAACCTCATTTGAGCTTTGTGTCAGAGACAAGTGTGGAATCCCTGGCTGCTTCTCAGATGTAAAATGGTAGGTGCATCCACTTTCAATTGTAGCATCCAATTTGTAAAGAGAAATAAATGTACTCTCTCTGTTAGTGGAATGGATTAGGTAGATGATCTAAAATTTTCTGAAGCCTTGGGGTCTTTCTATGTTAAGAAGGAAACTATCCTATACACAGGCATGCCTCTTCGGTACACTAGTCTGCAAATGTCAGTGTTGGTATTAATAGCATACAGGATTTCATGTAGCCTGGCAAGAAATGGGACAAATGTGGTCTTAAGAGGTAATTTGCAGAAATGAGAATGTTAAGTTCCTTGAGTATTCTGGTAGTTAAACGGTGCACATAAACGCTCACAGAATTCATGCTCAGACACCATCCTCACTGGCCCCACTAAGCCTAGCAGGTATGACACATGTGGCTCTTCACAGAGTTATTAAATGTGAATTCTGCATCTAATATCTTCGTCCTTAGAAAGCTTTCTCTATCAATCTTCTATGGAACACAGGTCTTTCTCTCTAGGCAGATTATGAAGACTTTTTTTTTTTTTTTTTTAATGTAAGTGGGTTAAATAGCTGAAGTCAGGGAAAATTTTCTCACATTGAGATTTATTGGGTAGTGAATAATCTCTCCAGGGAAGTAGCAGAATCCCCATCAGCTACGTTATTTAATTAAAACTATTGTGGAGTAAGGAGAAGAGATGGTGCCTGGGGGAATAATTTCGCATTGATCCCTGAAGGATGGGCTTGATAAACTTAAAATTCTTAACAGTTTCAAAACTTAACTGTCTCCAGAAATGTGCCCGAAGGAACAGAAGAACCATCCTGCTTTCGACCTCCCCTCCCTCTAAAAACTAAACGAAAACAAAAACCAGGAACCAAAGGCAGAGCTTAGAGACCAAGTGATTTTTCTGTCTACGCTAAACCAGCTCCCTCCTCCAGCATCGGCTCAAAGAGACAGTGGGTTGCAGAGTCCCATGTCTCTGGCCCTGACAGCTTGACCTTTCCCGTTGCTTCAGTTATTTCATTTCATTTCTCTGCTTTTAAACATCCGAATTCCAGCATTTTTGTCTAACAAAACGCAAAAGTATCACTTTATACTCAGTCAGTACTGTCAGGATGCCTGTCCTCATAAGGTCTTTTTGAAGGTCCCTGACACCACCTCTAATCCTATGAGAAGCTTCTGAGCAAGGGTGCCGTGGACACACCTTCTCACCCTTTGATGGGAGGAATTTTTTTTTTAAAGAATCTAGAAGCCGAGATGGTGAGGGGAGGGTCTCGGCGTGTGTGGGCTGTGGGGGTTCCGGTGAACCCGGGGGTAGCGGGGAGGGGGTGGCTCTTACTCACACTTGGAGCCACAGTCCCCACCGCGCACTCACACCCACACGCCAGCTGCACCCACTCGGCAGAGGAGGCGTGTTCCAGAGGCTGCGGTTGGCAGCCGCCTGAGCGCTGGGGAGAGAAGGGCTGTGGTCAGGAGCGACAGAGGAGGTGTGAGCTGGCGGAGGAAAACCCGAGAGCTGTGCGTCTGCGCGGCACTAGCGATTTCCAAGGGCCGAGGGCGAGCCAAAGCCACCCCACCCCGGGGGAGGAGAGCAGCTTGTGAAGTCAACAAAAACGCCCGCGGGCAAGGAGCGCGGCCAGTGGCCTCCCTACTCTGGACGGCCCGGGTGCATCTTCCCACGAGCCTGCAGTGACCCTTCTCTCCCGGGATGAGGACGCCCGGCGGCGTGGGAGGGACTTCGTGACCCCACAGGGCTCGCAGGCAGCACCCCGGAGAGGGGTCTGTGCCCTGGGCTGGATGAACAGAAAAAACCACTCGCACTGAAACCGAGGCAGAGGACGGGATGGCTCTCAACAAGCATGAGTGTGAGCAAACTCCCGGAGACGGTGAAGGGCAGGGAGGGGCCTGGCGGGCTGCCGTCCATGGGGTCACACAGAGTTGGACAGGACTGAGCGACGGGACAAGAACAAAATTGAACTTCACCAGCCACTCGATTGTTGAGTTTAATTTTGTATACAAATCCAGTATTGCCTTGTTTCAGAGTCGTTTTTTATGTCTCCCTTTTTTATTTTTGATTACAGAGCTCTACCCTGAAGCCCGAGAGCTGAATCTCATGGTGATGTGTACCCTCAAGCATCTCCTCTTGGTTTAGCAACTGGAGAGCCAGTCAACAGAAGCAAGCACAGCCCGCGCCTACTGGCGACTGTTCCACTTCCAGGCTCCCATTAATTTCACCCTTGAGAAGCGCAGTGACCGTGAACTCGCTCTCCACACGTCTTAAGATGCTCTTTATCGTCTGCCTCCTCTATCTGCTATTTTATTTCATTAAGGAGTGCGATTTCTCAGCCTTTAAAATATTTCTGCTTTCCTCAGCTGGCTATTTCTTATTGACACTGCTTAATATCTTTTTCCCTTCCTTAAATGAAAAACTACTGAAATGTAACATTTTAGAGAACCCAGTTTTCTTCTCATATATGTGTACAACACACAGTTGTATAGATGGGGGAAACGTTCATGACTTACTTCTGAGCTTGTAAGAATGGAGCTTAAGAGAGTTTGGTATTTATTAATATCATTTATTGTTATCTATTAGTAATCATCTGTTAAGCCTTTCAATAGTAAATATGAAAGAATTTTTTTCTTGTTTTTCTACCTCACTTGAAAAAAAAAAAACAAACCACCAACTTCAAAGCAAGAGCGATGCATCTGATGGGCATAGCTGAAAGAACGCAGGGATGAGATATGCTGGTGTGTCCTGGGGCACCTGTAACGGGAGAGTAGGAAAGACCCCTTCCCGGGGCTTCTTAGGCCCGTCCGGAATTACCACTGACAGACAAAGAAGCCTTTTAGACTAAGTCTCCTCCTCCATCTCTTGTCACTAATATATAAGGTAGTGTCAGTTTCTCTGTTTTCTCCCTTTCTTCTGAATTTGGGATAGATAACACACCAGCTGAAATGAGAGTATGTAAATATCTTGAGATAGATTGTAAAGGATAATTTCCAAATACATCTGGCTTCCTATGCCTCTTGAAGCGTTAAGTCAACAACACGTTGAAATAAACCAAGCCATGAATTGTAAACCAGGATAAACTGCATACTCCCGACCCAGGGATCGAACCCGGGTCTCCCACATTGCAAGCAGATACTTCACTGTCTGAGCCACCAGGAAAGCCCATGCCTAGGTGCTGTCTTACAAAGTTGGTTAAAGCAGAGCCAAAGTTATCTATTTTTTAGATAATATTTGAAGCGATTCTCCTGAATGCTACTCCCCCCATCTCCATATCCAAATATTCAGATTTACCTCCATCAGGGTAAAGTTCAAATTCCCTGTTTCCAGGAAATCTATCCCAAATTTCCAAGTTGAAAGTAAATAGCACTTACTCTTGGCTTTAAATTATAATTTGTGATACACAACTGCTATTTCCCCTAATACTCTGTGTACGGTTTAGAGCTAAGATCATGTCTCTCTGGTTTCCCAAGCACAGACATTATCTTGAATAGAGCAGGCTCTCAGTAAGCCGTGATGAGTGAATTAGTGGATGAGTGACGTCGGTCCCACAGATCAGCACAGCCAGGTCTACCTCCCAAATCTGGGCCACTTGCCCATTTACAGCTTTAAGTAAAATTTAAATCCTGAGGTACCCCAACTCTAGAAACTGGCAAGACAAGAGCAAACATTTACATTGATGGGAGTAGCGATAAGACCCATCTAAGGCCAAGCGTGGACGACCTACAGGGAGCCTCACCCCACCCAGGAAAGGACAAATCCAAAAAGGAAACAGTGGGGAACATCCTCACTGTCCGAGGTGAGATGGGAGGAGGTGGGGCTGGAGTGTGGAAGAAAACAGAGTGAGAAACCTACGTGAGACAGCGACACAGAGCACCTCACCTGTGAACAGGTCAGCTTCCACACCAAGAGCCCCCCGTCCTGCCCTCGAGTCTCCCCCACTCCCCCCTCCCCACCTCCATGCCCTCCCCAGTGTTTAACACGAATGCTCCCCACCAGCCTCAGTGTGACCATCCTCTGGTTCAATGGTCTCAGCTTCCTCCCACCCACAAGAACTTCACTGGTTAACCATCATCTTCACATGTGCTGGGTGATCATCCAAATGTCTTCAATCAACTTTCTTTTGGTTTCCTGTTCCAGTCTCAATCCATTAGCTGGTCAAAGGCTACCTTTCAACTCAGTGTATTTGAAAGCATTTGCACTTACTTCCTCTCTTCCAAAACAAGCCAGTCTCCTAAGTTCCCATTTTTTTAAATGAAACCGTCATTTTTCAACCCTTGGATCATAAAAATTTGGACTGTTTCCCTCTTCTGGACCTCCAGGCCAAATCAGAATGAAGATCTCACCCTTAATTTAGATAATTATCTGTGAACTGCTCAAAATCGCAAGTGCATTCTTCTTTTTTTTTTTTTATTATTAGAAATTCAATAGATTTGAGAGGAATTTCATAAAACATTTTTAAGACAGATGGGAAACAAAGCTCCTGGATAAGAAAGACACCTGAGTAGGAACTCTGAAGACCCTCGTGTCTCTCCGACTCCATCTCCTTCCAGCCTGAGCTTCGGAACCTGCTTTCCTCAGAGTTTCAACACGTGTGCATCTCCAAGGAACATATTGCTTAGTTCTGCATCTTTCTAAACCATAAAGGAAAGGAATTGCACCCTATGTGTTCTCCAGAAACCCTTGCTTTTTTCCTTCACATGATGTTCCCCAAATCCATCCTGGTCAGGGAGCGCCGTGATCAGTCATTGATTTATAGGAGGTCACAGCAACCTGCTGCCTAAACCTTCTCAGGCATCTCTCCTTCACGTGGACAATCCCCAGAAGGGACAATGGGGTGGAGTGATTAGGTCTTAGGAATCGGGTTCTTTAACTAAAGCAGTATCATTTTCCAAAATAGATGTGATGGCTAATTTAGGGTATTAATCTGGAGAGTGGTTTTGGTTAAGTTGTTGTTCAGTTGCCAAGTCGTGTCCAGCTCGTTGTGACCCCATGGACGGCAGCACCCCAGGCCTTCCTGTCCCTCACCATCTCCCGGACTTTGCCCAAGTTTATGTCCATTGAATCAGTGATGTCATCCAACCATCATCCTCTGTTGCGGCCCTCTTCTGCTTTGCCCCTCAACCTTTCCCGGCATCAGGGTCTTTTCCAATGAGTCGGTTTTGGTTAAGTTCACACATTTAAATCGGTGACTGCTGAGCAAGGAGACTGGTCTCCCTAATGTGTGTGGGCCTCAACCAATCACTTGAAGGTCTGAATACGAGAAAAAGACCGCCCCCCTCCCGCCTTCAGCAGGCTGCTTTCCGATGCCATCTGCCCATCAGCGGGTCCTCCTGGCCCACCCTGCACTATCCAAAATCACATGAGCCAATTCCTCACGATTAATTTTTCTATACACAGACACAATTGACTCTGCTTCTCTGAACAGCCCTGAGTATTACCATCACCATTAATACAACAGATCCACCAACTTGCACTTCTGCCACCGGTGGATAAGCATTCCAACTCATAAAATACTATTAATATTTGTTCACCCACCCTTCAACTCTTCCCCTTCTATAAGGCTGCAATGAGTTTAACCTAGGTGGTGAGGAAAATGGGTTATTATGTGTCTCCCTCTGAAAACATTCAGAGACTTCCCACGGTCTACACGGCAGAGTCAAGTTCAAACTCTGTTAGGCACAGTGACATTGGGCTGCCCAATCCTTCCAGGCTCTTCTCTGACTTTCTACTGCTCCATGGGCTTCAGTTTCTTTTTTAAACATAGAATCTACTGTATAAAACCTTACCTGTGAGCGCAGCGCGAGGGTCCCACCGTCACAGTTCCTTCTATGACCTCGAGGCTGCCTCTCAGGTGGTGAGGGGCCCTGAATGAAGCTCAGGTGAGGCCTGGAGCTCTGCCGTCCAGTCACACCATCCAGTCTCTGTCTGCCTGAGTCAGACTTCCCCACGCCCTTCTCCTGGCCATCAGCACCCCTGCTTTTTTCCCTCCATTTTCTCTCTTTCCCTCCCCCAGGCTATGCTAAAAAATTCCTTGTAAAAATGTATTATGTATTAAATAAGCTAAAGGATATATTGTACAACCCAGGGTTAGTTGCTCAGTCATGTTCAACTCTGCTACCCCATGGACTGTAGCCCGCCAGGCTCCTCTGTCCATGGAATCTTCCAGGCAAGAATACTGGAGCGGGTGGACATTCCCTTCTCTAGAGGGTCTTCCTGACCCAGAGATCAAATTGGGTCTCCTGGATTGCAGGCAGATTCTTTACCATCTGAGTCACCAGGGGAATATTGCCAATATTTTTTAATGACCATAAATGAGGTATAACTTTTAAAAACTGCAAATCACTACATTGTACACTTGTAATTTATATCATATGTGTGTGTGTGTTAGTCCCTCAGTTGTGTCCGACTCTGTGCGACCCCATGGACCCAGCAGGCTCCTCTGTCCATGGAATTCTTCAGGCAAAAATACTGGAGTGGGTTGCCATTCCCATCTCCAGGGCATCTTCCCGACTCAGGGGTTGAACCCGGGTCTCCAGGGTTGCAGGCAGATTCTTTACCATCTGAGCCACCATGGAAGCCCAGCTTATATCATACTGTACAGCAATCATTTCTCAGTTTTTAAAAAGATCCTCCCAAGTTCTCCGGGTCCAGCTGGACCTGCTCCTCCCAAGCCTCCTTGTTCACACCCACTCTGCTGGCGTCCAGCTCTCTTTCCTCTCATTCCTGCCTCTTTGAAAATACCACCTGGTCTCACCCTGGTGTTGCAACTCGGCAACCTTGAATTGGCTAATGACCCTTTGGTTTCCTCAGCTGTACTTGGATTTCTCAGGTGGCAGAGTGGTAAAGAACCTACCTCCCCATGCAGGAGATGTGGTTCAATCCCTGGGTCAGGAAGATCCCCTGGAGGAGGAAATGACAACCCACTCCAGTACTCTTACCTGGGAAATCCCATGGACCGAGGAGCCTGGTGGGCTACAGTCCATGGGGCCGGCAAGAGTCAGACGTGACTGAGCGACTGAGCACACACACGTCGGGAACACGTTACCTCCGCCCCCCACCTTGTTTCATGAGCATTAAACCAGAGGATAAGTATCTACCTCATGCACACCTGGCATGAGTCAGAGTTAGCTAACCTGGTCAGAGTTAGCTGGTGGAGTATTTGGGGTACATCACACATTTGGGGGGACATTTCCATCAATGTAACTACATTCACCCTGACTAGTGAGGCCAGAGACACGTGGGTTACACAGTCATTTTCTCCACGACCCCACTTCCTCCACAAACTCTTCCGTGAAACAGTTGCCTTTGAACTGTCCCCTCTCGAGATGCCTCAGTGTATTTTTCCATGAGGCACTGAAATAAGTGTAGCCATTCTTGCCATTAAATGCTCTAAATCAGTTACTGATTAAGAAATGCCTGCTCTGAAGGGAACGCACGTGTTCACGTAATTTTGCACTAACAATATCATTTACCCAGAATGAGATGTTCAACGTGCTCTTCAACTCTGCACTGAAAACTCGAGGAGGAGAAGGACCGCAGGGACCAGCGATGACAGGTGTCCCCTCAGCCCCTGCCTGCTCGCGTGTCCCCTGAGCCGGCACTTCTGTCCTCTACTTGCAGCTCGATCCAGCAGACACAAAGCCTGAGAACTTGGGCAGAGTACCAGACCTCACTTCCCTTCGGTGTCCTCACCCGCAAATCAAAGTTACGTCTACCTCCAAGTGGAAAGGAGGGGGTGTTAAACGAGACAACCTCGGTAACGTTGACTGAGCTCCTCACACACTGTCAACTTTCCGTAAAGAGAAGAAATCTGTATATTTAGAGCGCACGTGGCTCAATTCTTTCATCTTTTTTGAAGATCTTACAATCTGTTGTACAGATGAAGATCTTTGATTCCGAGTCCAATCTTTCACTGTTAAATAGATCGACTACCCCTCTATGTTATGCAAGCAGGTGGTGTTTGTAGACCCTGACATGTTGTTACTAAAGCACACATGCGACTTCCTTGGTGGTCCCCTGGTTAAGAGTCCCCCTGCCAAGGCAGGGGACACAGGTTCGATCCCTGGTGAGGGAAGATTCCACGCGCCTCGGAGCAACAACTGAAGCCTGCATGCCCAGCACCAGCGCTCTGCAACGAGAGAGCCACTGTGATGAGAAGCCGCGCACCGCAACTAGAGAGTAGCCCCTGCCCGCGGCAACAAGAGAAAGCCCACGCAAGGCAAATAAGTAAGTCCTTAAAAATAAAGCACGCATGGAAGAGTTTAAGTATATTTAAGATTAATTTTGAAATATAGCTACTATATTTCATAAATTCACTATCATTCTTAGCTTAAAAGGAAAAATGAAACCCTCCAAATCTCAAAAGTGAATGAAATACTCTCACTGGCTGACTAATGCAATCTATCCTTTAAAAATATAAATGATCAAAAACAATGGCAAAATATGTTTAAGGATACCATCATCAGAATTCCGGCAACAAGGACAGTTGGCCTTTCTCTGACTGGTGACTGACTGATAATCTCACCACAGTTTCTGAAAAAGTCCCATACAGCAGAGATCTCCCTTTTCCTCAAAATAACAACAGGGAGAAGTAAATCTGGATGAGCTAAACAGGAAAATATTGCTGAAATCATTCATACATGATGCTAAAAATCCTACCTTGGGGTGGCAACCATAATTTAGTTCTCAATAATTTAGTGCTACCCTGTATCCGTAAACCTTCAGAAGAGGTCAAGCTACATGTTTTTGTTCCGAATGAAAATTGTATGTATTTGGGGCCTATACCACAAAATGATATATAGAATAATTGCTATAGTCAAGCTAATTTACACATCTTCTCCCCACAGAGTTACATTTTGCTGTTGTTTTTGAGACGAGCACCCAAAATCTACTCTCTTAGCAAACCTCCAGTGTTCAAGATGACGGTATTAACTATGGTCTTTACACTGGACATTGGGTCTCTAGACTGATTCCATCTACGTGACTTCACCTTTGAACTCTGACCAACATATATCTCCCCAACTTCCCACCTCCCCGCCCTAGTAACCACTGATCTACCTGTTTTCTTCTTTTAAAGAAAAGCCTTTCTCACTCACAGTGGTTATTTTAAGACAATTGAGTATATACATGTCAGTTCTAAAGACAGAAAAATACAAACTTTTATACAAAGCATTTTTTCTTTTTCATATAAGGAAGACAGTGCTAATAAATCTTATTGAATCAAGACCTTGAAAGAAGCAGAAAAGTCTGCACAGATCTCAAATACACCCAAGAACAATAAATTACCTTGCTGCTGCTTCATAACACAGTATTGTCATGTTTTCATTTCACTGGAGGACAGGTGGCTTACAGTGTTGGGTCAGTTTCAGGTGCACCTGTTTTCAGCTGACTGTTCTTTGACAGAGATCAGAATACCTGACTCGGAACCCAAACTACAAAATCTCGCCACCCGAGGCGGGGTGGGGAAGCATGTCGGTTTCTGGCCCAGGTGGTTCAGGCCGTGTGTCCAAGAGCTCACCCGTAAGACCCTTGCCATCCCCTGCTCCACCTGCATGGCTCATTAGAGTGGACGAGGCCCTGAAGACGTGCAAACAGCTTTTAACAGCTTTCACCAGCAAATGAGAGCTTGAATGACGAATGGGGTCTTTAACGAGTGGGTATTTAAGGAGAGATTTTGCAGATTGACACTCTGTAAGGCTCATTCCTACGCACAGAGTTGTTCTTGAGCTTAGCTACATCTAGAGAGAAAGGTAAAACTAACACATGGAAGTGTGTCTCACCTCCGGGCCATTCGGCTCCTATATACCACTGTAAGCTGTTCCTTTATAACACGGACTCCTTAAAAGGAGAGCACTGTAACAGGTGGTACCATTTGGTATTCCTATATACCACTGTAAGCTGTTCCTTTATATTACGGACTCCTTAAAAGGAGAGCACTGTATCAGGTGGCATAGGATGTGCTCTGCTGGAGGTCTGTTTGGGATATAACTTGAGACAGGAAACACACAGTCCCGAATTTTTCCCTTCCCGAGTCTATCTAAAAATGTCATCGTTAGTCACTTGGCATCAAAAGCACAGGCCTACCCTGGTGGTCCAGTGGTAAAGAATCCCGCTGCCGATGCAGGGGACACAGGTTTGAGCCCTGGTCTGGGAAGAACCTGCATGCCACAGGACAACCAGGCCTGTGCATCGCAATGACTGAGCCAGCGCGCCAGGGTCCACGAGCCACAACAAGAGAAACCACCGCAAGGAGGACCCGGCACCCCGCAACAAGAGTACCCCCGGCTTGCCACAGCTAGAGAAAGCCCACGCGGCCATGAAGATCAGCACAGCCAAAAATAACAGAAGAAAAACTTTTTAAATTTTTAAAAAATAAAGTAAAAGCACAAGCAATAATAATACCTACCAATAATAATAATTCCCCAGCTATCGAGGACCGAGTTCTTTACAGATCTGATCCCTAAGCCATTCAACAAAGAGAATGCAGCTATTCTCTTTATTGACTTACTGACTTTATTCTCTTATTGACTCAATTTGCTGCTTAGGAACCTGAGATTCAGGGAGACTGGGCAGCTAATTTAAGGTTATAAAGGAAGTCAAGGCTTTAAAACCGAGTTCTTCCAAATAAAACACCCCATCCATGTGGGTATTGCTCGCAGGACTCACTCCCTCACTAAGCACTGAACCACAGTCACTGGCAGGAAACACTTAAAGAGCTCATTCGATTCTTCCTGAAATGAAGCTTGCAACTTCTAAAGCAACTACTCTAGTGAAACTTGGGTGAAGAGAAAACGGGAGCCAGGGCTTGAACCCTGCTTAGGACTCACTAATAAACCCAGATTTGCTGTCACAGAAAGGACTGAATGCGCAGGGCTGAAGCACTTGGAGTCTCGCAAATGGAAATGGGGCCACCACACAGCGGGTCACTGGCCCCAGAACCCAAACACTGTCCACACCAGCTTCATTGAGGTTCAAGTTCTCATCAAGACAAGGTAAAGCCTGTGCTTTCTCCCATGACATTTGAATTCATGAGATGATAGCTCATGAAGAAAAATGGAATTGATTCACAGTATTATTTCTTTGAAACAACAATATAGAATCTAGAAATGCAACTGGGAAATGACACAAAAATAGGATAAGGCATTTCACAGTTTCTACATGGTCTTCATAGAACCAAATACCGGAGGTGGGTGAAAGGTAAATGAAAACATCACTTACCTGATGGGACCACTCGTATCACCTTCTCCCAGGCTCCGAACGGGAAAGTATGCAGGAAGCAGGAGTAGAAGCCCACGTCCGCCTCAGAGGCATTGTAGAAGGTCAGGGTCATGTCATTAGAGGCCGCGGTGTGATTTGAGAAGTAGACCCTATCAGCGTAGGCCTTTCTTATGATCCCACGGAACATGGGGTTGAAAATGGCCACGGACTCTCTCTCCGTCTTAATCTTGAACCACTCAATCTGGGTTACACTGTCCGCTAAAGGATACACACATTCTAGGCTCATATTCTTAGCAAGCTTAACAGTCGTGTCCCAAGAAATCTCTTCACATGGGGCTGAAAGACACGTCATCACGTGAGTTCAATTAGACTGAAACACCAGAGAGATATCAGAAGCTTATTGTAGACCAGGAAGATAGTATTATAAATATTAATAAATAAATTGGAGTAAAGGCTGGCAGTTTCTACCTTAGCCTAAAAAGGCTTCCACTGCAGATTATTGGCATTCGCAAATTGTAGTTTTTCTGAACATGTGAGAAGTTATCTAGACCAACCCAGAAAGTCATAAATTCTGAACGTGTCACAGTATAAGACTTGAAAAAGAAAAAAAAAAAAAAGACTTGAAAAAGGAGTAAATTCTTTAAATGAAGACATTGTCGTTACCTGTGTACACATAAAGAATTGCCAAGAGGAAGGTGAGGTGATCCATCTCTGGAAGCCGTCTGGGAGGCCGGTCTCTAGAAGGACAATTTATAATGTCACCTGCAGAGCCCTGGCACCAGGCACTGCTTCCTTCCTCTCAGATTCTATCAGCAGCGTCTTCTTTATCTGAAGTGTGAACACAGGAAAAAAGGTCTGAGCTTCAAAGTCAGCCTCGCTCACGCGCAAGGATGGGTAGATTTGAAATTACTTCTCTCTCTCGGGGAAATGGCTTATTTTCAAGCTTTCATTTTCTACAAAAAAATTCATTCATCAAACAAACGTGGTCTGAGTGCATGCTCGGTGCCCAGCTCTGCTCTAGGTGATGAGGATGGAGCAATAAATCAAAAAAAAAAAAAATTCCTTGCCAGCATCGACCTTAACCTCTAGTGGGAGGAGACAGAAAATAAAATAAGGAAGTACGGGGTGTAGGGAGGTGGTGAGTGTATGAAGGAAGACACAGGGGGGCAGTGGATGGGGAAGAGGGGCTGGTGTTCCCCCTGGAAGCAGGGCCGGGGAGTCTACAGAGAACAGGAGCGGGGAGCAGAGTCTGCCGGGAGCGGGGAGGGGCCTTAACTCCACCCGAGTGAGCGGCCCGCGGTCACGGCCAGCCTGTCACCTCTGCCTCTTTGCTGACCTCAGGCATGTGCTCTGAGGGTAAATTAATGGACTGAGGAAGGCCCTTCAGATACCAGAGTATCACGGCTCCGATCATATGTAAATCCACCCTTGCTGGTTTTTTATTAAACTTAACTTTTTATTTGGAAATAACTGTAAAGTCACGGGAATTTGCAGAAAAAGTACAGAGTGTCTGTGTACCCTTCACCCAATTTCTCCTGATGCTTCCGTCTTGCATGATCTGAGTAGGTGCATCATTGATCTCTTCCTTCTCTTGTAAAACAGCAATCATCAGTTTCCTAAGAACTTGCTGGGAACATACTACCATGTCAGCAGGAAAATATACTATTGCCTCTGTAACAAGAGACAATAAAGAAGAATCCACCTGACCCCTGATGAAAGGGTTGAAATAAAAGGTGGGTAAAAAATGGAGAAAATGGGGAGCCGGAACCATTAAAGGCGCCTTTGCCTGATGCTGACTCTGAGCCTACGTGATTCCATCCAAAGTTCTCCTTCACATCAGGATCTAATGTGGGAACTTCAAGTGTGACATCAGAAATGTAATGATAGGGTTTCCCTGGTGGCTCAGGGGTAAAGAGTCTGCCAATGCAGGAGACACAGGTTCAATCCCTGGTCTGGGAAGATCCCACACGTGGCAGGGCAAGTAGGCCCATGCACCACCACCACTGAGCCTAAACTCTGGAGCCAGGAGCCCAGCTACTGAAGCCCGAGCGCCCAGAGCCTGTGATCCGCAACCGAAGGAGGCACCGCGGTGAGCAGCCCGCACACGGCCGAGAGAGGCGCCCCTGCCCGCCACAACCAGAGAGGCGCCCCTGCCCGCCGCAGCTGGAGGAATCCCAAGCACAGCAGTGAAGACCCAGCACAGCCAAACATAAGAAACAAAATTATAAAAAAAATTATAACGATCATCAGAACAAAACTCTAACGTGTCCATATAATACTGCACAGTGCTTCCTTATGTCTACAAAGCACTCTGTTTTCCAAAACCTTTCCCCTCTGTCATCTGTGCCTATAACTGCTCTGTGACATAGTCAGACGAGGCAACTGTCGTCTTTGTTTTGTAAGTAATGTGATGAAACAATTTGACAAAAATTTTACTGAGCCCTGTCTCAGGGACCCTGATTAGGTCCTGGAGACACAAGCATGGTCTCTGCCTTCCAGTAATGCATAACACATCACGCCAGACAGATACAAGGAGCAATTTATGATAACAAAACTAAATCATTTCTATTCAAGTCGTTTGAGTTTTACGACATCCCAAAGAGAAACAAATTCATTCTATCAGATTTAGGGAAGATTTCATAGGAAAGCGGCTCCTCTTTTTGGGCTTTCCCAACTGAATGAGACTTTCCAAGTGGAGAACTGGGAAGAGGGGGGAATTCCCTGGTAGTCCAGTGGCTAGCACTGGACGCGTTCACCGATGGGGCCCAGGTTCAATCCCTGGTCGGGGAACTAAGATTCCACAGGCACAGCCAAAGAAAACTGGGAACGATATCATTAAAAAGACAGAGAGAAATGGAAAGAGGAGATAAAGGTGCATAATGTGGGGCATTTTCAGGAAATGATGAGACTACAGTCTAGGGGAGTGGGAAGGGACACAAATGAAGTTGGGTCTGGGTCCAAAGGGTCTTAAATGACATCCAGAGAGGAGGTCAGACTTGGCAGCTATTTCACCACTGCTGTTCCAGCGCCAAGCACGATTCCTGGGACATGTGTCCCATGGCATGAAGGATCCCAGCTCCGGGAGGAAATGTAAAAAAATCACTACAGCTGGAGCCATTGAGGGGAGATGGAGACAGAAAATGACAAAAGATTAGACTGTGCAGAAAGACAGGATGAGGCTGTTTGACCTCGAAGACCTTCTGATACAATTCTAGGATCAAGTGGAAGCTGTTGGAGGCACTTAAGACACCAAAATTACATGGTCTGCTTTAAATTCTTAGAAAGAGAACTGAGCATCACCCATCTTCCTCTCCGCACTCCTAACAAAAACCTGTTCCAGTTTGGGCATTGGCTTCTCCCACACCACTGGGATATCATGACAGATCGGAGCCATTCCACTGAGAACTATGACAGATTTGGGGGCTGGGGGTGGAGAAGCCTAGTGGGGCCTGAGCAGACCCAAGAAGAATCAAGGAAATGATCTACACTTCACATCAGAAAGACCCTCAGGGAACCTCCTCGCCCTGGGAGTGAGGACTGGGGAATGCAGGAGGCTGACCGGGAAAGGGGTGTGCGTAAACAACAACGTGTAGTAACCCCTTCATTCCCAAGGCATCCGCAGCCAACTTACTAACAGGTGAAGAGAGCAGAGCGCACTTGCTTTCTGAAGCGTCTAAACCAAGGGGCCTAGAGGTCACAGATGAGAATTAAAGGTGCAGAAAGACACGGGGCTGGAGATAAGGGTCAGCAGCGACACCTTTGCTAAGGATGAGCCCTACTGATCAACATCTCGCTGAAGACAAACAGAAACTGCACAGGATCTATTTTGTGCTGTGCAGGCAGCCACTTTTTTTGCATGATTTATGAAGGGATTTGGGCTTGAGGATTTTTCCTAATAGAGCCGTCTGTGTAAAAGAGCCCATTCTCGAGGATGGCATTAATCAAGACATTCCTTGACTTCTCTACAGTTGACTGCATTTCCGCAAACCACAGAAGTGTGACTTCATCATGCAGGGCTGATGCCCGCCAGGTGTCCTGGGCTGGGTGTCCCCCCTTGGCCGTCCTCACAGACCACCCCCCCACCTCCTCAGCCACACTGAGACGTTCTGCTTTTCCAAGTACCGGTGAGACTGGGAGGATCCTGCTCTCTCCTCGGTTCCCCAAGTCCGCCCTCCCGGGTTCCTGCCAAGACTCTTGGTGCGTCCGGGAGCCCGCCCCTGCTCCCACCTCCTCCTCCCCGGCCTGGACAACGACCTGCATGCCCGGGAGCCGAGGACCATGAGACAGAAAGCCTGGGCTAAGCCCTGAGAACAAAGCAGTGGGGCGGGCGGGTCAGGACTGCGTGCGCTCTGTCCTCTCCCCGGATTTCAGAGGCAGAGCTGACGGGGCCTGTGGCCGGGGGTCCTGGCTGCTCAAGAGGCTCCTGATCACAGCCGCTTGGGGAGCAGCAGGGTCTAGGGGCTGCTCCTGCTTCACCGAGTCTCCTTAAAAGAACCTTTCCCACCAGGGCCCGGTGGCCAGTCACAGACCTCCCCCTGGGACAGGTTCTGCTGCCTCTGAGGGGCCACGGAAACTCGCTTCCGTTCAAGGCAGAGACTTTGCTTTGGGATCCTCCAGAACAAGCCAGCCCTCTCTCCCACCTCTGGAGACAGCTCAGCGGGAACTCAAGACACACCCGTCTGGCTGTTTCATGCCGTCTGAGGAGCTGCATCGGACACCATGTGGCCTCCAGAGCCCAGAGTGTTAACTCTCCAGACCTTCGCAGAAGTTCGCCAGCCCTTGTCTAGGGTTATTTACACCTGGAGATCAAATCTTTATGGCTAAGATATCCTTGTTCAGGCTTTCTTGATGGCAGGTACTAAGTTAAGCCAGAGGGCTTCCCTGGGGGCTCAGTTGATAAAGAATCCGCCTGCAAAGCAGGACACCAGGGTTTTATCCCTGAGTGGGGAAGATCCCCTGGACAAGGAAATGGCAACCCATCCCAGCATTCTTGCCTGAAGGATGCCCCTGGACAGAGCTATAGTCCATAGGGTCGCAAAGAGCTGGACATGACTTAGCAACAAAACCACCATCACCAGGTTAAGCCAGGTAGCCCAAAGCTGGTAAAAAGGCCCAGTTTTCTTATTTTCAAGATCCAAACTATCGGATCTCCCCAGGAAGACAGAAAAAGGACTCTGAGCGACGCCCTTTTACTAAACTATGCCCGTCATTAAACTCACATGTTCGTGGAAATGGTCGTCCTGGAGTCAGTCACAGCTCTTCCCCGCAGCAACCTGCCCGCCTTCCCTGCTGGTCATCCTTCTGGATCCACAGCCCCCTCTCCCTGATCAGTATTAAATTTGAAAGTGTGAGCGCGACCACATGCAGCCTTCGTCTGGAAGGTCACCACCAACCCTGAGACGGGAGGGCTCGGCGCGTTCTGCGTCCTCTTCCCGGTGTGCGTCTCGGGTGAGGGCTTCCTGTTTATCGGGGCCTCCTGGCTTCACTCCCTCTTGGTCGAGGCCATCTCCCCACCTCGCTCATCCCCTGAGGGGGCAGCTGGGGGGCAGCTGGGGCTTGGTTCGTCCGAGGGCCCCCTGGTCCCACGCCCCCTCCACACCAGGGCTCTCTCAGGTCGGAGCTGAAGTTAAATCACTGATATTTCACCCAGGAGGATTCAAACCAATCAACAAGCAGCCCTGCTTCTCTCCGGGAGCATCTCTACTGTTTCAGCCACTCAGACCCATTCCCAAGCCACATACACCTTGGCCCCTCTCTTTCCCCCTGGTAAGCTTCGACAGTTTGAAAGGATGCACTTTCACTGTCAGTGTTCTCACTCTGAACTGAAACTACACGCACAAAAAGAAAAAACCTGAAATTGGTTACTTTGCCTTTTCTTCCCCATTCGTTTTCCTGCCAATCAAAGCACTTCAGAGGCAGAAGTCTCTGAGGCGCAGGAAGCTTATCTCTGCCCAGATCTGAGTGCTGCCTCCCAGATACCCTTCTCAGTTTTGTTTTCTGCCTCTCCGACTCTCTGATACAGAAAGAACATGGGTTGGCGGTTTCCTAAGAACCTTCCCCACAAATCTACCAGCTTCTTTGTCTCAGACACACAGTAGTTTCTAGGCTGTTCCAGAAGACAGCAGAGTTAGTTTTATCCATGCTTTTGATTTAGTAGGGGATGGAGGTTAAACTAACACACAGGGCTGTGGCTGAGGCTGAGTTCATGCAATTTGTGGAAATACTGGCGAGAAAACATGCCATCAAACAGAAGAGAAGGCATGACCTGGCCCCAACGTTGAACAGTGGGTTGCAGCCTCAGGCTGGCCTCTTCTGCAGACCACGTGGATGTCTGAAAGCGTGCAAAAGACCTTGAAGTGCTACCTTTTATTACACAAGTGTTTTTCGGGCAGGTTGTTGTGGGACAAAGGAAGCTTCCCAAAGCACCTGCCTGACTCTTGTCCCTTCAATGCCTCACCATCCTCAAAAAGAAGATCCAACTTCTCGCTGACACTTGAACACTTGAACTCGGCCAGTTTTTTCGAGGCGCATATCTTACAAATCCGCTCACTCCCTTCCTCCACTCCTGACCCTCCTAACGGCTGATAATTTGGGGAACATACTCTGAAGGGCAAAGGTTACTTTGCTGTGACTCCTCTTGCTCTTCCAACCAGCAGGTCTCAGCTTACACGTCCGTTTTAGAGTCCTCTCCCTGAGTGCATCCCCCAAGACAGAGAGGTATTCTTCCTTTGAATTTCCTGAGAATCCTAGGCACATCCTGACCGAAACACATACCACATCCTTTGCAATGGCCCATTTATCTGCTGCATTTCTTATGATACCTAACTAAACCCCTTCAAGGTGAGAATGCGCTCTCGTCCAGCGCCGTATCCACAGGGCCTGGCACGGTGCCCAGCATGTGGTGGGTGTCCCATCAAAACGTGTAGCGGGTGGGTGAAGTGATGACTTCTGTTAGATTTCACAACACGTGATCAACTACAATCTGGAATCTGTTCCGATTCCAAGGTGTGATTTTGTTTTCTTTTGTCTCATCTTTCTATTTCTCCAATGAATAAGACAAAGAAAAAGAAGAAGAAGCCTCAGTCCAAAATGCACACTGATTTTTCAGGACCAACCCAAAGACAAACTTTGCAGTCTGGGGCCAACCCTTTCTCAAAATGACACAATAGGCCCTGAATTGAAGCTCAAACAGTGCCCGGAACCGTCCCCATCTACCCAGATGATTCACGTCGCGCCAACTATCAGAGCCTGCTGTAACGGTAGGTGCTATTTATCTACATCTCTTAGGTCTTAGGCTTGAAAATTCATTCCTCCACACAAAATCCAGATTCACACAGGTTAGGGGCTTTTCCACAATTACTCTTCTATATTCACTTCCTAAGTTTTCGTCCACCTGCAAACACATGCCTTATCATCACCCGTATCATAGTACGTTTATTGCTGTTACTAAGGAAGAAGGAACGGAGGCAGTTTCTATTGCTTCTCTGTAGGATCCTCTTTGGCTGCTTCTTGCAGCTTTCGGAATCTAGTGAGAACCTAACCATCAGCTTTGCATCTGCTCCTACGGGGACACTGGCATCTCAATGTCTTGGCCCCAGGAAGCGTTCTCCCCAGCAAGGTCTTACTCAGCAAGTGGGGGAAATGTTAAAAGAGCACACGATCAATAATGAATCCAAAACAGACAATAACAGCACCCTGCGAGAATGAAACTGCCTGACCCCTCCAGACAATGGTAGTTCTAAGTGGTCACCCAGCACGGTGCTGTCAGGACGAGGAAGAGCCGCGGGCCAGGATGAATGGTATCTGCCACTTGGAGAGATGAGCAAAAGCCCTCCCTCCAGTGGTTTCACTGATTCTTATTAAGGACTTCTTCAACAGTTTAAAAGTCAAAAGACTCTTTAATGTTACCATTTGTTGACAGAAGTAGAAAGCACAGCTAAAATCCTCACATCTCTGCACAGAGCATTATCTCACCTGCCACCTCCTTCCTCCTCGAAGGTTGTCAGGGCGCCGACTTGTTGTTCTAACAAGTGGTAAGTTCTAACAAATGCCTTTGCTATACAAATTGCATTTCAGAGTGACCTACATTTCTCTCTGAAGAAAAATTCAGCTACTGAGTGGAAAAAAACAATAACAGATCTTTTCAAATCACTGCTTTTCAACACCTATTAAAGTAATAGCTTGAGACAATTGTCACTAGATGCTAAAGCCATTAGGCAAAAGGTGAGTGGGGGTTTTATAACGACATGTGCTGTTGACTGACAACACTTGAGCCCCCTGATCAACCCTAACTAGTCCACTTAAACTAAAATAGTCCACCCAGACAGGAAGGGACTCCTGACGTGAGGGAGCAGAAGGAACACAGCACCACTCGGGAATAACTCCCACCAGTGACAGAACCTGCATCTGGACCAGCCTCTAGCGTCTGGGGATTTGGGTACTAGAAGGATGGGACCCTGAGCAAACAAGGAACTGAACACAGAAAGCAAGAGATACCACAGGACAAATGTCTTGGGTTCTCAACAAATAACGAAAATTATGGTCAACATAAGAAAACTCCATTTAATCCAGCAAATGCCCAAAACGCACATCTTTTCCTGATAAAAACTCAGAATGATTTTGGAATCCAATTAGCATAATAAAGAAAACTGATTAGAAACACATGGCGAACTTGATGGTGAGACACTAGAAGGATCGGAATTAAATTCCCAAGATGAGGATGACTACTATCAAATGCCACTATTTGACACTGCCCTGGAAGCTTTCACTGATGTTCTAAATTTTTAAAAAAAGAATAAAAAATTGTAAATGTTGAATTGTTTTAAATATACTATTATTTGCAGATGATAAAAAAATGTATGTGGAGAACACCACAGAAATCAAACAAAAAAAAGGAACTGAGAAAAGAATAAATGGTATGTCTAGCGAAATTATTTCATAAGGCTCAACAGCTTTCCTTTATATCATATCAAAAGAGCAGCAAAATGAACACATATATATGCAAGTCTATGCATATACATATGTATGTGTGAATATATATGAATGTTCCACAAGAATATGTAGTAATTATACAAAATCTGTGAGTTCTACTGAAGGAAATAACATATAAGTCTTGAATAAAGGTACCATGCTATGTTCCTCCATAGCAAGAACCAATCTTGGGAAAACATATCAGAAATGTTTCAATTTACCTGGGATTTTAAAATCTTTTATATTCTTGAGCAGGTCGGGCTGGGAGAGACTGATTGTGAAAACCTTGCTGACTCATGAGATGGCGAAGGCCATGGGAGGCAGTCGGGGTTCTTTTCATCAGCACTCGCTGTGGTTGGTGTGTATGAATGTTCATAGAACAAACATTTCTCAATGAGTAAGAGCTCTGTTTAAACGCCTAAGAGCAAAGTGCACTTTTAATAAGAAGAAAAATGGAGTGAGGTCATCGTGCACTACCAGATGTTAAAATGCAAGATAAAGCAACAATGTGAAAAGGAGAATTCAGAGGCAGACCCGAAGAACTAGAGATGTCCAGGGGTCAAGATTCAGCGCAGCTGATCAGAAAAGAACAATCATGACCTCCTCCACAGGCAGCTCCTAGCGTCTGTGACACGGGGCTGAGTGTGTGATGCTGGCGGATGCTGCAGCCACGAAGATGTGCGGGGCCTGCCCTCCTTACACCAACACCCTCCCCCCACGTCTGGTGGAGGTGTCAGACATGACTGAGCGCCTTTCACTTCACTTTACTTCACTGGGCCTAAATGTGCTGCTAACCTGAAAAATGAAGATGGTCTAGTGATCTCATGTGGCCCAGAGAGCAGCTCTGAATAGAAACCAGGATCCCTTCAACAATTGCAAAAGAAATGTCCCTCTCCTGGGACAGGAGAGGGGGTCTGCTACATCCCTTCAGCCAAGAAACAGCAAGGACACCTGCACAGGCATGGCCATTCTGCCTCGGTCAGGCTTGGAGTCATAATAAGCAGCAAACCCTGCAGGAAGCCGGTCTACAACTGTTTCATCAGAGCTCCCTCTGGCTAACGAGGGAGCGAGTGAGAGAAGCAAGCTGGTCTGTGGCCGAAGCGCGGCTCGCGTGAGAAGCCCTTTCATCTCCCGCAGAAGGATGTGGGCCAAGCGGAGCGGCCTCGTGCAGAAGGAGAGCGGCCCGCCCGCCTGGATGCTCCCAGCACCTGTGGGACGTGGAATACCCTCTTACCTCACTAAATGGGCTTTCTCTGTCTTAGGTGAAGGGCTCACCAGCTCTTCAACGCTAACATCTCATTTCCTGTGTCACCCGATGTTTCAGTCGGTCAGGATTGGGTAGATGGTCCACATATGTGTAAAATGTTTTCTTGTAATTGAAAAGTAAACTGAAAGTGTTAGCTGCTCAGTGGTGTCTGACTCTGCGACCCTATGGACTGTAGTCCGCCAGGCTCCTCTGTCCCTGGGGATTCTCCAGGCTAGAATACTAGAGTGGGTTGCCATGCCCTCCTCCAGGGGATCTTCCCAACCCAGGGATTGAACCCATGTCTCCTGCATTGCAGGTGGATTCTTTACCACTGAGCCACCAGGGAAGCCCTCTCTCATAATTAAGTTGCATCAAATAAAGTATAGTTAGGTCACAGGGAAGACAATTTTTTGGAAATGAGTAGACAGTGGCTCTGCAGCTCAGGTTGTCGGCCTCTTTTAAATAAACCCAGAATTAATTGGGGTTTGCTTCCCTGGTGTGGCTCAGCTGGTAAAAGAATCTGCCTGTAATTCAGGAGACCTGGGTTCGATCCCAGGGTCAGGAACATCCCCTGAAGAAGGGAAAGGCTACCCACTCCAGTATTCTGGCCTGGAGAATTCCATGGACTGTATAGTCCATAGGGTCGCACAGAGTCAGACACAACTGAGCAACTTTCACTTTCACGTTTCCCTGGTGGCTCAGACAGTAAAGCATCTGCCTGCAGTGAGGGAGACCTGTGTTCGATCCCTGGGTTGGGAAGATCCCCTGGAGGAGGGCATGACAACCCACTCCAGTATTCCTGCCTGGAGAATCCCATGGACAGAGGAGCCTGGTGGGCTACAGTCCATGGGTCACAAAGAGTCAGACACGACTGAGCGACTAAGCCCAATTGGGGTTTAAGAAAAAAGAACTGCAGATTTTCAGCCCGTGACAACTGTGAGATTTCAGCACGGGGTGGGGCGGGGGTGGGGGGTGAGGAATGCACTGCCTACTGTGTGGTGTTAGAGAAAGTGCCTAGCTATTGTGAAAAGCTGACGTTGGCTCCCACCCCTGCCCATGGACGTCCGCCACCCCCAGGCAGTACTGAGGGCCCGCAGACCTAGGCTCCGCCCATACATTTATTCCATCAGAATCGGACTCCAAAGCTTGAGGATTCCAAGCAGGGCATCAGGAGGGCCCCAAGGCTCCGCTCCGGCCGGAAGGCCGCTGGGCTGCAGCCCCACCCGTGGCCTGGACAGCAGCGCCTGCGCTCTGCGGGCAGCGGAGCGGGCGTCCCCGTGCGGCTGGTGGCGGGGCCGGTGCGAAGCGGCAGCCGCGGGGGTGTCTTCCAGGCCCCCGGGGGGCAGCCCTGGGGGACTGTGGCCGGTACAACGGCACGGAGCTGGCTCCCCCCAACTCACCCCACTCACTCTGAGGCCTGTTCCGCGTCCCCTGTCAAGTTGCTTCCTTCTCGACTTAAGACGGAAGCGTTTTGGAAAGTTATGACTAAGAACCCTGATCCCTGCACTCAGCTCTCACAGCAGCTGACATTTCAAACATATTGATAATTTGAATAGGAAAAAATTCTAAAAATGGGAGAATAAGTTTTATAAGCCTGAGAGTGAGGACAGAATTTTGGTTTTGAGATTACATACACATACAATATGTATATATGTAAAATATATAAGATACACATATTAAGATATATATATGAGTTTGAGTCAACTCCGGGAGTTGGTGATGGACAGGGAGGCCTGGCATGCTGCCATTCATGGGGTCACAAAGAGTCGGACACGATTGAGCGACTGAACTCAACTGAACTGAATATATATGTATAGGGCTTCCTTGGAGGCTCAGTGGTAGAGAATCCACCTGCCAATGCAAGAAATGTGGGTTCGATCCCTGGGTGAGGAAGATCCCCTGGAGAAGGAAATGGCAACCCACTCCAGTATTCTTGCCTGGGATAATCCCATGCACAGAGGAGCCTGGTGGGCTATAGTCCATGAGGTCACAAAAGAATCAGATATGACTTGGTGATTAAATAATATATATATTGACAGTGACTAAACAATACACACACACACACACACATATAATGCCAAAGCCATGGAAAATGTGATAGTTTTTCCTACATAAAAGCTTAAAACTCTGACTTGGCAAAAATTACACACTAGTAAAGCCAAAGGTGGGACAATTGGGAGAGGGATATGACAGAAGTGTAATATTTACTAAATGCAAAGTACTTAAACATGAATGACCAAAACAATCCCACAAATGCCCCAATACAAAACAGGCAGTGGGTGCTGAACATCAATCCACATCAGAAGGATTACAGACAGAAAAATGTAAAAATCTGTTCAATCTCAACAGGTGTAATAAATGAAAACAAGGACCAAGTAATTTTTGCATGTGATGCCTGCCATGCAGGAAACCCCGGTTCAATTGCTGGGTCTGGAAGATCTGCTGGAGGAGGGATAGGCTACCTACCCCAGTATTCTTGGGCTTCCCTTGTGGCTCAGCTGGTAAAGAATCTGCCTGCAATGCAGGAGACCTGGGTTCCATCCCTGTGTTGGGAAGATCCCCTGGAGAAGGGAAAGGCTATTCAGTCTAGCATTCTGGCCTGGAGAATGCCCATGGACTGTATAGTCCATGGGGTCACAAAGAGCTGGACATGACTGAGTGACTTTGACTTCACATATGTAAATATGTAAATGAAAAGAATGAAAGTGGTCATTGTTAACAACAGTGGATGGAGAACTTCCCTGGTGGCAAGGTGGATAAGAATCCAGCTGCCAATGCAGGGGACACTGGTTCAATTCCTGGTCCAGGAAGATCCCACATGCTGTGGAGCAACTAATCCTGTGCGCCACAACTACTGAGCTTGCGCTCCAGAGCCTGCGAGCTGCAACTACAGAAGCGCATGCAGGTTAGAGCCCGCTCTGCAACAAGCAAAACCACCGCCGTGAGAAGCCTGCGCACCGCAATAGAGAAAGGCCCGAGCAGCGACCAAGACCCAGTGCGGCCAACAAATAAATAAATTGACAGTAATAAAATTTTTTTTAAAAAAAGAGTGGATAGAAACATAAATGCCAGATTCCGTGAGTGCAGACACAAACAGGTTTGCAGCTTCTACATGGAAGACTAAAGCTATAACTTATTGTCTCATATGACCCAGTAAGGCCACTGCAAGATATTTATCCTACAGAACAACGAATTTAGCAAAGATCTGTGTTTAAACACCTAAATGTTTATTGCAGCACCGCTTCTTTGAATGAAAGCTGGGAACTCTCTGCGTGCCCTTCTCTAGGGAACTGACTCAGATCATGATGCTAAACCCATAGGCTGGGATACTCCCCAGCTCTTCACTGGTTGTGCAGATCTCTACTTAAATGTGCAAAATACATCACATAACTAGTGAAGAACTTTTTTCAACACACATGTGCTCATAATTGCCCGCAATGCACTGAGTTCGATCCCTGAGTCGGGAAGATCCCCTGGAGAAGAGAATGGCTACCCACTCCAGTAGAATACTGCTCAGAGAATTCCATGGACAGAGGAGCCTGGTGGGCTACAGTCCACAGAGTTACAAAGAGTCAGACACAACTGAGCAACTAACACTTACTTACTTATGCTCCTAAAAATAAGACAGCCATTCAGAAAAGCTCTGCACGGGCTGGGAGCCCCCGCCTGTCCTCACCTGGTGGCGCTGCTGGGCCCAGCAGACTACACCTGGGCCTCTGCTGGCCTCTGTCTTCTTCTTCCTCCTCTGTGTATACCTCCCCTCTCTCCTGATGGTCTCAGGGTCTCAAGAAAACAAACCTTGCACAGACATTTTCAGGGCTCCCGACCTAAGCATCAGGCCTGAGTGAGGACTCAGTTCTCTGGGAATTTGTTCAGAGGCCCCAGGAAACAGGAGAAGCCACTGTCCATGGACAGACGGGGACTCACAGATATTCCTATCTCATCCCCACAGCCGTCCCCTGACTGAGCTCCTTCCTTCCTCCTCCGCTTCCCACATCTCTCTGGGCTGCTGCTACGTGACAATATTCCCTCTGCACCAAGGTTAGTGAGTGACAAGAGAGAGAGTCACTTCCCCATAAACAAGAGTGTGGGCTTTGCAACGACACTGGAGTTCAAACCCCACGTCTTCACGGACACGCCGTGGGGCCTCCAGCTCCAGCATTTTGCTGAGAGCACGGACCCTGCCAGCCCCTGGGGAGCACGCAGGCCGGCAAACCCCACCCTCACGCTGCCCCAGCCAAGGCCCTCCACCCACACGGGGAACTGCAGACCCAAAGCTCTGAATATCTTATTTGGCTTCTTGCAGTCTCAATACTGCTGCACCCCAGGGCACTGAAAGAAATTTTTTACTTTCTAAAACAGCACAAAACATGCATGTGCTAGCATACAAAATTAATATACAGAAATGTGTATAGATGAACCAATATATAAATAGCTCACATTTCTCCTAACCTGATGTTGCACTATGTGTAAAACTGTGCCTTATGTCTTATTCTCATGTCTTGTGTCTGTCTCTGGATTCTCCAACTTGAACGTGAGTTCCTTGAGAGCAAATACTGCCTGTTTATGGTTGTGGCAAGCATGACCTGCCGTCCTGGTTTACCTGAGGCCAAGCAGTTTCCCAGGACCTGGGATTTCAGTGCTAAAACCAGGACAGTTCTGGGCATACCTGGGCAGCTGGTCACTCTAACTGTATCCCCAACCCAAGAGCAATGCCCAGGATGCAGCAGGTGCTCAATAAATAATAACTCTGATCAAATGTTTATTTTCAAGTTTGTTTTTAGAATAAGGGGAGGGGAAAGGGGCCAAAATGCTCCATAGGAGCTCGATAAATAAGTGTTGGCAGAAGAGAGGCAAACAAAACCTCAAGGTGACCCCAAGGTGATAGCTATGCACTAGCCACAGAGATCAATTGGTTCAGACTGAAGCCCTCCAGAGATGCAGAGGGGTTTCTGAAAGAAATGAGATCTGAATAATTTGAGAAGGGATTTAGACGACTGGAAGGAATTTGAGGATTGAATGAGTAATAAGAGCATGAAATTTTAAGCAAATGAAATATAATGCAGCAATCAACTTCAGGGAAGACAAAGAGTGATTTGAGAAAGGAACGGCATCAGAGATCCTAGATGGACCATGTAGAAAGAGCATGTGCCACGACCATGACCATGGAAACACTCAATATTTATGATGAAACTATGCTGGGAGGGTGAGGGGGATGAAGCATTAGTCAGATGTTGGGAGGTTATACTGCAGTAATGAAATCAATCTCAATGGCCAACAAAAAACAACAAGCAAAAAATAAGAGTGTCGGTTTGAGTTTAAGGCTTTCTCCTGCTGAAAGTGAAAGTGTTAGTCATTCAGTCCTGTCTGATTCTTTGCAACCCCATAGAAGACCGCCAGGCTCCTCTGTCCATGGAATTCTCCAGGCAAGGATGCTGGAGTGGGTAGCCATTCCCTTCTCCAGGTCATCTTTCTGACCCAGGGATCAGCCTTGGGTCGCCCGCATTGCAGGCAGATTCTTTACCATCTGAGCCACCAGGGAAGCACCTTCTCCTCCTGGACTCTCACGGAGTCCTGAGAGGAGCCAGGATACTGTGGTCGACCAGATGTACCAGCTCATCTCTTGGCCGAGCAGTGCCATCTTCTCCTCCCATGTTTTCCCCTGTGTTCCAGGAGCTAGAACACTGGGCACTGCATTTACCAGACCCCTGGCAGCAGGATTTTTTAAGTTAGATTCTGCCAAAGAAATGCACCTGCACAAGATCTGGAAATCAAAACAGAAGTAGGATTTTGTTTCTGCTGAACTGAAGTCATGCTCTCTGTGAAACTATGTTTACTGCTGTTCTTCAGCTGTGGTGGGCAGCTGTTAGGGCTCTGCAGAGAGGAGGTTGGAAGCAGCCTCCTCGCCAGGGTCTCCCTGGAAACGCCCTGCATCCGTGCTCCAGGTAGCTATGAGTGGTCCAGAGGAGGCCCTTGCTCCATCTTTCAAGTCAACAACACTGCCTCTCTCTGACTATTCTTCCCTGGTCTCAGCTCCTTCTGACTTTCCTCTCTGCCTCCCTCATCTACTTTTAAGCACCTGGTGATTGCCCTGGGTCATCCTAGATAATCCACAATCATCTCCCTACTTCAAAGTCCTCAACTTTAATCATATCTGCAGTCTCCTTTGCTGTGAAAGGTGAGACAGTCATGGGTTCCAGGGGTTAGGACATGAACACTTTGGGGATGCCACTATTCTGCCAACCACAACAACAAAATGCAAATGAATTGATTTCCTTCATTCTTCCCCAAAGCACTGACTCTGGTTTATTCAAAGCCCTAATACTTCACACAGAAATAAGCAATATCATCTGAGAAAATTCATTCATGATGTTCAGAGCTGTAGTTTGGTGTCCTGAGGGCTGGTGGAAAAGGTGATTTGGGGGAAGAGATAATAAGCACAGAGAGAGAACAAAAACTTTAAAGTTGAGCATACACAAATGCATGCACATTTATTGACTAAAATGCTAACTCACTGAAATATTTATATTTTGTGATCAAATGTTTTAGACTTGATAGTTTCACAGATAAGGCATCCTGTTCTCTGGTCGGTTCCCAACGGTTGGGATCCAAAGGCAGTATACAAGACAATGAGAAATAAGATGAAGACAAGATCGGGCTATATTCTAACTCAAAGTCAAGTCCCTTACTATGCTTGCAGTGTGTGTTAAAATGTACACACTTGGCTTATTTTCAGTCATTTGACCAACTTTCCCATTTGCTTCAATCTTCTCTGCAATTGCAATCCCATTTTCCTTGTCTCCCATTCTTTAGGTTATGTTTATTGATTTCTCTAGGGACCTTTCCAATTCTTCCTCTTTGTATTGTTTTTCTTCATCCTGAGCACTAGCATGCCTTTCTCTCTCTTAATTTCCTCTGAGGAGCCATTCCACCACATCAGTGCCCTAAATAAGAAGCTGAGACGTCCTCAGAGCTCAGAGTTGTGTCGCGGGCATAATTTTCCTTGCAGTACAGCTATGTAATCAGACTGTTCCTTTACCAACATTGATCCGATTTCATATGTTAGCATAACACACCGAAACTCTTTACTTTCCTGCATTTATTAAAACCAGAAAATGAAATATCTATGATTTTTTCATTGGAATGCTACAATTATCTGGCTGACACATTAATATTCAGGACACACTTCATACATGGCGGGCGGGAGTACAATAGCCATTTCACAAATGCCAAGTCTGAACCTTGGTGTCATCTTAGAGTTGCCTTTTTCAACCTCTCATTGTTAATCACCAAGTACTGCAGAGGCAAAGAAAATATTTTAATGCAACCTCTCCATCCACACGCTCATTGTGCTGGTCCTCAAAACATCCAACATGAGAGCATAATCACCTGCTTCTAAGTCATCCTACAACTGCCTGTGGGTCCACCTCCCCAGTAACTACTTTCTGAGCAAAAAATTTGTTAGGCATTTTTCTGATCATCTCACTTAATCCTTCAACTATAAACAGCACAGGTATAAAGCACTATTAAATGGTCACCATTTGAGTGACACTTTTCTAATGCTTTAAATGTTTCATTCACAAAACTTTTTTAAAATCTTAGAAAATAAGAATTGTTACTATTCTTACATTACATTTGAGGAAACTGAGGCACAGATTGACGTAATTTGCTCAATGTTCCCTACACCTCTCGGGTAGCAAAACCAGAATTTGGACTCAGATACTGGACTGACCCTGATGCTGGTAAAGATTGAAGGCAGGACGAGAAGGGGATGACAGAGGATGAGGTGGTTGAATGGCATCACTGGCTTGATGGACATGAGTTTGAGCAAGCTCTGGGAGTTGGTGATGGACAGGGAAGCCTGGCATGCTGCAATCCATGGGAGAGTCAGACATGACTGAGCAACTGAACTGAACTGATTGGACTGTAGAGCACATACTTTTCTGCTCACCTCTGCTCACCCATGGAAGTCAGGTTTCTTCTCTGCTCAACAGATAATGAAGTGAGCCTTCAGCAGGTAGGAAACTGTCTGAAGTTCCATGTGGAAGAGCCATCACGGCACACTGCTTTTCTTCAATGACACTCCCCAGGTCAGAAATTCTCACTGGAAAAATTATTTCCCATGGCAATGTTTCCCAAAGTACATCTTCCAGTTATCACAGAAATTATGGAAAATGTGGATTTTTGTGGATAAACTGGCTTTGGAAACATTACACACTTTATTCCCCTTTTAGAATACAGACATCATTCAATGCAGTGTGTTAAAGGTCCTGATAAATTCAGCAGCAAAGAATCCCCCTGAATTTAGTTTAAGCTACTATTTCTCAAATCCATTTGACCGTGAAATTACATCTTTCTGTATCCCCTATTAGCCTGCATCTCAGAACACACTTTGGAAAATGCTGTGCAATAGATTCATAGATAAACACCTTGCCTTCATTTTCAAAGTCTTACATAGTCTACTCCCTTCTTTACCTGTCCAAAGTTGCTTCTTATTTGAGAATAAAATAAATGTAATTCAGTACATCAACAAGTTAAAGAGAGAGAATTATGTAATCATATTGACTGACACATAAAAAGCATTTGACAGAAAAATGCATATCACCCATTCACATTAAAAGCCCTTCATAAGTTAGAAATAGAGGGGAATTATCTCAATTTGATAAAAAATCATCTGCAAAGAACCTATAGCTAGGACTGAACACTTTCCCCTTAAGATTGTGGGGGAAAGTAAGAAGGTCTGCTTTACTCACTGCTATATAACATGGCAGGCTGCCCTGGTAGCTCAGAGGTAAAGAATCCGCCTGTTAATGCAGCAGATGTGGGTTCGATCCCTGGGTTGGGAAGATCCCCTGGTAAAAGAAATGGCACCCTACTCCAGTATTTTTGCCTGATAAATCCCATGGACAAGGAAGTCTGGCGAGCTACAGTCAATGGGGTTGCTCAAGAGTTGGACACAACTCAGCAACTAAACAACCACAACATACAACATAGCACTGAATGTTCCAGCCACTGCAATAAAGCAAGGAAAAGAAACAAGAGGCATACAGATTAGGAAGCAAGAAATAAAACTATTCATACCTGTAGAGGCCATGACCGTCTATGTAGAAAACCCAAGAGATCTATAAAGTCTTCTAGAACTAATGAAAGTGAAAGTTAGTTGCACAGTCATGTCCGACTCTGCAATTCCATGGACTAAAGCCTGTCCTGCTCCTCTGTCCGTGGAATTCTCCAGGCAAGAGTACTGGAGAGTTTGCCATTTCCTTCTCCATCTAGAACTAATAAGCAAGATCAATAATCTTGCAGTATACAAGATCAACACCACAAGACTAACTGCATTTCCATATGCTAATAACAGAGAGCCCAACATATAAAACATAATACCATTTACATTCACTCCAAATAAAATAAAAGACAGGTATCTGGCATACTCTATACTGTTGGATACTACTACTAAACAATAAAAAGGATCAAACTATGATACATGCAAAAATTTGGATCAGTCTGCAGGGAATCACGCTGAGTAAAAAATGTCAGCCTCAAGGGTTTCACACAGAATGTATTCCATTTATACAATGTTCTTGAAATGACAAAGCATTTTTTGCAATTTAGAAATTTTAGAACAAATGAGAAGTTTCCAGAGGTTAAGAATTGGGAGTGATGTGGAAGAGAAGTATTTGTTATGACTGGCAACACAAAGAATCCTCATGATGTTGGAACTGTTTAGTATCTTGACTAAACGCCTGGGAGATACGCAGATCTACATAGGTGATAATATTGTATAGACCTTAAAATAATTAATGCAATTATTCTTGTATTAGTATGATATACGTAACACGTCTTATACACCTTAACACACTGGAACTTATACACACAAGCACACAAACGCAAATGCGTACAAGTAAAACTGGGAAAAGCTGAGCAGGGCAGGTGGATTGCACCAACGTCAGTGTCCTGGCTGTGATACTGTACTCTGGTTTGTAAGACGTTGAAAAAGTCTTGTAAGACTGAGTGAAAAACATATGGAGTCTCTCTATATCATTTCTTACAACTGCATGTGAATCTACAATTATCTCAGTGAAAAATTCACTTTAAATAAAGAGAGAAGGCAATCACACATCACAACCTCGATGGTTCTCCGGTTATCCACCACCAGGGGTCGCCTGCAAAGACATGAAACTGGGGCCTCATTCACCTGTTAGGTGCCATTAAGAAGGGTATTTAACATAGGCTTTTGAGAGTTACAATTCCTGCACTGCCTGTGATTTTCTCACCTCAAACATAAGGTGATATAGTAGCATCAGTTCAGTTGCTCGGTCATGACCTACCACTTGCAACCCCATGGAATGCAGCACACCAGGCTTCCCTGTCCATCATCAACTCATAGAGCTTGCTCAAACTCATGTCCATCTGAGTCGGTCATGCCATTAAACCATCTCATCCTCTGACATCGGCTTCTCCTTCTGCCTTAAAACTTTCACACTGTCTAGGTCTTTTCCAATGAGTCAGTTCTTTGTATCAGGTAGCCAAAGTACTGGCATTTCAGTTTCAGCATCAATCCTTCCAATGAACATTCAGGACTGATTTCCTTTAGGATAGACTGGTTGAACCTCCCTGCAGTCCAAGGGACTCTTAAGACTCTTCTCCAACACCACAGTTTAAAAGCATCAATTTTTCAGTGCTCAGCTTTCTTTATAGTCCAACACTCATGTCCATGCATGATTACTGGACAAACCGTAGCCTTGATAGGCAGACCCGTGTTGTCAAAGTAATGTCTCTGCTTTTTAATATGCTGTCTAGGTTGGTCATAACTTTTCTTCCAAGGAGCCAGCATCTTTTAATTTCATAGCTGCAGTCACCATCTGCACTGATTTTGGAGCCCAGAAAAATAAAGTCAGCCACTGTTTCCACTATTTCCACATCTATTTGCCATGAAGTAATGGGACCAGATGCCATGATCTTAGTTTTTTGAATGTTGAGTTTTAAGCCAACTTTTTCACTCTCCTCTTTCACTTTCATCAAGAAGCTCTTTAGTTCTTCGCTTTCTGCCATAAGGGTGGTGTCATCTGCGTATCTAAGGTTATTGGTATTTCTCCCGGCAGTTTTGATTATAGCCTATGCTTCATCCAGTCCAGCATTTCTCATGACGTACTCTGCATATAAGTTAAATAAGCAGGGTGACAATATACAGTCTTGACGTACTCCTTTCCCTATTTGAAACCAGTCTGTTGTTCCATGTCCAGTTCTAACTGTTGCTTCTTGACCTGCATACAGATTTCTCAGGAGGCAGGTCAGGTGGTCTGGTGTTCCCATCTCTTTCAGAATTTTTCAGTTTTTTGTGATCCACACAGTCTAAGGCTTTGGAGTAGTCAATAAAGCAGATATAGATGCTTTTCTGGTATGTTCTTACTTTTTCAATGATCCAACGATGTTGGCAATTTGACCTCTGGTTCCTCTGCCTTTTCTAAAACCAGCCTGAACATCTGGAAGTTCACAGTTCATGTATTGCTTAAGCCTGGCTTGGAAAATTTTGAGCATTACTTCACTAGTGTGTGAGATGAGTGCAATTGTGTGGTAGTTTGAGCATTCCTTGGCATTGCCTTTCTTTGGGATTGGAATAAAAATTGACCTTTTCCAGTCCTGTGGCCACTGCTGAGTTTTCCAAATTTGCTGACATATTGAGTGTAGCACTTTCACAGCATCATCTTTCAGGACTTGAAATAGCTCAACTGGAATCCCATCATCTCCACCAGCTTTGTTTGTAGTGATGCTTCCTAAGGCCCACTTGACTTCACATTCCAGGATGTCTGGCTCTAGGTGACTGTGAGTGATGACACCATTGTGATTATCTGGGTCGTGAAGATCTTTTTTGTCCAGTTCTTCTGTGTATTCTTGCCACCTCTTCTTAATATCTTCTGCTTCTGTTAGGTCCATACCATTTTTGTCCTTTATTGAGCCCATCTTTGCATGAAATATTCCCTTGGTATCTCTAATTTTCTTGAAGAGATCTCTAGTCTTCCCCATTCTGTTGTTTTCCTCTATTTCTTTGCACTGATGGCTGAGGAAGGCTTTCTTATCTCTCCTTGCTATTCTTTGGAACTCTGCATTCAAATGGGAATATTTTTCCTTTTCTCCTTTGCTTTTCACTTCTCTTCTTTTCACAGCTATTTGTAAGGCCTCCTCAGACAGCCATGTTGCTTTTTTGCATTTCTTTTTCTTGGGGATGGTCTTGATCCCTGTCTCCTGTACAATGTCACAAACCTCCATCCATAGTTCATCAGGCACTCTGTCTATCAGATCTAGTCCCTTAAATCTATTTCTCACTTCCACTGTATAATCATAAGAGATTTGATTTAGGTCATACCTGAATGGTCTAGTGGTTTTCCACTGTCTTCAACTTAAGTATGAATTTGGCAATAAGGACTTCATGATCTGAGGCACAGTCAGCTCCCGGTCTTGTTTTTGCTGACTGTATAGAGCTTGCTATCTTTGGCTGCAAAGAATATAATCAATCTGATATCAGTGTGACCATCTGGTGATGTCCATATGTAGAATCTTCTGTTGTATTGTTGAAGAGGGTGTTTGCTATGACCAGTGTGTTCCCTTGGCAAAACTCTATCAGCCTTTGCCCTGCTTCATTCTGTACTCCAAGGCCAAATAAGCCTGTTAACTCCAGGTGTTTCTTGACTTCCTACTTTTGCATTCCTTTCCCCTATAATGAAAAGGACATCTTATTTGGGTGTTATTTCTAAAAGGTCTTGAAGGTCTTCATAGAACCATTCAACTTCAGCTTCTCCAGCATTACTGGTTGGGGCATAGACTTGGATTACTGCGATATTGAATGGTTTGCCTTGGAAAGGAACAGAGATCATTCTGTCATTCTTGAGATTGCATCCAAGTACTGCATTTTGGGCTCTTTTGTTGACTATGATGGCTACTCCATTTCTTCTAAGGGATTCCTGCCCACAGTAGTAGATATAACAGTCATCTGAGTTAAATTCACCCATTTCATTCTTAGTTCGCTGATTCCTAAAATGTCGACGTTCACTCTTGCCATCTCTTGTTTGAATTTGCCTTGATTCATGGACCTAACAATCCAGGTTCCTATGCAATATTGCTCTTTACATCATCGGACATTGCTTCTATTACCAGTCACATCCACAACTGGGGTGTTGTTTTTGCTTTGACTCCACCCCTTCATTCTTTCTGCAGTTATTTCTCCACTGCTCTCCAGTAGCATATTGGGCACCTACTGACCTGGGGAGTTCATCTTTCAGCGTCCTTTTTGCCTTTTCATACTGTTCATGGGGTTCTCAAGGCAAGAATACTGAAGTGGTTTGCCATTGCAGTGGACCACATTCTGTCAGACCTCTCCACCATGACCCCACCATCTTGGGTGACCCCACACAGCATGGCTTAGTTTAATTGAGTCAGACAAGGCTGTGGTCCATATGATCAGATTAGCCTGTTGTCTGTGATTGCAGTTTCAGTCTTTCTGCCCTCTGATGCCCTCTTTCAGCGCCTACCATCTTACTTGACTTTCTCTTACCTTGCACCTGGGGTCCAGCAAGGCGCAGCCGCAGCTTCTGACCTTGGACGTGGAGTATCTCCTCTGGGCCTTGGCTCTTGACCTTGGACGTGGGGTATCTGCTCTACACCGACGCTCCTGACCTTGGATAGGGCGGTATCTCCTCTCCGCCGCCGCTCCTGATTTGGACCTGGAGTAGCTCCTCTCGGCCGCCCCTGCGCCACGCCACCCAGCCGCCGCCGCCACCCCTGCGCCGCGCCGCACCGCGCCGCCCAGCCGCCGCCTCTGCGCCGCGCTGCACTGCGCAGCCACCGCCGCCCCTGCGCCGCGCCGCCGCCACCCGTGCGCCGCGCCGCCACCGCCTCTGCGCCACGCCGCACTGCGCAGCCGCTGCCCCCAGCCCCTGCCCCTGTGCCACGCAGCCACAGATACTAAACATTAAAGTTCCCTCTTCCCCATAACTTAAAAGAAATCTGCGAATTGTGCAGGCAGGATCCTTGAGCACGGGTAATGCTAGCACGTTAAAGAAGACACCGCACCAGTAAAACAGTGGCAAACGTTTGAGTTTCATCTCTTATGCTTAGAAAGAAAAGAGTAGGAAGAAATACACTACGTTGTCTTCAGGTGGTAGAATGGGTATATTTTCTTTTTCTCTAGAATATGAGCATGCTTTCATTTGATAAAGAAGAATTTTAAAAAATGAATCTGCCATTTTTCCTGCCACTAGAGAATTACTTTACTGGGGGATTAAAGAAATGAAAATGATGCCATGATATAAACGATGGTGGTTGTCTGGGTTGATGCCTTAAAGGCAATCTTTATATTTCTATTTATGAATCTCTTTAGTTACAAATTTCACATGAAAGTGTATTATATTACAATCAGATGAGAACATTTTTAAATGAAAAAGGCAAATGAGTAATCATTTATCGAGTGGATTAATAAGTGCTGCAGTCAGCCTTGTATAACCTACAGCAGTAAAACAATCCATGAAAATATGGACAAAGTCTTCAATAAGTATTGATTGACCTGAATGGGTTCTGAACTAAAATATGTGAGCACAAAAAGGATGTGAATGTGCTTGGCTCTGAGGAAGACAAAGGCACGGCTAAAGTCAAATTCAGAGAGATAACAATGCACCAAAAGCAGTTCACTTAGACCACGTGACTGCGAACACTGGTCCCACAGAGCAGACACTCATTTGAGTTTGCTCTGGGCAAATGGCATATGGTGTCCTTCACAATTTGTCCACAATGGATCTTTATGAATTACCAAATTACACACTCCAGTCACATTCACAGCACCGAACTTCAAGCTGTTCTTCAAACAAAACGTTCTATTTCAACCTCTGTGCTTTCACATTGAAACGGGCCTCCCCTCTGGGTCTAGTGAACTCCTGCGTCCTCCTCAAGATGAGGATGGAGACGCAGGTGCTGGAGGTGGGCAGCTGTCAGTGACCTGGAAACTGGGCATCGCAGCTGCAGGACCCGGGCATGCTGGGGAGTGTGGCCCAGAGCTTGCAGGCATCCTACAGCACCTCTGGGGAGACAGGGCTCACACATACTCCAGGGACAGGTGGTGGCCAAGGGGGCAGAGACCAACGCCCAACAAAGGAACCTGGGAGGAGCAACAAAACTCTCCATCTGCACTGACCCTTTGACCTGGCAATTCTAGTTCTAGGAATTTGCTCTGAACCTGTATGAGTACAAAACAACAGGGGAACAGGTTTTTAATAACTGTGGCATTATTATGATAGGAAAACATCAGGAACAACTTAATATTCATTCATGAGAAACTGGTTGAATAAAGTATGGCACATCCATATACTAGAGTACTAAGAATGAGGAAGAGCCCTTTGAACTTATGGAGAGTTACTTCCAGGACATACTTTAAATGAAAAAAGCACAAAAGAGTATGTACAGCATGCTGTCCTTTTTGTAAGAAAGAGGAAAAATTTCATATATATATATATATGTATTTATATATATGTATACATAGCTAGCAATATATGTATTGCAATATATACACTGCAAAAAGAAATACAGAAGGAATTGGCGGAGTAGCATGGAAACATACACTATCATATGTAAGATAGACAGCCAGTGGGAATGTGCTGTATGATGCAGGGAGCTCAACCTGGTGCTCTGTGACAACGTAGAGGGGTGGGTGGGGGGTGGGGGAGAAAGGTTCTAGCAGGAGGGGACATGTGTATACCTATGGCTGATTCATGCTAATGTATGGCAGAAGCCAACACAATATTGTAAAGCAATTACCCTCCAATTAAAAATAAATTAAAAAAAAGAAATATGAAGGATAAGTCATAAACTAAGGGTGGTATTTTTATGTGTGGTTGGTGGGAAGCAGGTGGGGACAAAGGGATAGGAAGGAGACCTCTCTGGCTATTTCTCTTTAGATGATTTTGACTTTTGAGTTATGTATGTTTTACACAGTCAAAAGAAAAAAAATTAAAGGATTTAAGAAATCAAACTGAAATTGATCACAAAAAAATGAACCTAAGTATACATCAAAAATATAACCACACAGAAGAAGAATTAATTCAAGCCACTTTGGAACTCAGTTCTCTGACTATGAACTTTAATACTAAGACTATATTCTAAGTACCAAAACAACTGCAGAAAAACAAAACAGAAAAACTCAAACTTTACCAAGTAATAAAGTAGGACCAACTTGCTGCAGGTGGTATCACTCGAGGAGTGATTCTGAAACTATTTTGCTGGGGTTGCAGGGTAGAGGAAATGATAGATACATTCGTTCTGATGCTGTCGGGAACCAGGGTTCTCACTGTGAAAAAGAGATGTACAAATAAGGAATGAGGCAAGGAGAAAAACTCTGTTCCTAGGCTAACATTAAAGTTATCAGTGTAAACTCATGAAATTTAAAAATAAGTTTCCTGGCTCTATCCACCGGAAGGGTCTAGAGCAGTGACAGCTGGATAGCCCCGTTGGCTATGAATGCATTAACAACATTGTATATTTGATGACACAATTGGACACTGAGGTGCCTTTTAATCTAGCCACCCACACAATGAGGTTGGGTGAATTTTCTGAATCTAATGATCTGAGGCCTTGAAGAGGAAGTGGGAGTGGAAAATTAAAGAAAGGACCACTTCTGAGAGTGTTCTCGGTGGAGTTGCCATGAAGCACACTCTGTTATGCTGTAATTTTTAAAAATATTTATTTATTTGGCTGCCCCGGGTTTTAGTTGCAGCATGCTGAATCTTTAGCTACAGCATGCAACATCTTAATTGTGACGTGCAGGATCTAGTTCCCTGACCAGGGATCAAACCCAGGCCCCCCTGCCTTGGGAGCATGAAGTCTTAGCCTCTGGACCACCAGGGAGGTCCCTGTTATGCTATTAGTATAATTTCTGACAAGCTCAGTGGGTATGAGAGAGCAAAATTGTTGCCTGTTGAAGATTTGGAAACATTTTAGAAAAGATAAACATGAGTCTCTAGTAATATACTTTACTCCTTTTCAAAGTCACATCTCTTTATTATTCCTTAATTCCCACATTTGTGCTCAGTTGCTCAGTCAACCTCATGGAGCCAGATTATTTACTTTATCAATATTCTTTATGTGCAAAGTCTCTTCAGTCATGTCCAACTCTTTGTGACCTCATGGACTGTAGCCCGCCAGGCTCCTCCGTCCATGGAATTCTCCAAGCAGGAATACTGGGGTGGGTTGCCATTTCCTCCTCAAGGGGATCTTCCTGACCCAGAGATCGAACCCACATCTCCTGCATCTCCTGCATTGGCAGGAGAATTCTTTACCACTGCCCCACCTGGGAAGCCCTTAACTCCCATAAAAACCTATGGATAAGAAGACCAGAAAACTCTCCAAGTTATGTACATGTCATGATTCTCTACTGTCTGCACGTGTTCTGCTGAGACTGTTTGTTCATAACCTTGGTTGTGTGATCGCTGTCACGTCAGCCTGAGTAAACTGCAGTTACAGGGACAAAGAACAAGTGCTAACAACTGGATGATTCCTCAGTGTATTGCATGGGATGTGGAAAAGTGAGTGAAGTCACTAAGTCGTATCCGACTCTGCGACCCCGTGAACGGTAGCCCACCAGGCTCCTCCGTCCATTGGATTCTCCAAGCAAGAATACTGGAGTGGGTTGCCATTTCCTTCTCCAGGGGATCTTCCTGACCCAGGGATCAAACCCAGGTCTCCCATATTGTAGGCAGACATTTTAACCTCTGAGCCACCAGGGGAGGATAACTTAATTCCTCTGGAACAGGTGGCTGTGTATATGTTTGTGTATGTATGTGTGTGAGTTGCTTAGTTCTGTCCAACTCTTTGCGACCCCTGTAGCCCACCAGGCTCCTCTGTCCATGAAATTTCCCAGGAAGAATATTGGAGTGGGTTGCCATGCCCTTCTCCAGGGGGACGGGTGGCTACTTAGGTCTAAAAGGACCTGAGAAATCAGGCCAATGGGGAGGCACGTGGAAAGCAAGAAGAATGGTAGGAATGAGCCAAGGGTTTACAAGCAGAGCCAGGGTCTTCCCAGTAGAGGCAATAACTGAAGTCAGAGGGGGTGGTGACATGACTTCTTGGGGAAAGTACAGAGGAGAGAGAGCTGAAGAATGTTTAAAGTAAAACTAAACCAAAAATAACACCAACCAAACCATAAACCATACGTTTCTAAAGGGTCCTTAAAAGATCAGAAGGCAGATCTTAGGGTGGGTTCAAATTCTCAGAAATGAGAACTAGCTCATAGCTGAGCAGAAATAAAAGTGAAACATAAGCCCTTGCCACAGTGTTTTCAAGTTAGTGATCATCCTATAGCTAACAATAAATAATAACATCACTCTTCCATAGAGTACCAACAGGTATGCTAAATAAGAAGGACTAAGTAATAAAAAATGTAGCCATCCTAAAATGCTAGGAGAAGAATATTATGGGCCAACAAGGTGCACGCACACATGCTGAATTCAGATGTACAAAATATCTTGCCTAACGATCAAGCAGAGGGAAGGAAATTAGTGGCTGTTGCCCGAGAACTTGGGATATGTGATTCTCTGAGTAAGGAACAGAAACAGACCAGTAGTTGTTTTCTTTTCAGTTTAATAACTGTATTAACTTGATCTGTGCTCTTATCAGCTCTAAGCAGAGAGGAGGCAGAGCTTTAACTTCACTGGGCTATATATAGAACAATAACCCATAATTCAGATGTTTCCGGAAGTGAGGTTGGTGATTACTGTCTGGCATCCAAATGTAAAATGAGGTTGAGCATCACTGTATGGTCAGCAATACCCTACTTGTGGGAACCAGTGGACATTCAAGTTGGAGGTGGGAGGACCTCCCCTCAGTGCAAGGTGGCCAGACCCAAGTAAGGGCATCAGCAGATAGGGGCAGACCCGCCCGTGACCTTGGAGACTGAGCCGCATGGGGTGGGGGCGGGGGCAGGGGGTGGGTTTGCACAGGCGCATGGCCCACCCAGCTCCAAGCAATCCGGGAGCCCAAACAGGGCGTTAAGTAATCAACTTGAAGATGTTTGCACTGCTTGGGGTCTATGTCAGAAGCTTTCTCTCTTTTATACTTTAATAAAACTATATTACACAAAAGCTCTGAGCGATCAAGCTTCGTCACTGGCCCCAGATTGAATTCTTCTCCTCTGGAGGCAAGAATCCCAGTGTCTTCCGTGGTTCAGCAACAAACTCTCATCTTGGGGGCTCATCCGGGATTCTTCAGGACAAGGTAAGGATGCCTGGAGTTGTAGTTCTTTGTTCTCCTAACAGACCTGTTTTCTGCTGTACTTCACTAACTCTACAATGTGCTTGTGTGTGTGAATGACATGCCCCGCACGAAGCAGGTGAGGAGCCCTGCTCTGCCGTTCCGCAGGGACCTCATATGGCTTATGGCAGAAACCCTGTCAGGGGTTTACACCGACCTCCCAATAGACTTCCCTGGTGGCTCAGACGTTAAAGCATCTGCCTGCAATGCGGGAGACCTGGGTTCAGTCCCTGGGTTGGGAAGATCTCCTGGAGAAGGAAATGGCAACCCACTGCAGTATTCTTGCCTAGAAAATACCATGGACGGAGGAACCTGGTAGGCTACAGTCCATGGGGTCACAAAGAGTCAGACACGACTGAAGCAACTTAGCATTCATGCATTCAGGTCATTTGTGGATTATGTCTAATAAGAGTTCAAATTATACAGGGCTGGCCAAAAATTTCATTTGGGTTTTTCTATACCAGTTTATGGAAATACCCAAACTTTCTGGCCAACCCAATACTACTCTTCTCATTTCAGATGTAACCTAACAGCGACATGAGCTGAACTAGTTTTAAGATGCCCCACGAAGTCAGCATTAACCATAAATGAGTGCCGTCTTCAGCTTTAGCAGTCTGAGGCAGGCACAGTTAGCTGCCTCACCCACTGGACTCTAGGAGCTCACTGATCTTATTCGGGTCATGTCACCCAGCAGTTGATGTCTGTATGTGTTGGTCTCTGCCCTGAGGGATAGGAGCTGCTTAACCAGGGGCTCTGTGTTTCAAACCATGGCGTCAAGGCCTGGAACATAGTGTTCAATGTGTGCCGACTTAATACAAGTCTACAGCAAGCGAAATGCACAGCAGACTTGTACATAGCATTGTTTTTGAGATTTTAGACAATAATGCTCAAACTCTAGGTATGCTTTCATAATGATGAAATCCAAGAGGTTCTTTCTAAATTACAACAATAGGTTAAAGGCATCTTTTAAGCTTTTCAATTTAAAAATGTTGGCCATTAGACCCCCTTTAAAGAAACATACAATTTCCATTTTTCTTGTTCTACCAATTTGTTTCTGTTTGTTGCCAAGTCCTACATCAAAGAATGCTTTTCTCCTGTGTTACTCATATGTAACTGGAACAAGAGAGTAGTCTTAAATTAAACAGTCTACCAAACAGACTTGCAAACCACATGAATATGTATTATCAGGTTTCATTCTGTGCATTTGTGACATGAACTTTTAAAAACCCATCACACATTTATAGCTTGGAATGTAAACTGAAGGAATCGATTCTACAAAATCAATGAAATAAAAAGCTCCAAGTGATTACTTCTACAGTTGACAGTTTGAAAGAAGAAAACTTTCCACTGTCCGTGCACACATCAAATCTCACTCAAAAGCCCTGGGCAGCCCACGTGGAAAAGAGGAAGGGGAACATGATCAGCAAGGTTTGCGTTATGAACCTCATAGCCACCAGAATCAGTATTCCTCTCAACAAAGGAGGCTGGGACAACTGGACATCCACAGGCAAGCTATGTTCCCTCTGTATCAGCTTTGTTGAGTTTCTATCATGAATTGAATTTTGCTGAAAGTTTCTTCAGCATCTATTAAGATGATCATGTGATTTTTTATCCTTCATTTTGTTACTATGTTGTAGCATGTTGATTAATTTGCAGACTAAGTCATCACTGCATCCCTGGAAAAAATCTCCCTTGATCATGATGTACGATCCTTTTGATGTATTGCTGGGTTTGGCTGGCTAATATTTTGTCAAGGATTTTCACATTAATGTTCATCTGGGATACTGCCTGTAATTTTCTTCTTTTGTAGGGTCTCTGTCCTGTTTCGGTTTCAAGGTGATGACGGCCTTATAGAATGACTGTGGAAATGTTCCCTCCTTTTCAGTTTATGGAATAGTTTGAGAAGGCGAGGTATTAACTCTTCTTTAAGTGTTTGGTAGAGTTCCCCTATGAAGCCATCTGATCCTGTTCTTTCATTTGTGGAAAGTGTTTTGAATAATGATTCAATTTCATTTCTAGTAATTGGTCTGTTTAGATTTTCTGTTTCTTCCTGATTCAGCCTTGGAAGATTATATGCTTCTAGGAATTTAGTCATTTCTTATAGGTCATTCAATTTATTGGTGTGTAACTGTTCATAGTATACTCATAGGATTGTATTTCTATGATATTGGTTGTAACTTCTCTTTCATTTCTAGTTTTCTTTATTTGCGCCCCTGTCTTTATCTTGATGAGTCTGGGTTAAAGTTTTTCAATTTTATCTTTGAAGATCATTTCACTCATCTTTTCTCTTATTGGTGGTGGTCGCTCATCCTACTTTATCTCCTTTCTTCTGCTGACTTTGGACTCTGCTTGCTCTTCTTTCTCTAATTCCCTCCGGTGGAAATTTAGGTGAATTATTTGAGATTTTTCTTATTTCTTGAGTAGGCTTGTATTGTTATTAACCTTCCTCTTAGAATTGCTTTTGTTGTGTCCCATAGATTTTGGAAAGTTACATTTCTATTTTCATTTGTCTCAAGGTATTTTTAAAGTTTTCTCTTTGATTTCTTTGATGATCATAAGATTTCTAGTAGCGTGTTGGTTAGTCTCCACATGTTTGGGTTTTTTTTTTCCAGTTTTCTTCCTGTAATTAATTTCTAGTTTCATACCTTGAGTCAGAAAATGAAATGATAGAATTTCAATTTTCTCAAATTTATTGAGGCTTCTTTAGTAGCCTGGCAGGTGACTTGGAGAAAGTTCCATGTGCACTTCAAGCCAGTTTATTGTGTTGGGGGATGGAATGTTCTGTAACTGTGAATTCCGAATGGCTGAACATGTCACTTAAGGCTGTTCTCCTTACTGATTTTCTGTCTCATCTATCTACATTCATTAATGCAATTGGAGTCCTCTACTATTAATGTAATACTACCAATCTCTCCCTTTATGTCTGTTAATAATTGCTTTATATATTTAGATGCTCCTATGTTTGGTGCACATATGTTTATGAACATTTTATATCTTCTTGGATTGACTCTTTTTTCATTATGTAATGCCCTTCTGTGTCTTTTGTCGTAGACTTTGTTTTATATGAGCGTTGCTACCCTGCTTGCTTTTCGCATCCATTTGCATGGACTATCTCTATCCTTTGACATTCGTCTGTTTTTGTCTCCAGCTCTAAAGTGAGTCTCTTGTGTTGTTGTTTAGTAGCTAAGTTGTGTCCAACTCTTTAGCGACCCCATGGACTGTATGCTGCCTGCCAGTCTCCTCTGTTCATGGGATTTCCCAGGCAAGAATACCAGAGTGAGCTACCATGTCCTTCTCCAGGGATCTTTCCAAGGGATGGAACCTGTGTCTCCTGCTTGGCAAGTGGATTCTTCACCATTAAGCCACCAGGGAAGCCCAACTCTCTTGCAGGCAGCTTACACATGGGTCTTGTTTGATTGCTTTTATTCATTCACTCTGTCTTTTAATTGAGGCATTTAGTCCATTTATCTTTAAAATGACTATTACTAGGTATGTACTTATTGTCATTTTGTCACTTGTTTTCTGGTTGTTTTGTAGTTTTAGTCTCTTCCTTATGGTTCAATGATTTTATTTAGTGTTTTGTTTGGGTTCCTTTCTCATTTTTTGAGTGTTATCTATTGTAGGTTTTTGGTTTGTGGTTACCATGAGGTTCATATATATTGATATACTATTGATATATATTATAAATGGATACATAATATTCATTATATATTTATTTTAAACAGATAGATTTAAGGTCCAGCACATTCTAAAAACTATATTTTTTACTCCCCCCTCCAAAGTTTTGTTTTTGATGCCATGTTTTACATTGTATATTGTCTGTTTATTGCAGTTATGGTTGATTTTACAATTTTTGTCTTTTATTCTTCTTTTGGTCATGCTGCATAGCATGTGGAATCTTAGTTCTCAGACCAGGGGTTGCACCCGTGTCCCCTGCAGTGGAAGTGCAGAGTCTCAACCACTGGACCACCAGGGATATCCCTCCTGTATTCTTCATACTACCTTTTTTAAGTGCTTGATCTGTTGCCTTTACTAGATATTTGCCTTTACCAGTGAGATTTTTTTTTCCTTCATATATTTTATTATTTCTTCTTATGACCTTCTTTCTTTTACTTAAATAATACTCTAACATATTTTTGTAAGGCTGATTTAGTGATGATAAATTCTTTTAGTTTTGGCATGTCTGGGAAACTATATCTCCTTCAATTTTGAACGATAATCTTGCTGAGTAGAGTATCCTTGTTGTAGATTTTTTTTCCTTTCAGAATTTTAAATGTATTGTGCCACTCCCTTCTGGCTTGCAGCTTTTGCTGGACCTCAATACTGTTTTCTTCCTCAGTTAGGAAAGTTTTCAGACATTATTTCATCAAAAATATTATCTGCCCCTTTCTCTCTCTCTTCTCCTTCTTGGACCCCTACATGTAAATGTTAGTATGCTTGATGTTGTCCCAAGAGGTCCCAAAAAGATTAGTTTTTTCTTTCGCTGTTCTGACTGGGTGATTTCCACTATTCTGTCATCCAGTTGCTTATGCATTCTTTTTTGTCACCTAGTCTGCCATTAATTTCATCTCAGTTCAGTTCCATTCAGTCGCTCAGTCAGGTCTGACTCTCTGCAAACCCAAGGACTGCAGCACGCCAGGCTTCCCTGTCCATCACCAACTGCCAGAGCTTACTCAAACTCAGGATCAAGTTGGTGATGCCATGCCATGACATCTCATCCTCTGTCATCCCCTTCTCCTCCTACCTCCAATCTTTCCCAGCATCAGGGTCTTTTCAAATGAGTCAGTTCTTCACATCAGGTGGCCAAAGTATTGGAGCTTCAGCTTCAGCATCAGTCCTTCCAATGAATACTCAGGACTGATTTCCTTTAGAATGGACTGGTTGGATCTCCTTGCTTTCCAAGGGACTCTCAAGAATCTTCTCCAACACCACAGTTCAAAAGCATCAATTCTTAGTGCTCCGCTTTCTTTATAGTCTAACTCTCACACCCATACATGACACTGGAAACACCATAGCTTTGACTAGGTGGACCTTTGTTGGCAATTCCGTCTAGTATATTTTAAATTTCTATTATTGTAGTCTTCAGTTCTAATTTTTCTTTTATTTTCTAATTCTTGCTGAAGTTTTCACTGTATTTCTCTATTCTTTCTCCACATTCAGTGAGCAATGCTTTGAACTCTTTTTCAGGTCAATCAATTATCTCTATTTCATTAGGGTTTTTTTCCTGGGGTTTTATTTAGGCCGGGCCTTTTCTAGGATGTGTTGGGATTGTCACTTTGGTGATGGTGGGTTGGAGTCAGGTGTGGTGGCCACAGCCAGTATCAGATATGAGTCATGGCTTCTTCTGGGGGTGCTAGAGGTCAGCTATGAAGGTGGGGGTGGGGCTGAAGCTGGAGGAGTTGGGGCCACAGTCCAGCGTGAGCTGCAGGTTCTCTCCTGGGGTGCGTTGGCAGCTAGAGCCCTGTGTAGGCTGGGGGGTATGCTATAGTGGTCTCAGTATGGTGGTCCAGAGCACCAGCCAGTTTTCAGACGGATGCCTCTGTGCTGGGACCAGCAGCAAGCAAATCTGGGTGCATGCTATAACAGTAGAGTCCTGGTTTCCTACAGCCCTCTGGTAAGCCCAGCTGGTTTCCAAAACCAGCCAAGGAGGCGCAACTTCCTGGTGCTGGACCCCTGGGCTAAGGTGTCCGATGTGGGGCTGAAACCCCTGCTCCTTAGGGAGGCTCCCCAAGCTTGCGACTTCGTCCTCCTCTTCTGGGTCACCCACCAAGGCTGTGGGACCCAAGCAGATGGCTTCTCTTCCCTTCCTGTCTCACTGCGTTTTTTCTTTACAGCCTTCATTGTAGAACAGCCCTTCTGCCAGTCTTCAGGTTGTTCTCAGAAAGAGTTGTTCTATATGCAGCTGTAGTTTTGGTGTGTTCATGGAAGCAGGTGAGCTCAAGGTCTACTCTGCAACTTGACACTGCTTCCCCAAATGCCAAATTGTTTTTGCTGTGTGGTTGTACTTCCTTATACTTCCCCTAATGATGTATAAAAAAACTCCTGTGGGTTTATATCCTTGCCAATACTTGTTATTTGTCAGACTTCTTTACTTTTTGTCAGTCGGACCGTGGTCTTAATTTCTACTTCTCCAAATGAAAATGATGTTGAAGATCTTTTCATATGTGTATTGGGCATATGAACTTTTCTTTGAAATGCCTGCTCATGATTTGTGCCTACTTTTCCATTGGACTGTTTAGGTTCTACTCACTGATTTGTAGAAGTTACTTATATATCATTGATATTAGTCCACTGTCAGTAGCATTTGTTGTTGTTTAATCACTAAGTCATATCCAACTCTTTTGTGGTCCCATTATCTGTAGCCCACCAGGCTCCTCTGTCCATGGGATTTTCCAGTCAAGAATACTGGAGTGGGTTGCCAATTCCTTCTCCAGTCAATAGCATATGGTGAAAATATTTCCTCCTAGTTTATAATTTACCTTTTCAGTTTCTTTTTGGTGCTTTTTAATTAATAAAGTTACTCTTTATTTATTAAAATTTATCAATCTTACTATAGTCAATGCTTTTTAAAAACTAGTCAGAAAAAATTCTTTCCTAGCCCCAGGTCTAAAGGGTGTTCATGTTTTGTCTTTGTAGTTTTTACATATGTTACGAAGAAGGAATCCAACTTCATCTTTTCCCATATGGATAACACTTTCTCTCCTCCTGTTAATCAAACTGTCCCTCCTTTCTCCATTATCTGTCATGCCACTTTGGACATATACCAAACTTCCATAAACATGTTTTGCTTATCTTCACACCATGTTGAACAGTTTTAATTACCATAATTTCATATGAAATTCCGCTGCTTGGTAATAAGGTAAATTCCCTCCTCCTGCTATTGATCTTTAAAAATGTCCTGGCTATCTCACTATTCTTTCTTGTGGACATCAAAATAAACTCATCAAATTCTACCAGAAATACGCTGTTGACATTTTGGGTGCAATTAAACCTATCCATCAATTTGAGAGGGCTTCCCTGGTAGCTCAGAGGATAATGGATCTCCCTGCAGTGGGGGAGGACCTGGGTTCAATCCCTGGATCAGGAGGAAGGTCCCCTGGAGAAGGGAATGGCTACCATTCCAGTATTCTTGCCTGGAGAATTCCACGGACCGAGCAACCTGGCAGTCTACAATCCATGGGGCCCCAAAGAGTCGGACACAACTAAGTGACTAACACTTTCACTTTCATCAGTTTGAGAAGAACTTACATTTAATGATATGAAGCAGCCACCATTTTGGTGGTCAGGAATCCAAGGGTTGGGATTCAGAGGAAGCATAGCACTGACAGTTTTTCAGCTACCGTGACATCTGGGGCCTCAGGTGGGAAGATGGAAAGGCTGAAGGGGGGGTGCAGTGGCCAGGTGCAGGACTCACGTGAAGGCTCTTTATTCACATGACTGACTGGCTGTTGAAGCCAGCCGTCTGCAGGAAACTCAGTCGCTATCATGCAGAACACCCATTCGTGGGAATAATTTCAAGGGACTATCACTCCTCAATATCCACAAGGTATTGGCTCTAGGACCCATACAGACACCAAAATCTGCTGATACACATATAAGATGGGGCAGTATTTCCGTATAACCTATGGACATCCCCCCCTCACTTTAAACCATACCTAGATTACTCAGGACACCTAATACAATGTGAAAGTGAAGTCGCTCAGTCATGTCTGACTCTTTGCGACCCCATGGACTGTAGCCTACCAGGCTCCTCCACCCATAGGATTTTCCAGGCAAGAGTACTGGAGTGGGTTGCCACTTCCTTCTCCAGGAGATCTTCCCAACACAGGGATGGAACCTGGGTCTCCCCCATTGCAGATAGGCACTTTACCGTCTGAGCCACCAAGGAAGCCTGCAAATACAATGTAAATTGTTGCTGGTGTGTGGCAAATCTAGGTCTGCTTTGGGGATTTTCTGGAATTTTTTTCCTAGTATTTTTACTCCACAGTTGGTTGAATCCAAGAGTGCAGAACTGTACGCCTACTGTTCCTCCCTTTAGAATGATGGTGCTCTATGTTTTTTAAATATACTCCTTACAGTTTTAACGTATTGCCTTCTACTTCTGATTCACTAAGAGAGTCTGCCGTTAAGTAGAATATTATCAAGTACTTTTTCTACATCTTATCAGCAAAGAGAAGCATAGAGATGTCTTTTTTTTTTTTTTTTTTCACATACTGTCTACTTGATGCTAGTAATACTGTTTAGGATTTTTGTCTCTCTATTCATGAGATAAGCGGGACTATACTTTTCCATCTTCATATTTTCCTGGTTTGGTTTAGGTATCAGTTATACTGGCTTCATAGAATGAATTGGCATTCTTCCCTCTTTTCCTATCACTCTTGCAGAGAGCTTGAATAAAATTGGGATTGTCCTTGGAATGTTTGCTAAAACTTGCCTATGAAGTGACTGAGCACCAGCATGAGACCATTAGTCTTGTGTTTTCTTTATGGGACAATTATAATCACTACTTCAATTTCTTTATTAGCTACAAGACTATTGAAGTCTATTCTTTTTTAGGTCAATTCTAGTAAATGGTATCTTTCCAAGGATTCGTCCATTTATGCTTTTAAACTTGCTCCTACAGAACTGCTGATATTTTGTAGAAACTCTTCATGCTACTTTACCTGTATTATGGCCCCCTCTATATTCATTATACCATGTGCTCCTTTTGCTTTTTCAGTTGATCATTTATGGCAGAAATCTGTCTACTATTTTTTTCAAAGAACCAGTTTTTGTTTTGTCTTCTGTTTTGTAATATCTTTGATTCTATTTCACTACCTTCTGCTCTTGTTTTTTTATCTCTTCAACTTAATTTAGGTTTATTCTGTCATTAGTTTTCTAATTCTTAAGACAGGCACACAGCTTATTCATTTTGAGGCTGCCTTCTTCTAGACAGATCTAAAGCAAAAAATTTCTCAAGGATTAAAAAATGTGAGAGACTTTCACTTTTGCCGCATCCCATAATTCTTTCCGTGTAGAGTTTTCATTATCATTCAGTAACTTTCCATTGTGGTTTTTTTTTTTTCATTGTCAGTTATTAGAAGTTTTTAATTTCCAAGTGTATATTCTTATTGTTTTATTAAAATTTAACTCAATCACAAAGTGGTAAGAGCTCATTCCATATGAACTTATTCTCTGAAATTTATTGAGGGCTTTGTTGCCTGATACTTGAATAACTAAATGCTTTACATGGATTGAGGGGGAAATGTGTCTAATTCTTGGTTGCTGAAATCTGTAAATATCCACTAGATCAAGTTTATCAATTGTATTACTCAGATTTTCTATATCTTTTTTGAGTTACTGCCTACTTAAACTTATCAAAAATCAACAGCATGAAAAAAAAAATCAACAGCATGAATATAAAGCTATTCTTGCAATAACAGATTCATCATTTCATCCTTATTGTTCTGTCACTTTGGGATTCAACTATTTTGAGGTTATTTTGTTAGATATATGTATGTTAAAATTGCCACATCTTCTTAAAGCATAGAATCTTTTACCATTATAGTGACCTTTTTCATATCTATATGTTTTATCTTAAAGTCAATTTCATTTTACAATAATATCAGTTTTATTTTTGCTACATTTGCTTTTTCATCCTTACTTCAACCTTGTAGATAGCATATACTTAGATTTCATCATACAATCTTTCAAGTTTGTCTTTCACTTGAGTTTAGCCCATTTACTTTTATTGATATATTTACATAAGGTTCTGTCATCTTAGACCTTCAATTTGTCACTGCTTTTGTTTTTCATCCTCACTAAAAACAAAAATTGATACCTGCATTCCCCTCGCAATAGCAATATAGCATTCTTCTACTTGCTTTGTTCTTCTCCTCACTAATGTCCATGCTGTTGGTATTATCTAAATATAATTTTCCTTCTTTCTGGTGTCTTATTATAACATACATACAGTAACATGGACATTTTTAAGACTTTACATATGCATGTTAACACAACCTGGATCAAGGGATAATATGCTGTAGATCAAGACACAGAGCCAGGATTGCTTTGTGTCTTTTAAGTTAACACAAGACAAAAGATTATTGTATATAAACTCCTGCCACCAGAGGTTGGGTTTACCTGTCATTTGACTTCATGTAAGTGGAATCATCCAGTACATTCTCTTTCTGTGTCAGGCTTTTTTTTTGCCCAATTTAATGTTTTGACATTTATTCATGATGTTGTGGTTATTGGTATTGCTATTTTTTATTGCTGGGGAGTATTTCATTCCATATAGTACAGTAATTTTTAACTTATTTCTATTGATGGGCATTTAGGTCGTTTCCAGTTTGGGGTTATTATCCTTTCTACTGGGTTGTTTAGGGGCTTTTTGTCTTTGACATTCTTAGATTTTCACAATGAGTGTATAATATATACATATCTTTTTCTTCCCTCTCTTCTTCAGTTTTCTATGGGCTGTTTAAATACAAACTTTATTGTCTCTTTTTAGTATTAGGAAAGTTATGTCCACATTTCTTCAAGGACTTATTTTCAATTTTATTTTTTTCCATTTTTGAGACTTCTGCCATCCAGATGTGAGCATTTCTACTTTTAGCCTCCACATCTCCGAGTGTTTATATTTTTATTTTCTATTTCCGAGTCACTGTTTGTCAGGAAGCATTTAACAGGAGGCTTCCTGTGTGCTGTCTCCTGTCTCTCTTGAGTCCTCTGTTCCTTATCAGTCCATGTCGGGCGAGAGGAGCAGGCAAGCCTCTCCCAGGACGGAGATCAAAGACATGGGATGCTTGCATCTTGAGAAAGAAGAATGGAACTGGAGGAATCAACCTGCCTGACTTCAGACTACACTACAAAGCCACAGTCATCAAGACAGTATGGTACTGGCACAAAGACAGAAATATAGATTGATGGAACAAAATAGAAAGCCCAGACATAAATCCACGAACCTATGGACACCTTATCTTCGACAAAGGAGGCAAGAATATACAATGGAGAAAAGACAACCTCTTTAACAAGTGGTGCTGGGAAAACTGGTCAACCACTTGTAAAAGAATGAAACTAGAACACTCTCTAACACCATACACAAAAATAAACTCAAAATGGATTAAAGATCTAAATGTAAGACCAGAAACTATAAAACTCCTAGAGGAGAACATAGGCAAAACACTCTCCGATATAAATCACAGCAGGATCCTCTATGACCCACCTCCCAGAAGATTGGAAATAAAAGCAAAAATAAACAAATGGGGCCTAATTAAACTTAAAAGCTTTTGTACAACAAAGGAAACTATAAGCAAGGTGAAAAGACAGCCCTCAGATTGGGAGAAAATAATAGCAAATGAAGAAACAGACAAAGGATTAATCTCAAAAATATACAAGCAACTCCTGAAGCTCAATTCCAGAAAAATAAATGACCCAATCAAAAAGTGGGCCAAAGATCTAAACAGACATTTCTCCAAAGAAGACATACAGATGGCTAACAAACACATGAAAAGATGCTCAACATCACTCATTATCAGAGAAATGCAAATCAAAACCTCAATGAGGTACCATTACATGCCAGTCAGGATGGCTGCTATCCAAAAGTCTACAAGCAATAAATGTTGGAGAGGGTGTGGAGAAGAGGGAACCCTCTTACACAGTTGGTGGGAATGCAAACTAGTACAGCCACTATGGAGAACATTGTGGAGATTCCTTAAAAATCTGGAAATAGAACTGCCATATGACCCAGCAATCCCACTTCTGGACATACACACTGAGGAAACCAGATCTGAAAGAGACACGTGCACCCCAATGTTCATCGCAGCACTGTTTATAATAGCGAGGACATGGAAGCAACCTAGATGCCCATCAGCAGATGAATGGATAAGAAAGCTGTGGTACATATACACCATGGGATATTACTCAGCCATTAAAAAGAATTCATTTGAATCAGTTCTAATGAGATGGATAAAACTGGAGCCCATTATACAGAGTGAAGTAAGCCAGAAAGATAAACACCAATACAGTATACTAATGCATATATATGGAATTTAGAAAGATGGTAACGATAACCCTATATGCAAGGCAGAAAAAGAGACACAGATGTACAGAACAGACTTTTGGACTCTATGGGAGAAGGCGAGGGTGGGATGATATGAGAGAACAGCATTGAAACATGTATATTATCAAGTGTAAAACAGATCGCCAGTCCAGGTTGGATGCATGAGACAAGTGCTCGGGGCTGTTGCACTGGGATGACCCAGAGGGATGGGATGGGGAGGGAGGTGGGAGGGGGTTCAGGATCGGGAACACATGTAAATCCATGGCTGATTCATGTCAATGTATGGCAAAAACCACTACAATATTGTAAAGTAATTAGCCTCCAACTAATAAAAATAAATGGAAAAAAAACAAAAACAAAGAAATGGGATGCTTGCATAGGATTTCCTTCACTAGCTTTTCCATTTGGTGAAAGGGGTTATTTACGACTCTCTTTTGATATGGATCGCCTCTTGGCCTTATGGCCTCTATTGCTCCTTGCTAAACTTGTAAAGTCTGGTCTCTTGATCTTTATCTAAAGAAGCTACTGGTATATATACTCTTACAGAATTCAATAAAGCACCTTTGCTCCATCAGAGCTTGGGGCCCTGTGTCTTTCTTTCTTTATTTCTGGCTGATTCCCTGGAGCGCGAAGGCTGGCTGCGTAATCCAGGGAATATTAGCCTCTTTCCTTCTTTCACTTTCTCATCGTCGACTCTGGACCACCAGGTTCTGGTCCATTAAAGGACCCCAACAACTTTCTCAAAAATTTCCTCAATCATGTTTTCTGATTAATTCATCCTCAGTTGGATCCATGTTACCATGTTACTTGTCCTACCCATTGTCGTCTTTCAACTTTCATATCCATTGTACATATTTTTGTACCTTTTCATGTTTCCTCATGTAGGTCTTTTATTTTTAATTTCTTATCTCTTTCAATGTACTTATTTGGCTAATTTAAAATTCCTGGCTCAGCTGTTTTGACATTGCTACCACTTTGAAAAATATATTTTCAGCATGTGATTTTCCTTCTAAAGTGGTTATAGTTCTCAAATGTCTTGTTATTCAATATTTGGCAAGGGAATAGCAGGAGACTACTCACAGTGAAAGGCCAGGCCTTGGTCTGTAGAGGCCCAGTTGACTCAAGGGGTGGAGAATGGAGTGTCTGGGGCACCCATCAGTCAGTCACCCCAAAACCAAAACCCACCGCTGGTCAGTGAGAAGCAGCGTGAGAAAGGGACGCTTCTGTGACTGCATGTCGAGGCCTGGGGACCTGAAGCGTCAGGGCACAGGAGGGCCTGACGGGCATCAGAGAGACCAATTCCCTGGCAGCACAGGGACTCTGCGCTGCAGCCTCGAGTTTGTTTGGAAGCCCCCCCGGCCCAGAGATCTGAACAGAGAGGCAGGCACTGCTTCCCTCAAGGCGATGGCTGATGGATGTGAGAACAGGCTGTCTTCTGCCCCTGAGTCAAGACACCACTGCCCACTGCACACAGCGGTCCCAACAGCTGCCCCGTGACTCCAGGGTTCGCTCACCATGCTCCCTCTCCAACTGGGAGTGAACTGGGGAAGGTGGGCCCGCAGTCCTGAGAGCGCAACACTGTGGTTATACCAGCCCCCATCTCCTTAGCAACTCCAAATCTTTAAGTCTGAGTAAATGTCATACGCATTGGATCTATCAGTTTTCAGTTAGACTCTGCATACTTAAAACTTCCCCATTTGGGTCAAAATGTGCAGGCACTAAAGTATTTCCTCACCTTGTAGACAGAACTGTGTATTTTCAGCTGGAGATAGAAAATATACATGAAAAACACAAAGCAATGCAATCCCAGACTTCATTCCCTATTGCACTGGTACCAACCAAAAAAGCATTTCCCCCCATTTCAAGTCAAACTATTAAAGTTTCCTTTCGGCCTTGATCACTGTCCCCTCCTCCCTGTCTGTGCAGAGCTTTGTCACATTCACGTTTATTTTCGTCAAAGATTCTCACAGTGCCTGCCTGCTGCTGCCAAAATGTGGGCACGAAGAATCAAACTGGAAGGAAGCCAACAGGTTATCTGTTGATTTGTGCTTTGTACACAGCATGGGTGATGCAAACTGGCTTCTTCTGTTTTTTCCACACTGCTGGAGCTGCAGCTTATATAACTTTCAGAATTGAAGGTTCTGTTTGCAAAAAGTTGATACCTACATCCTGCCTCCCAAAAAGAATAGCCTAATAAGATTCCTCATAAGTAATGGGCCTTGACAGTTTAGATCAGAATCTCTGTTCCACGTCAGTGCCAGTTATATTTTCAAATCATATCTAAAATATTGCAGTTTTATTCTTTCTCTACGAAACTAAAAAAAGAAAAAAAATTCTACAGATTTTAAAGTGTTTTTAAGCAGTGCTTTTTGCTTTCATTCTTTAAACACCTAACAAAAATCTACTCTCATAAAAGCTTATAATAATGCCTATTTTGACAAAGTCAACAGAATTTTAGCCTAACTTACATGATGAAATTCAACAGCTTTTACTAATAAAGCATTTTCCAAATCCATCCATCCATTCATTCAAGTAAATCAATATAAACTGAACACTTGCATTTGTGAGGCACTGTCGGAGGCAGGGAGTCTCAAGCTGTCAGAAGTCATGTTTTGAAGCAGATGGTGGGAAAAATGACTTTATGCAAATGAGTATAATACAAGGGAAAAGGGCTAAGTGATATAAAGGTTAAAAAAAAATCTAAACTAAAATCGATGTGGAAACTCAAAGAGTAAAGACGTTCTTGCCAGTCGGGGAATCTGCCACAGCTTCACAGGAGAGGTGACCTTTGCTCTTGGCCTTTGAAAGCAGGCAGAAGTAGAAACGAAAGGTGGGTGGAGGCACGCTGGTGGAGGAAAGTTGAAGAATTAAAACAAGAGGCAGGAAGAGAAAGGGCACGGAGGAGCAAGCCAGAGAACGTGAAGAGGATAAAAGGGGAGTTGACAAGGCTCCTGAAAGGGCAACAGACAGCTGGGGGAGGTCTTTCCTTCCGGATGTCCACAGGATAACTAGCTGGAGGAAGAATGCACCAAAGAAGAATGGGCACTTGAGACTGGGGACACTGGTACCCGAGGACTGCCTTCCAGTGGCAGGAGGGGGGTGAGGGAGGCTTCCTGGATGTGGGAACAAAAAACAAACAAACACAAAGAACAAGAAAATAAAACTCTTCTCTTACTGAAGCCATTATCATTTTGGACTTTATACTCTACAGAAAGCAATCATGGCTTTTCCTAACAGATAGAAGAGGTAAGCTTTTATAAGAGGTACCATATCCATAAACTGATTCTCTGCAATTCAGGCTTTACAAATATCATCAGAAAATGATTAAAAACAGTTTTTCACTTTATAATCTGTTTCTTCCCAGGGTAAGCCAAGGGAAGAATGTTCTAATAGAGGTTCTGAGGAAGTCATGTTTCCAGAATGTGCCCAGAACGCTGGCAATCTGCTATCAGATCACCGAGCATCGCTGCCTACATGAACGAATGGAATGGGACGCAGATGCTCCTCCAAAGGCACAGCCACGGGCAAGCCACAAGGCAACTGACATTGTTGGAAATGGAGAAATGCATGAAAGAATCTTCCTTGCAGTCTACATTCACACATACACTTCTCTTGGATTAAAGAGAAATTTATTGAACATCACCATATGGAATGTTTTAAAAGAGCAGATTTCTTTTCTCAGGCAGACTTCCCAAAGGCAGGAGTGAACGAAACACAAAGATAGACGTTGTTGAGAACATCTGAAACGGGATCACGCGGAGCTCTTCACATCTCACTACCAAGCCTCAGGACCCAGGTCTTGGCTTGGTCTTCTGTACATTCTGAGCCTCAAGGCCTACCATCCTCAGCTCAGGATACCCATCTCACTTGGAACCAGGTGACTTGTTACTTGAGTTTTAAAAGGAACCTCTTGGGATGAATAACTTCTGATTTAAGAATAAACTCTAAATCCCCTGGAACTAAGTCTCCTAACTCCCCAAAATAATGGCCTTCTGTCATCCATTTCCCTAACTGCTTGGATCATGAGGTCAACAAGTAGCAAGAGGAAAAATCAGCTCCTAAACTGATGGTTCTTTAGGCTAAGATTTTCTTTTGGCTGCTAAGGTTATAATTTCCTGTTTTCCATTTTCACAATTCAAATGGAGAAAGAGCAATATTTTACCAACTGACATTCAATCAAGACAACTTGATGGGTCAAAGAAGAAAAAGCATCAAGTCACCCAGGTGTATAAAGCGCCTCTATGCAATGCTTTACAAGACTTAGCTCTCCCTGATGACTTGCTCAGTGTCTGCCATTAGTGACCATAGGACTGTGGACATGAGCCTCCACCAGAAACGGATGATCTTTGGGGAATGTAGTTCTGAGTAAAACTCACTTTCCAGCATATCTGGAAAGGGACAGAAGTGTTGCAAGGACACAAAAGTGTTGATGTTTTAATGAAAGATAGTTGAGATCATAGGAATAATCAATCACTGATAACGTCCAAGAGACAATCACGTACGGACAGGGAGGACCAGGCACTCGGTCCTCTCCCTGACTTTACAAGGCGGGTGTCCGTATCCCCAGGGACAGCAGAAGCGGCAGGCTGTCCCAGGTCTCACAGCCATGTGGGGTGAGGCCAGGCTGGCCCCGGGTCCCTAGACCTCAGAGCCCTAGACCCTGAACCACTGCGCCACGCTCTCTCGTTAGCTGAAAGAACCGTGGACACACCTCACGTGCCAAGAGCAGGGGTGCCAACTGTTATTCTTTTCCATCAATCTGCCAGATATGGGAAACATGAGGGGTCAGGCAGATCTCAGGAGATGGAGGCCACAGACTGACGATAGAAAATCACTATGGATGATGAGTGCATTCAGCACTCCAAAAGGACACGGGTGACCTGCAGTTAAACCTGCAAATTCCATCTTTCACTCCCTTATTTACAGAATACCAAAGAAAAGAACATCCAGTTATTCACTTCTGAAAGCAATTTTTGGAAGAGTGAGGAAGGGCTCCAACTAGGTCAGCTAATTATTCAACTTGTTTCCTTTGTTTTCAAAATGGGGGGTCACCTTCTCCCCCGGAGGGCTCAAGGTTTAGAACACAGACACCTCAGGATCAGTGTCGGCCTGCTGTGGTTAACACGGCAGTCTTTGAGCTCATTCTTAGCAGTGACACAAACTAACCCTGCCAAGAAAATGGCCAGGAAATGGAAAGTATGGAGACGGGGAGGTGTGAGCTAGTCCCCGCCCCAACCCTGTCATGTACTGGACCTCTGCTGAAATGAGGGATGCGTGATGGGAAGAACATCTGGCTAGCAGGCAAGAGACCCAAACTCAAGCCCCGATTTCCTCACCAAGTGACTGAGTGATGTTAGAGCATTTCCATGTTCTAGGCAGTTTTCTGTAAAGCTGAGGGATTAATCAGTGGTTCTCAAGTTGTGATGAGGATCAAGATCACCTGGCAAGTTTGCTAACCGTTCCAGACACAGGCCTAAGACTATGGTTCAGGTGGCCCAAGAATCTGCATTTCAAGGCATCCTGGGGACTCTGATGCTGCTGGGTCCTCCTCAAGGTAGAGCCACGGCGGCTGCCGAAACGGCGGGCCAGTGACCTCAGGGACTGTCTGCTCAACAGCTTCCCCACGGGTTGGCTGGACACAAGCTGAAGAGACAAGACAGGCGGCAGGCCACCAGGGCCCTGGAACACCACATGCCCATGAGGTTCACACCTCGGATGCGTTCTCCCGAAGCCAGGACCCCCCTCCCACTTTCCAGGGTGGCGGCCCATCTATAACGTCCCTGCGGAGTCACAAATCCCCCCATACTACCCTGAACTGCTGAAAAGTGAAAGTGAAGTCACTCAGTCATGTCCAACTCTTTGTGACCCCCTGGACTGTAGCCTACCAGGCTCCTCCATCCATGGGATTTTCCAGGCTAGAGTACTGGAGTGGGTTGCCATTGCCTTCTCCAGGAGATCTTCCCTACCCAGGGATCAAACCCGGGTCTCCCACATTGCAGACAGATGCTTTACCAGGGAAGTCTAAGAGAATACAATCAATTACAGTTCTCTCTGATTCCAAGTACATGAGGCAAAGCAAACCCTGAGATGTGACTCAATCAACCAATGAACCATAAAGGAAGTGATGACTTCCCTGAAGAAACCCAACTTCTGTAGAAAAAATGGAAGTTATCTATAAGATCCAAACACAAAGACAGGGATATCAATGAGGAGGAAAGAAGCGGGGGAAGCAGAGCACAGTGGTTGGAACCCCCAGGCTAGTCAGCAGTTATCCTGGGCCCCAACCTCACCTGCATTGTCCGTCAGCCACAGACAAACCACCAAGCCACTCCACTCACTCACCTCCAACCTGGGAACAATGGCGGTATTTTAGAGGAAGACAGATTAAATAATAAACATTCTGAGAATAGTGCCTGACACAGTGGAGGAAGTTCTTTAAATGAAACTACAAAGAAATCCATTTTATCATTTGTCAGTGAGGACTTGAAAGGTAATACCCCAGAAATGGCATAAATATAAGAAACCAGGCAAAAAGGAAGAAATAATTCCCAAGGTTCCTGCTCTTAGAATTTTTCAGAATACTGCCATGTCCATTGCTTCAAATTAATTTGGGCTGCCTGGAAACTTCTGAACTTCCGAGATCTATTTCTCAGATCTCTAATCAATAATTTTCAGACACTACAAATTTATCTGTTTCTATCTCAGTATTTAATATATATTTTGTCCCCATGCTTCCAGCTTAAATAACATTATATGGTTTATCTTATTAATGATAGCAATTTGCTAACAGCACTTAATAAGTTTTTTTTCCTGTTAACCATAATTTAATTAGAAATTTTTCCTAAATAAATGGAGTGTGTATGCAGAAGGAAGTGGCAACCCACTCCAGTATTCTTGCCTGGAGAACTCCCATGGACAGAGGAGACTGGGAGGCTACAACCCATGAGGTTGCAAGAGTCGGACATGATTTGAATGACTAAACCATCATCATCAAATCACATATATGTGAGGTATATGTGTGTATACAGAGATGTGTATATACACACATACATATATGTATTTCTGTTTTTTTTCTTTTCTTGGACAAGATTTTCTCTTCTTAATTTCAAAAGTGTCAGGAAAACTGCTGAAAGTGATTACATCTGAAGTTCTCTTTTTTTTTTTCCCCTGCATGTGGCTTGCAGGATCTTAGTTCCCCAACCAGGAACTAAACCCAGGCCACAGTGGTTGGAAGTGCCAAGTCCTAACTGGTGGACCACTAGGGAACTCCTGACCTTAAGTTCTGAGTTCAGAACTACATGTTGCTTACGAGTTATGACAGAGTTGGTCCTATTAGGTTTTTCACATTCTTTTTCTTCATGATGTTCTGAGCTGAGACAGAATTTGAATCCAGGTGTAAATGGCCATACATTCCACTTCTTCTTTTTTTTTTTTTTTACTATACAGCATTTCAGAAGTTGAAAGGTGAAAATAATAAAATATAACACATTTATAAATCATATGGAAAGGAGTTAATATCACTAAAAATTGCAAAAAGAAGCTACTCACCAAACTAAACACATTTACTACAAATATCCCCTCAGTGATGTGTATATTTTGAAAAATAAGGATTTGTATTGACATGAGCCAAATTTTACATAAAATTTTTTTTAAAAAAGGAAATCAGAACAGAATGTCTTCTTCCCATTCCTAAAATTTATATTCATGAGACTGATAAAAACCTGCATGCAGAAATTAGTAGTCAATTTTCAGTTACTAAAAATATTTTATTAAATAACTGATAAATAAGATTTTTACAAAACACATTGCATAGAAAAAGGTAAAAATGCTTGTGTTCCCAGGACTCGCTACGTCTCTTGTTGCGGAGGCTCAGCATGTCTGCGGGGACGGGTCTACACACAGCTTGCTTCAAGGCTGGCTCACCGGTCCAGCAGCTGCCTGCTTCGGGGCAGAGCACCCCAGGGCGCTCAAGAAGAGTTAAGCTGCTGCACAAGGTTTTCAAGACATTTCAAATAATAGGCACTGAGAGGGGTTTCTTCTGAGTCTGAGAAAGCTGCGGGCACAGGAGAGCGAGTTTATTACACTTCAGCACTGCCCTGGGCAGCAGACACACTCACTAACGTATGTGGACAGGGCTGTGTGTGGCTTCCAGTCCCATCTCAACTCTTGATGTGCTAACACTGTAAGAATATTTTTAAATTTAATATTTAAAATATATTTTAAACATTAAGACATTGTGAAATTTATCTTTAGTTCATGGTTTAGCCAAAGAATATAAACAAAAAATAATATACCCCCATAATGGACACTATTACCTATAAGGCCACATGAATGTCTTGCTTTTTTATGTACCATCCCTAACACAAAAACTCAGTTATTCACTATCAACAGAAACTCACAGTCACAGCTAGGAAAAAAACCAAAACCCCACAACTGAACCACTTGCAAAAAAAAAAATCACACTTTATAAAAACACAAATTAATAACCAATAGACACAGAACAGTACAGGAAAGACAGTTCAGTGTCTTAACAGAAAAAAGGTTTAGAGAATAAAGCTTGTTGAAAACTGGTGTCACTTAAAATGAAAAATGCCCTTTGAGAGGAAAACCCTGCCTCATACCATGATCACATCACAGGGCTGAGTGGGTGTAGGGACAATGGGATCTATTCTTGGAAGAATGTAATTCAGCTCCCTGAGGTTGGATCAAGGTTTTCTGTTCAAGGTCAATTTTAATTGGGCCCAACTCTTACCACCTGAGAACACACTGGAGCAGTGGTAGCCATTGGCAGAAAGAAATTTGGTACAAAAAAAAATGACCGAGAGAAAGACCACTGACATGTCTTGAGAAACTACTGTCTCAAATATTCTCATCCACTACAGCATTTTATTACTGAAAAAAAATATTTACAGTGAGAAGCATGGACCAAATACTGGCCCACTTTCCAATGCCTTCACAAAGAAGTTTGCGTCCTCAGAATGCTTTCACAAAAAAGCTCCTCAGATGTCAGTGTAAAACATCCGTGTAGGAAACTGCCATTTTGCTGTGAACTGTCCAAATACTTCATTAATCAGGGAAGTCTGTATAGATTTCAAGTTTAACTATAATCTGTTTAATAATAAAACTTACTTTTCTTCGCTAAGGAATATGCTTCTTCCACTCTTCTCTTTATTGATGGATTTTTCAAAGTTGTTTTTGCCTAGAGATAATACACAGCCATCCATCAATCAGGTTTAGTCCCGCGTGCTTAAGAATCAGGACGGCACAGTACTAACGCCGCGCCCGTGGAGGCGCTGCAGAAGAGAAGGGAGCAGCCGAGAGCCCGGCCCGGCCCGCTGTGCCCCACACCCGCCCCGTCTACCCGGGCTCTTCCTCTGCCTCCCGCGCTCCCTTTCCTCCCGTCCCCCCACCACTCCCCCAGCCTCAATTTGCTGTTTTCAGCTATGCAATCTTAGTTTCAGTGTTTCATTCTTCTCTCAAGCCTCAGATTTCAGGTCAACAATATGGAATATGAGCAGCTGGTCAGCTGGTCAGGTATTTACTGAGGGACTCCAAAGCTCCCGAGCATGTGCTGGGCCCTGGGCACCAGGGCAGCTGGGGACAGGCGTGGCCTCTGTCCCCCGTGCGCTGACCCAGCCGGCAGGGAGGGCAGGCCCTCAGTGGGGCTGGCCGGCTGCCTGAGCAGCACTCGGGGACACCACCTAGCCGCCAGGGACACGCAGGTATCTCTCTGAGGAGTGAGGTGCCTGCCATCAGGAGAGCTGAGGCCAGAGAAGCTGCCTGCCACTCTCACGGGGCTGGCCCTGTGACAAGTGCGCGGACTTCAAAACTCAGCGATGACATGTCCGGGAGAAAAGCGAATCCCACAATTGGATAAAAATTCACTGTCTGGCTGGATGTCAAGATGCATTTCTCATGGACACATCTTTTAGAAAAACTGATTCATACTAACGCTGCCCGAATATGGCAAATCTAGTTCTATTAACAAGGGAGAATTCACTCAAGAGAGACACTTGGACTGAGGCCCCTCCTATGGAAATGATAACATGAAAGAGTCCAACCAACGGTTTACTAATGGTGTGAATGCACAAAGGCAACACTGCCTTTGTCTTCCATTTTTTCCTTGCTGACACTCCTCTGACGTCCCGAGAAGCTTGGCTTTTGCCCCCCAGGGACAACGATTTTAACAACTGACCTTTTGGTAATTGTGAATGAGAGCCCACAGTGCGGCTGCTCCAATCCTCTGAGCGTTCGGATTCTCACTTTCCAGACAGGCAGCGAGCACACCAACGACTTTCTCTAACAATAAACACATTAAAAAAAAAAGGTCAGGCGCAGACAGCAGTATTCACATTTCAGACTAGTCAAAGATACCCACGTTTCCCCCATCCAATACATACGAAGTTGGCAAAAACAGTCTTTTACATCATGTGGTATGTGGGAGGACAACCCCAAAATAAACTATTTTTAGAACAGGTGCAGAACCACAGAAGCCATGGATGCTTAACTTTTTTGGCCCTAATTCAACGAAGCCACACTCCTTTAAAGACAACGATAGGGCAGAAATAAGTAATTACACAATGAGCTTATTAATGAGCTGTTCAATCACAGCTGACATTTTCACATGGAGGAAAACAGAACTTGCTTTTATGAAAAATTATAAAGACATTATAAACATATCAATAGCATGGGCTACTATAAAAAAAAATCAAGAAATACCATATTAGCTAAGCCTTTCAAGAAAGGACTAAGCATTTCAAAAGTATTTGTGTGTGTGTGTGTGTGTGTATGAGGTTATTTAAAGACATAACAACATATAAGATACACCCTCTTTGAGCAAAGCTAGCCAGAGTATGGAATCAAGACTTAGAGATTATCTACAGCAGCCTCCTCCTTTTAAAGTAGAGACATCTAGCCCCCAAGAAGACTGTCCAAGAGTTTCAGAGCAATACAGAAACCCATTTTATTACTTAACTCTATCAAATTATTTTCCCTCTAAAATGAGTGATTTTCAAGACATACTGCATTCTTAGGGGTGAAACACTTCTTATTGGGAACTCTCTCCCTGTGCATGCTGAGGGCAGAGTCTGTGTACAATCTGCTCACTGGCGAATATTCACAGAGCAAGTTTACTGTAGGGGCTCAATGAACACTAGCTGGATGAAAGATCCCATGATGAAAGCAAACAAGAATGCTGTTTCAGTGATCCTATCTAGAATTTTTAAAGACATTTTAAGAAATGTAAAATCTTCTCTAGGAAAAAATGAATAAAAAGCTGCTCCATAAAGTGATCTCTGAGCAGCCAAGGGACAGACGGGGCGGAAGGCGCTGTGGGTGCTGCCGCCTCCCACCACCCACCCCTCCTGCCTGACCACCTGCTCTGCGCGCTCTGCCTCTCCTGCACCATAACCTCCCAGAGCCAGCCTACAAAGACAGCGCTCTGGTGAAATTCATCATGGGAGGTGATGCGTGGCAGACTCTTAGGGAACAGCATCAGATGGGAGGGTGAGTTCTGCGTTCCCCATCTGAGTACCAGCCAGGGACATTTTCACACTTCGCAGCAAGCCCCCAGAACATATAACCTGTGGTCTAAATAAGCTGATACAACTCCTCTGACCAGTTACTATCTCTTACATTTTTTAAAGAAAGTACATATATAGGACAATTCATGTAGTGCCCCCTCTGATAATGCAAGTAGATTAAAAAAAAAAAAAATCACATTTTACTGTGAAATGTAACATGCACACACAAAAAAACCATATAAAACATTTTTGAGTTTAACCAAGAGGTACGAAGTGAACTCTCACAGAGACATATAAGTATCTCAAGGGAAGAGATGTGGATTTACTTTTATTTATCTGCTTGGAATTATGTGAGTCTGAATCTGTGGAATAGTGTCTGATGAAAACAGTTCTTGAAATGTTTAGTGATAGCTGCCTCTAACACTTTCTCTCTCTTCCCCTTTTCTGCGAGGATTTGAATGCACATGCAATCAGACTGTCCAGTGTATCCACTCTGTCACTGAGCTTTTTTTTTTTTCATAACCCTTTATTCTTTTAATCCTTTTTCACCTTTTTTAGCTCTCTGTGGTACATTCTGGATATTGTTTCCTGATCTATCCTATCCTTGAATGCTTAAATTTTCTCCTCCACTACACCCACTTGCTGCCAGACATGTATACTGAGTTTTTAATTTTGGCTATTGAGGTTTTGTAACAGTCTCCGGTCCAAAGAACTTCCCACAAGGATGGAAATATTTATATGTCTGCAGTCTAGTAAGATAGCCAATAGCCACCTGCAGCGAGTGTGATAAACGAATTGAGTATCTTAATTAATTTACATTTAAACACCTGTAAGGGGCTGATATTATCATACTCAACAGTGAAGTTCTGTTTGCTTCTTTTTTCACATCTTTCAATTTTTCAGTTTCTTATTCCCTGCAAATACTTCCAAGCTTGTGTTTGCTTATCTAAACGTGGCATCATTAAAGTTGTTTGAAAATCTGTGTTTCACAATCCCTACATCTGCAATCCAGGCAGGTAAGCTGGTGTTCTGCCCCTCTGTTGCTGTTGCTCTTTCACGCTGCCGTTTTCCTGACATGCCTGGTCAGCTTTAACTGTGAATCGGCTGATGCTTCTGAAAGACTGTTTGTGGAGGTTCCCTGAGGCCCAGGATGAACCTGTCCTCCCCATCAGAGGGCAGTTCAACTGAGGCGCAGCTCCCACCAAGGTCACGGGCCACCTGTCTGTGCGTTTCTGGGCTGAAGAGCTGTGAGGGGTGGTCTGCGTGGCACCTGTTTTTCTTTATCGCTGCCTGGATGAGGCTCAGGGCACCAATTTAATTCTGATTCACCTTCTTCCCTTGTGGCTCAGCTGGTAAAGAATCCGTCTGCAATGCGGGAGATGTGGGTTCGATCCCTGGGTTAGGAAGACTCCCCTGGAGAAGGGAAAGGCTACCAACTCCAGTATTCTGGCCTAGAGAATTCCATGGACTGTATAGTCCATGCGGTCACAAAAAGTCGGACTCGACTGAGCGACTTTCACTTTCACTTTTTTCCAAGAGGTTAGTTATCTGAGATTCCAGCTTAATATCTGCAGGATGGCCCATAAGACTTGAGTGAGTCTGTCCCTGAGGACCGACCCCTTCCCGTTCAGTACTCCTGGACCAAAGCCCAAACACACGGGCTTGCCAACGTCCTTGGAGCGGAAGAGACTTCTCCAGACTTCTTACCATTCTGGGCACAGACTGTAGATCAAAACTGACCTGGAAGTTTCCCACTATCTTCAGTTATTTGATTTTTTTTTAAGGTGAATTTTAATATATTTTATCTGGCACGTTTTTGTTTTGTTCAGAGGAGACCTGGCCCGACATGACCGGCAACAAGGCGCCCTTGGGATCTGTTCAAAGCAGAGCCAAGCCCCACTGCCCACTCCACTCCAGACCACCTAAACCAAAACCGGATGCTGGCTGCTGCTGTCAGTCACGCGGCCTTGCCGGGGAGATCTTCCAGCTGCCTGACTTGGCCAAGCTCCTTCCTTCCTCTGGATCCCCAGGTGGAAATGGAGGCCGCGCCTGGGACACATTCACGGAGAAATTGCAGAGTCACTGCCTCCCAGCCACCTTGGAGGCCCTCATCTCACGTCTGTGGGGCTGGGGAGGCTCCTTCTTCAAGCTCATGGTGGAGAGAATACTGCTGATGCAAGGAATGCTTAAAAATAAATCCTGAGTGATCCAGAAACGGAAGATGCAGGCTTCTCTCCTTCAGCTCCCTACAGCCTGACTTCTTCCTGACCCTCTCAACAATAAAACTGCAAAGAAGAAACAGTCTTTGGTCCCCAAAGGAGAAACTTCTCCTGAGAAAGCTGATGCTAACAGGAGACCGCGGACGGGGACAGGTGCCTCCCAGAGGCTCTCGTGTCCCATGAGGTAGGGTCCTACTGTCACCCTCGTTTCAGCAACATGAGGACAGAGGGGGACACAGTGAAGGAGGGTGGAAACCTGGAAACAAAGCCCCTGAGCCCCCTCCTCGACCCCTCCCCGGGAAAGGATGTGACAGTTAATTCAGGTACGTTAAAGGCTGGCTAAGCTTCTAAAATCGTTCCCTGAATTTTTAACAATTCAATAATTATCATCAGAAAATAGAATCATGACTATACACAATAATGTAAGCAGCTTTCCATTTGGGAAATTCCGTGTTTCGTAGAAAAACATTTCTAAGAAGAGATTAAGTGGAAGACATGACAAGAAAAGAGAATTAATACATCTGGAGCACCTACCATGGTTCCACAGACAGGGCTGGACACTTTACGTGTTAAAACTGATCCTACTGAAGTCAGGAAAGGAGGGGTTCTTTTGCAGATGAAGAAACTGGACCCAGAGAAGCAACACCCGAGGGCCTGGCAGCCAGCACCGGATATGTGGGGTCTAGAGTCCACCTCCCCTCTACTTTTTCTCATGGTAACACGTCTCCTTATAAAGCCTGAAATTCACACGCTCCTCACGGGGACAGCGCATGGCTGCAGAAACAGAGCGTTCCATTTCTCCCTCTGTTTCAAAATCTCTGAGTCCTCACCGATCCTCGCCCCCATCTGTCCCGAGGGCAGGGAGTGAGGCTGCTGTGGGGCTCCTGTCATCCTGCGCTCCCGGGTCCTCAACTCTGCGGCCTGCTCTCTCTCTCCATCTCACGTGCCTCCCGGGGGCCCGCTCGTGACAGGCATGATCGTAGCTGCCCCGGGTACACACAGCCAAAGAGACAGCAACCTCCTGACCCATGAGACCTTCTGCTCTAGCGCGGGCAGAGGAGGAATGCACGGATGTACACTGAACACAGCGTATCAGCTGATGGTGACGCTCCAGAGGAAAATAAAACGGGGGAAGGGGGCAGAGAGAGAAGGTGGGGGAGGCAGGAGGCAGGCATGGGGGTCACCAACCATGCAGGCAGGCTGGTCTGGAAATGGTCCAAGGGTGGGGCCGTGCCTGCCCAAAGGCGCAAGAGTCAGAGGACCAGGAGGAGGGATGGGGGAAGGAGAGGGGCCCTAACTCTCCCAGCTGCTGCCTCCTACACCCCGCGTGGCCCTCGTGGGGTGACCCGTGAGCGCCGGGCAGGACTCACCCCCGATCCACTCCTACAGCCTCTGCCTCTGGCAGCGCCCTGAACATGGCTGGTGCTAAATGAACACCGGGCAGATTGTTTCTAAAACTACTCTGCCTTAACCCGAACGGAACGCCGTGTGGATACGCACATGTATCGGTGGATTCATGCGGTGCACAAGAAGACTCACCATTAGCCAGGATCTTGGGCTTGTTGGCAGGACTGAAGCAGATGTTGTGGAAAATAAGCAGGGGGATGCAGAGGCTGCTCTTGTGCCTGAATCTGCTCATCTCCGTGAGCAGGTCTAGACAGCCGTCCAGCCGCAGGATCACCTGCTGCCCGTCCTCTTCGAAGGACATGTTCAGGAGCAGCTTCAGCCAGAGCACGCTCAGGTTACTCAGATGTTTGTTTCCCCCTTTCGGCAACGTCAGAGACAGAAAGTTCTGCAAGAAGTTACTCTGTGGGTAAATGGGGAGAGTGTTACTGTGCTTTCTCCCTGAGTCTTTGCATTACTTTCAGAGTCCCACAGAGATCAACTAACCAGCATCCTGTTCCTGTTTTCCTTTAAATTTAAGAAACTTGAATTTCCCCTTCCTCCCAATACCTTCCCAATACTCCATCGACACTGTTTCCAAGTAGAAGCGAAAAAGTAAAGGAGAACAAAATAGTGCTCAAATTTTAATTCCTACTAATCAATCCCTGACAATGGATAAAGCAACTAGTCAACTCAGTTATTTAGGATTGATCATTCAGTTTGGGGACTGTTTCAGGCTTCTTGGGTTTTTCTCTTCCTGTCTGCCTTCTGGCAACTTTGCTACTCATTGAGAGCTATCAGCGCAAGAGAAACAAAACTTCAGTCAGTCTTGGACACCAGTTTATAACTCTAATAGTACCAAGGCTATTTGAATCTTTATAGCTCCAAGTGTTGTTGTTTTTTAATCTGTGGGTTTATCTTATATCCACTTTACCCCAGCCGCTTATCATCACTGATGATTTGTCATGGCTACGTGTCACTCTTGTAAACTGAGAGATGAGAAGGCTCCATTACTTAACTGTAAGAGTCGTTTCAACCTCCAAATAAAGCCCCTTCCATAAACCACACCAAACCCTGGACTATGAGAAAGACAGTAACTTACTGCCTAGAATAATCTATGTGCAACAGGAAAGAAAGCATAAGAGTGTCATCAAGAAGCAGCCTGGGGCAGCGCGGGAACCAGTCAGACGAGCATTTTGATCAGGGTTCAGAAACAGGAACATTAGCTTTCACAACTCTCCAGCATACCTATCTCTCTTCCTGTTTAACAATCTACTTGGGCTTATTTCTTGGGTTCCCCTACACCTACATCAAGATTTTGGCGTGAATCTGTAAAATAAGTTTAGCACTTTTATGTAAAAGGACTCAGTGCAAGAACAAAACGAGCCACAGGAGCCTTAGCCACCCTACCCGAGCACCAAGGGAGCGGTCAAACTGCACCCGTCCTGTCCTGCAGCCATCACTCACCCAAACGAAGGCCGTTTAGACTCACCCCTTGCCTTTCCCATTCAGCCAGGCTCTGCCGTGGCCTTGGAGACCTGGAGCTGACAACGGTGATAGAATACATGGCAGAGTTTTAATCGTAAATAAGCTCTGGGCATTCGCTCTTTTTGCTGGGCCTAAAGACCTGTAAAGAATCTGCCAGCCAATGCAGGAGACACTAGAGATGCATGTTTAATCCCTGGGTCAGGAACATCCCCTGGAGTTGGAAATGGCAACCCACTCTGTTATCCTTGCCTGGAGAATCACATGGACAGAGGAGCCTGGAGGGCTGCAGTCCATGGGGTCGCAAAGAGTCAGACACGACTGAGTGACCAAGCGTGCACACACACAGACCTTTGCAGATGACGCCCACCCTGGTGAGCGTGTGGAGAGACATGCCACGGCAGACGCAACACAGAGGTTTCAGAATCTCAATTACATAACTGCACTCGGGACGCTTTCTGGTAACTACAGAAGAGTTACGGGAGGTGTCACTGCAAGTGTCTAGGGCTCGTCGTGACAGAGCAGCAGAGGGAAAAAAACCTGACTGACCTCTACCTGGAGCAGAGCCTGATCGCACTGGTATCAGAGTATGCTGAAGTTCAGCAGCCAGATCAGAGATTGGGAGTTGAAATACTTTAGAAAGCATTTTGTTTGACCTAAACATTTTTTGAGTGAAGCTTTTTAAAGAGAATAAGCACCAGTTCAGTCACACGTCAGATCCAAGAATAGAGCTTATGTTCCACTTGGAAATCCCTACTTCGCTTCCTTCCAACATGCTCTCCCTAAGGAAGTGGCAGGAAGCACTGTCTCCCCACCCCCAGGCTGTGCTCTCAACACATGTGGAAGGATGGCAACCACAAAAACTCAGTCCAGGATAGTCACACGTATACACATGACCAGATATCCAGCCATGTGCTAGTAAATAAACAGCTGAGGCTGAAGCAGTAGGTCCTTGATTTCCATGGACTGAACATTCCCACCACGGCTGATTTCAAGATACCATGATGATGTCAGCTGGACTGCAAAATTCTTGAAAATGATCAATGAGACTCATGAACCAATGCTGAGTTAGCACAACATATCACTGAGAAAAGATCTTTCTTTAGCAAGACTTTATTTAGAGACTGTACTCAAAGTATATATATTTTTTGAGGGGGGTGGTTGGGGTGATTATACAATAGAGGAAGAGGGGGCTCAATTCTTACGAGAACTGTCAACTTTTTCAATTTGTCTTGGCAGGGATCTTCCAGACCAGGGATTCTGTTTATATACATCTAAATACAGTCTAACTGAACATGTGTAGTAGATTTTGTTTAAACCAGTCAGCCTCCTTTAAAGTGCCCTAAGTTAAAACCAGCAATAAGAATTCAAGTTTTGGCACAGGAGTCCCAGATGACTGAAAAATCACCTGTGTCATAACGAAGTTAGGTCTAACTTGGGGAAAGAGCGTTGCAATTTCAAAATTCATTTGATAATGTAAATTGAACTGAAACTGTCACTTCCCAATCTGGTCTGTTTAGAGACCAATATATTACTTTTGGGCTTCCCGTGTGGCTCAGACAGTAAAGAATCCACCTGAAATGCGGGAGACCGGGGTTCGATCCCTGGGTTGGGGAGATCCCCTGGAGGAAGGCATGGTAACGCACTCCAGTATTCCTGCCTGGAGAATCCCCATGGACAGAGGAGCCTGGTGGGCTACAATCAAGGGATCACAAAGAGTCAGACACGACAGAGCGACTAAGCACAGCACATACTACTCTTATGACCTCAGACAGATGTCAGACAGCTGCCTTTCTAAAACTAGCATTTTTGAGAGACAGAAAATACAATCCAAAAGCTAAGAAGATAAATTAAAAGGAAACGATACAATCATATTCTAGTTTCCGTCACTTTTCATGTATCAATAGACTTTAAACACAGCGAACCCATCTGATCTCTTTACAATCCTTTAAAATAAAATGCTTGAAATCATAAGTTCCCCTAAAAACTGAATTCTAGACTTTTCACATATGTCCTGGGTGGTAGAGGTATTTTACGGAGTCTCTTTTTTATGACAGGAAGGCAAGTGTAATACTCACTTTCTGAATTACCCCTTTACAGTCATGAGACAAGGCCAGGTTTGAAAGAATCATGAACACTGTCTGCTGAACGGCCGTGTTCTCTGGAGGCATCTGGGAAGCCATCTTCAGGATACACAGCATCAGAGAGCTGCCGGGGGCCCCTCGGTGCGCAGCTTGAACAGGATGCTGTCCGGAACTTGACCAACAGAGGGAGCTGCAACCTTCAGAAACAGCAGCCGTCACAAGATGGCTCAGCTTCACGCTTTGGTTCAGCCACCTGAGTGGGGAGCTCGTGTGCGTGTGGAAGGACGTGGCCGTTAACCCTAAAGGCCGGTGCTGGTGATCTGATGGGCTGGGGGGCTGGCGACCTCAATAAAGCACCGAAAGCACCATGGCTACTGCCTCCATTTTACAGAAGGAAAAATCGAGGAACACGATAATCCGGGGGCCGGAGGACAAATGCCACGAGGACGGGCGGCTCCAGAGTGGAGGCTGAGGTCAGACTCAGGAGTGAGCCACCCTCGGCACAGCAGTGACGACACAGGCTGTGTACTGTCCCCAGTTCTGCTCCCTTCTGTCTTCTGATATTTGGAAAAGCCAACTGCTGAGCTGCTGAATTTGCTAGAAAAAGCAGGCGAACCCCAGACTTGCTGGCTTAAACCTCAACTCCATGCCTCTGAGTGTACACAGGAAGTGCATAACTGTCTGCAGGCCCCCGTTTCTTCTGCTCAGAGAGTGTTTTCAGTTTCTCCTCCCTTCCCAAGTCGGCGCCTACCCGCCTTTCTCACTCTCAGCTGCCGGCCACTAACAACAGGGCCCATGGGAGGCGCTCAATAAAATGCCTGTCAGAGGCGTGAGTGAAAGAGGCAGCCCGGTGACATCAACTGTCACCAAGCCACCCGACCCCAGGACCACCTGTCATCACACCAGCCTCCTGCTCTAGAATCTATAAAGCTTAACCTTTACCTGGGTTTTAAGGTCTTCCATCACACTTTTCCCTCTCCCAATTCTATTATATCCAGCGTTCTCCTGCTGTATCATCAGGACAGTTTCTCCCTCTAAGCCCTGAGCTGTCTGATGATTCTTCTATCTTATCAAATAGGTACTTAAAACAACCGTTCACTCTTATAATCCCTACAGGAAAGCATACCTCTAACCAACACACCCTTGAAATAAGTGGAAGAAACACTTCAAAATGTATATTCCTTTTTCCACCTTAACAACACTAGTACTTCAGTACATTACTGAAAGGCAGCATCGGGCTCAATTTACCATTTGGGAAATTCGCAGTGTAGACACACAGCAGCTGCAGCGCAACCTGCATCAGTGAGTCATCCATCAAGAGCCAAGGCCAGAGCGCGTGCAGGATGGGGACCAGGTGGGCGTCCAGAGCCGCCTCCTGGGGCGGGAAGAGAGGCAAGGCGGCATTAGTCTGAATAATGAAAATATGAACGAAAATCAAAGCCAAAACATCTTCACCAACACAGGAGACAAAAACAGAATTCACTTTGTTCTGACTGGAGAACAGAATCTCATGGGTAGGTTCAGCACCCTGCAGCCAGGACTGCCGTGACCATGAGCCCACAGTCTCAGGAAGTTCCTCCAATACTGGGGTGACCAGGATGTGCAACTTAGGTAAGAAATGTAGAAAACCAGCTTCTGAACACGTACACCAAGCAAAACAGTGACATCTTACAGCACTGAATGAGCCCTTGCAAATGCTGTGATACAGTTAAGAAAAGGGATTCTCTGGTTAAGGAAACACGCTGACCAACTCTGAGTCCTCCCCGCCCGCTCTTTCCCTGTGTGCATATACGTACCTAGTGTGTGTGGCCAGGTAGATCAGAAGATCACTGCTTTTAAATGAGTTGAATATGGCAAAATTCAGTCAAAATATTATGCTATCTCATAATTCTTAAGGAACTTAGATTTTCTTATGAAGATCACAGTATTATGGATAAAATATAACTATTGGCAGCAAATGCAGCTATTTCTTCATGAAGAGACTGATGAGGCAGTTTGTAGACCCACACATGCACACACACGTGGGCATTTGTACAATGCCCTCACAACTTCACACAGGAAGAGAGAGGCGAGTTGTTCCCAACGCTGTTCCCTTTGCTCCCCACTCTCCACGAGCCTGGAGGCAGCCCCATGACCACAGTGGATGACCACGTTTGCTGTCCCTCGGAGAAGACAGAGCCGGGCAGGGATGAGCTCCTCCTCAACTCCACACGGCACATCTGGGTCTCCTCCCATTGCTCCTTCCCGCCTGGCAGGGAGGACCCAGAGTCCTTCTGGCAGCACTGATCCGTCCATCTGTGTCCTGGACAGAGCCTGCTGCCTCCTCAGGGCTCTGAGTTCATCTAGGAGGTCGTTTCTTCCTCTCTTTAATAACTAGTCCTTGATTTGCTCACGTCTGGCTATACTTAAGCGCTATGTGTTAGAAGAAGTCAATACAGGCTAGCTTCCTTTATAGCTACATATTCTCAATTACAAATGATGCTTTTCATAGCCAAGCTTTGTGCTGTCATTCCCCAGCTGTTACTTAATCTTCAATTTCTTTTCTGAACTGATGATGCTGGTAAAACTGTTCCTACCTTTGTAGCTGCCAAACCCTCAGGCACTGTGGCATCTATTAAAGGCTCTTTTTTCATTTTCATGCAGCCCCTCTATCCTTGATCACCTCCAAACTCTCCAGCATTCCCTACACAGTCTCATTTTTAAACAGTTGCATTTCCCAAGGATATGGCCTAGGCTTTCACTACATACTCTACTGGGAAATTTCAACAATAGTCACGGCTACAAACACCTCTATCCAGTGCTAACTCCTAAGACCCCCCCAGTCTGTGCTGCTCCTCAGAGCCCCAGGCCCACATGACCCACTGACTGCCGGCCGTGCTCCACCCTGATGTCCCACAGACCCTGCACTGAGACAGGCGGACCCCACGTGAGCATCACTCACGCCTACATTCTGCTCTGCAACTCACGCCTGTGTTAAACTTGAGCCTGGAAGTCGTTCTACATCTCTTCATCCCTCGGATCCTCAAGTCCGCTCCTCCCTCCCCGTTCTCCTCGCCACGACTAAGGTCTCACCACCTCCTGCCTGACCAGCACCGTCCCCACCTCTAACCCTCAGTCCATCGACCTCACCAGCCCTGGGCTCATCCCAGTATGAAAGCTCCTCACTGTCACACGTTTACCGACACCAGGGTGGCGTGGGCATGGAGGACTTACTGAGTCACCACAAGAGTGACCAACACTTAGTACTGGGAGTGTGTGACACCCCTCAGGTAAGCTAGAACAGAAAAAGAAATTAAGGCTCTCTGTCCCACAGAACTATGTTTATCCTCAAGAGTCATCTGAATATTCTTCTTTGGATTTATTCGTTATTAAGCAACTTGGAAATGCACACATGCTTTGACCTGTTGAGAGATTACACTTTCATAGCTGGCTAATGTGTTACAAATGTGAGCACTACCTTTACACCCGGAACCCAGGCCGGCATCTCCTGAATCTACAGGCAAAGACCACCTGGGGAGTGTGCTGGAGTGCTGCCTGAGGGGGGTGTCATGCACGAACACTAACTGCATCCAGTTCAAGGACACCATCAAACTTAGTAAATGACATCACTAATGAGACATATCAATACTTAATTCCCATGAAATTGTTTTGAAATGTAAACTGTTAGGCATGTGTCTTAAGTAAATTATTTTATACAGTTTAAGGAATATGTGCTCCAAACGTTCATTTCCTAAGATATAGTATACTTTTTCCAGTTTTATCACAAGTAAAATAATGAAAGAGGTAATCCTGTATAGCACATGGAACTCTGTTCAATGTGATGTGGCAGCCTGGATGGGAGGGGAGTTTGGGGGAGAATTGGATACATGTATACATATCGCTGAGTCCCTTCGCTGTTCATCTGAAATTATCACAACATTGTTAATCAGCTATGCCCCAAAACAAAATAAAAAGTTTAAAAAGAAGTGGGAAAATTTTTTTAAAAAAGAAAGCGTCCATAAGTTATCTTTGACTTACTCATTTTCCACAGTAGTTCTGTGTGGAGGTTAGTGCTTCAGAAGTGTCCCATCACTATGACAAAGCAAATTAAAGTGTTCCAGACACTGTGTTCTACGTAAGAGCACCGATGGCTGTGTAAAAAGACAGCACCAATGCTCAGACAGAGCAAAACACCTCGAGGGTCCCGACAGAGGGGCTGCGCCAGGGGCCCCACGAGCAGCAGAGCTGGGACTGAAGAACCTCCCTGACATCAACATAGCAATACCATCTCTCCTCCGAAGCAGGAGACATCCTCATCTTTCCTGTGCGTATGGACACCTCCCCACAGACGGGTGCCTAGGCAACTGCCTAACAACTGCCTAGGCAGAAAAAAATCCTGCCTAGAAGACATACACAGTCATTCACGCCATCTTAGTTAAAATTAAATTAAAAAAAAATGAAACGGCTAACAGTAGGAAAAAAGAGACTCAAGTTTGCTTTAGCTGCCTGAAGTCAAAGTTTCAGGGATAAAGTTAAAATGCTGACACGAACAAGAAATGTCATCAGGGCTGACGAGCAACGGTAAGATTAGGTGCGTTCTTTTCTGAAATCAACACTGAGCTTATGAACCAATCAACCATGCATCTAAGGAAACTTCAAAGAGCTTTTCAGTTTCCCAATTATCTCATATGAAATTTAAACTGTTTCACAACAGCGCTGCTTTCAAAACTGAGAAGGAGCTCTACTTACTTTGCATTCTTCATTCTGATAAAGACAGTTTCTTAGGAGCTGCATGGCAATGCTTAATTCTTTAATAAAACCATCCTCCTGTTTAAACAAAAAGCAGTTGAAAGATGTGAACAACAATGGCATCTTCCACTTTTGCATACAATAGTTCCTTCTCCCTTGGGTCACGCGACACCACAGCCATGCTCTTTCTGGGCCTGACCACCACGGCTCGGGGGGACTGACAGGCTAACGATCTCTGAAAGATGACCACGTCTCGAGAAGCGCACCCACCACAAAAAAGCTATTTCTGATCTATCAGGCACAGAGGGACTGAGATATGTGATAAGCCCCATGTTTCATCTCAACAAAGTAAAGCACGTACTGGCTGGTTTTCAATCGTTATCAGGTATCGGCTGACTTTCTCAATGATGAAGTAAAGGGCCTTTGCATGAGAGGAAAAAGGAAAGACGCAAGAAAACAAACTGACAAACATATAAGCACCTAGACCAATAAAATGATTAAATAAGGCTTCTTCTTGGTTTGTTATTAGATGCAGTAGAAATAAGTCATTATACATACTGCTGTAATAATGGTCTTAGATATATTATGCAGATATGTTTATAAATACACACACATATTCACTTCCTCAGTAAGCTTTTGTGGCAGATCTTTTTAACCATAGTTATTATTATTAACCACTGCTATTATATAAAAACTGTTATTTTCAATAGTTGAGATATGGAAATAATCTAAAGGACTACTGACAGATGATGGATTAAAAAAACGCAGTGTATATATACAATGGAATATTAGTCAGCCACAGAAAAATCTTGCAATTTGCAACAACAGGGATGAATTTTGAGGGTATTATGCTAAGTTAAATAAGTCAGACAGAGAAAGACAAGTGCTACATGATTAGACTCATGTGGAATATTTTTAAAAACTAACAAAAAAACAAAATAAATGAACAAACCAAACCAGAACTAAAAAACAAAAACCCACATAGACACAGAGAGCAGAGGAGTGGTGACCAGGAAGGAGGGGATGAGGCGGAGGGTAAAGTGGTGGAGGGAGTCGGCTGTTTGGTGATGGACGGAGACTAAACTTTTGGTGATGAGTAGATATAGTGTGCACATAAACAGAGGTCATGCAGTACAGATGGAACTGATACAGTGTTATAAACCCAAGTTACTTCGATATAAAAGAGTTTCCTTAAAAACCTATGTTACATCAAGTTGACAGTGAACACGCAGCCTGTCACGAGTCCAGCAGACTCAGTGCTAAAAAGAGACGCTGAGAAGTCACTGAGAAGGAAATGAACTGACATTAGGAACACCGGCTCTGCAACTGCCCAGACCCGGGGCAGACACGGGCTTTACCCATTACTGGTTCTGTGATTACTGTCATGAGTGAGCAGCAGATAATAAATATGAAGTGTTCAGCACAGTGCCTGCCGTATAGAAAACACTTACTAAGTTATTCTATTTCTAGAGGACCTATGAGAGAAAGATATTCTTTCTGTAGAATAAAAATGTATCTTACACATTCCAAAAGGCTTAAAACAACAACATATCATATATAAATCTCACTTAAAGATCTTCAAGTGAGAAATAAGGTGCACACACATACAAATAAATCCCAATGCAAACCTGCTAATGTAGAAATCCCATTAATTTATGTGGCTGTACCTTTCCTCTAAAACACTCACCTCAACCAAACATGGGTGTCATTTATGAGCACAAGGACTTGAGAGACGGTGACCCCTGCTTCCCAGAGTCTGAGAACTCACTGACCTTTTTCTTCAGCGCTGCCCTCCCTGGCTTCAGAGAACCCAGGTTCAGCTGTGCATGAATGTGCTTCATCTGCTCCACGCAGCTGTCTACGAGATGGGCTGGAAGACAACGTCCAAAATAGTCAGAAAGATACTATATTTCCAAATAAGTAAAAACTATACTCAACAATCAAATTTCTCAAAAAATGATATTTTCTGTGTCTAACCAATTCTATTTTCACATTTGCAGTGAGACATTAATGAACCAGAGGAAAAAAACACAGGACAACTAAAATGCTAAAACCCACTTGTTTTTAACTTAGTACTACTCTTCACACATCTCATTTATGTTGGAGGCGTGTGGAGTTTCAGTAGCAAAGTTACAACTGAAATCAGTGGACTTGATATTCTCTTTCATCTCAAACACCTGTGGTTCCCTGAATCTGGATGAGAAATTACAACACTCCAGAGGGAAATTTATATGAAAATATAGGATCATCTAAGGTGGTTATTATTCCTATTGAAACTACATGTTTTCTTTGTGTGTGCAATATGTGCTTGTGGTTAACACGTGATTATTATGAAACTGAGTGGTATGTTACATTAAAAAACTTCTCTAAGATTTAATAGACTCTAGAGAAAGACTCACTGCACAAAGAGTAGCCCACCTGTGTCATCTTGTGCTCTGACAGAAACGCACGTCTGGCCCCCTCCCCGCTCAGGCCCCACCGGGGGCCGAGGGGCGCCCCTGTGCAGCGCAGCAGGCCCTCCCCAGACGTCTGCTTGGACGCGGCGGGGCCCGTGTGTCAGCCCGTCTCCCAGCTTTCCCCACCCCCCGCCTCCCGTGGTTTCCACACGTTTGCTCTCTACATCCGTGTCCCTATTTCTGCTTTGCAAATAAAACTATGGAATGCTTCACAGAAAATTTTTTAAAATAACAAAGTATGTTTACTATGTTTCTGTATGGGGGAAAAAACTGTTCTTTTCAGTGACACTACAATTTTAAGCTCTTTACACCTAAAATAAACAGGCGGTAAAATATACAAGTTAAAAGCAGCTGAGGCGTCAGGTGGCTCACCCTTCAGAGCGTGTCTCTGTGCTCTTCTGCTGACGGCCAGAAGCGACATCAGTGCGTTCACAGCGACCCTCTTCAGGACATCTTTGGAAGTTTTTCCTTCATAGCACTGCAAAGAATGCAAGTCAAACTGCCTTCGAGAAAAACTTAAGCTGTAGCAAAACACTTATGAATGAAACTATGAGCTGTCGTTAGTTTTCAACTACTTCATGAAATCCACTAGAATTTGATAAATCATTAAGATCTGACAATGTTCTGTGAGGATGAGACTGAATAAAAAATCCATAATATGGAGAAGATTGAGAATCACCCCCAAAGATTCACCTCTAAAGGAGACAGCTACGCTGAGCATTAACATACAGCAAGTCTAAGCACTTAGTCAAATTCACAGGGGATGCAGGTACACACATGTGATTTATTTAAAAGGCCCCTTAGAAAACAGAAGAACTGGAGAACGATTATCAAATTCCTCCTTTCTTCTGTTATTTAAATGGTTGTAATAAGCATTGCTTTTTAATTCAAATGATTGAATAAAATTCTTAGAAGACCAAGACTGAGAGTCAATTATTTAAAAACTAAACCAAATTTAAAAAAATCAAGAACCACTAACCTGAAGAATTACTTCAGTAAGTCGTTCCAGAGAGTTCTGACTTTCCTGGGTTTTGTCAAGAAGTGAAACCACTGTTGGAATGTGGCATAAGCTTGTTTTATCCTTATCTTGGAGATGCCTTTTTGCTTCTTCGGTCAAGAGAATAGAAAGGAACTGCAGGCTGGCGGTATACAGAGCGGGGCTTGTGGCAGACAAACGTGCACACCTGCAGAATGTATCTGAAAGATAATTTCATGTATGAATGACTGGAAACATCTTCAAAATTAAAGAAGTGAGTCAAATTTATTTGAGCAACAAAGTTTATAGGTTTTTTAATGCTAATGAAGTTTATTAGCACAGCAATAACTGCAGTGTTTAAAGGTAAATTAAATAGTACCAAGACAACCTACTGATCAAGGAATTGATTTCATTTTCGTTTTGTTCTTTTTATATAGATTCCTATTTATAAGAATGTGTGAGTGTGTGTAAATAAGGGATTATCTTAATTTTATGAGCAAAACCACCCCGAGCCCAGCAAGACCATCTCCTTACCGATCACCGCTGCCCAGGACCGGGCCAGACTCATGGTAACAGATGGGAAAGAGGCAGGGCCAGCTCGCCTCAACAGTGCGGCCAGAAGGTTGAACAGATGAGTCCACGTCTGATAAAAAGCTGACGTTAACTCTACATCTGTAAAAAACAGCAACCAAAATGTTTCGACTTATTAACACAAAGAAGAAAAAGAGCCTTTTGAAAAATAACGTAAAAATCACCTCCTGCTCCCTGGGGGGGTCTCACCCCGTTCTCTTAGGGAACACGTGGTGTAACCTTGTCAGCTCACGCGGACATCACTGCCACTTGCCAAACCTGCACCTGAGTAACTACTGCTCCCCCGGCACTGGGGTAACGCAGTGCTGACGAGACTGCAGACTGCCTTTGCGGGGCGTCGTAAACCACTTCACCTACCAGACCCCAAACCTGCAAAGCCATAAATGCAAAGGCCTAAACAAGAATGAGCTAATGGGCAAAGAGAGTTACCAAATGAATGATTACTTCATTATAAACTCTCTCAGACAACTATCATCTTTTAATTTTGAGAAAGAAGCTATGCTGCTTTAGTTTTCCCCACTAGTAAGCTCTATATTCAGCATTTCATTAGAGTATATTTTTTAAGAATTGCAGACCTTTGGAAATTTCTGATATTATATTCTGGACTTAAACTTGTTATTTAGTCATAGCTTATAAGAATAATTAACATCTAACACTCACTGTACTTTCTAACATTACATAAAGAACTTTACCCTCATTTAAAATGACAGCATTGGTGAATGGTCCTTCATTACACTGTGTACTTGCCTCAAACAGTCTCCTGTAGCCACTTAAAATATCCAACCTGTAAGACACTTTATGAAAAGTCTTCCAAAAACACTAGCAAAGAACAACCCAAAATGTGACCTTGATCTGAATACCTGGTGCAAAGTCACATTATTTACTTTACTTCTAAACAACAACAACAAAAAAATTTAAATAAAAATAAAGCTCACCGAGGAGGAAGGTGAGAGGGGGGTTCAGGATGGGGACTACATGTACACCTATGGCTTATTCATGTCAGTGTATGGCAAAACCACTACAATATTGTAAAGCAATTAGCCTCCAATTAAAATAAATAAATAAATTTTAAAATAAATAAATAAATAAAGCTCACCTAATTTATCTTTGGTACATAGCGTGAGAACTCGGATGATGTTAGGGATAAGATGTTTCAGAAGCTCATCCTGAATCACAAGGTCAGGATCCACCAATAAACATGACTGCAGAAGCTGGGATAAGGAGGACAGGTATTCTAGGAGAAAGGACACCTGCTCGAAAGAGGAGATACAGTAAAAATAAAGCATGTCATATGAAAAGCTCATCTCAGTGATGAAGTGTCACTTCTTTATAATACAAGTTAACAAAAAAGTCATAAAATATTCATCATAATTTTAAAAGACCTAAAATTAACACACAGCAGACAAAGCATTATTTTTCTCACAAGCATGTCATTAACGGTCACATTAACAGTGTCAACTATAATTATACCAAACAAAACATCATTTTCAAAGCCAAATTCTGAATTCTATTTAGAGAGAGAAAGCCTTTATGGTTTTCAAGTAGCTAAACTGTGGAAGAAGCAAAAAAGGCAGTCCAAAGCTCTACAATTCTGTAAAGAAAGATTATAACATATTCTTCAAGGTGTACAATTGAGGGGTGGGAGAAGTCAGCCTAACAGCCTACTGACTGCTATAAATAAAATGAAAACATGTCCAATGTTTGCCCTCAACTATCCTTCAGCATAAAAATACTATTCTTAGTTTTAAAAGAACAATTAAATCCTCCTTAAAATTACCAATAAAACCACCTCTGGAATGTTGGTTGATACTAATACCATAAGAAGTATTAATGGGCAAAAATACTTAGAAAAAAAAATTCTCTGGACATGTAATAATTAAAGAACAAACTCTGATGACATCTCTCTACCACGTCCAAGCAACGCGACAATCCATAGAAATGAACTTCACAGATACATTCTGGCCTCTCTTTCTGTACACGTGTGCACACACACACACACACTCACAGTTTTTCCTCCCATGTTACTCTCAGAGTCAGGGACTGCCAGGCATTTGTTGAGGCATAAGTGCTTACAGGGTCTCCCTCGCGGCTCAGTAGTAAAGAATCCACCTGCCAATGCAGGAGACACGGGTTTGCTCCCTGGGTCAGGAAGATCCTCTGGAGAAGGAAACGGCAACCCACTCCAGTATTCTTGCCTGGAAAATCCCATGGACAGAGGAGCCTGGCAGGTGATAGTCCATGGGGTTGCAAAAGATGCAGATATAACTTGGCGACTAAACAACATAAAGTGCCTCTATGGTGAATGGTGTCAGACTGCTTCCAAAGAGTTCTTCTGTCCTACTTCTCTGGATGAAAGGTACTCCCTTTATCTAATCTGTGGACACATTTTACACAAAAGTACAGGTGGCTCTACGTTTTTCCTATCGGTGAAATGCAAGCAGTTGGTGACATTTACTTTCCTTATCGCTGTGAAGTACTTCCTGACCCCTTGCTATGCCACACCACTGCAGTTACAGTGAGTCTGCCCTCTGCGTGTGTGGTGTGACCATGACCAGACAATCCAGGGGAGGGGAGAGCCAGCAGGAAGCCTGGGCAAGAACGCCCGAGCTGTCAGATTCTCCCGTGAACTACCGTATCGAAGATTCAGTCAGCTACCAGTGTGATAGTTCATAAAGCAACTATCTTTTTTTTTTAATGTTTGAAATTCTTTCTTTAAAAACAAACAAAAAAAAGGCCAGACCAAGCGACCCTCAGCTTCAGCACCTCATGTCTCTGTTCCCCACAGAGTTCTGCCACACTCTCTGCCTCCCCACCCACAGCCTGTCTCCTCAGCTCTGCTCACATCTCACCTCGATGAGGCTTTTGCTGAGGTATCACCCATCCTCACTGATTCTTTATACACCATTCATCACCACCTGATAAAACCTGTAACTGCTATTTACTGTTTACTGTCTCCCGTTCCGAGGACCCAGACTCCGTGTGGGCAGGGGCATGCCTGCTCTGTTCACAGAGGCATCACTAGCGCCTACAGCACAATATAGCGGGGCATATGCTCCAGGGTTTTCTGGAATGAATGAACCATCTTATGTAAGGATGAAAAGGCAAGAAGCAGTCAGTCCACACAGGCCACACAGTGCAAGAGTAAGACTGTGGATTCCAGAAGCAGCCTGCAGGGGCTGGAACCCTGGCCCTGCCTCTCACTGTGGGAGCCGTCCTGGGCAAGCTGCTCGCTGCTGGGCTCGTCGTTTCCTTTATAAAACAGGCCCTAATGGCACTTCCACCTTCACAGAGTCCTGGACCCTCTGGCCTCATCTCCGCCTCGCAGACTCTGCACCAGCCGCTCCATGCTGGTTCCTGAACAGGGTGACTCTCAGGGGCCCCGTGAGGCCCCATGGACTGGCTTCCTCACTCACTGCAGGCCCCGTGTCACTGTCTGAGCGCCCCTCCCCGAGCCCTCGACGCAGAAAAGCCCTGCGCTGCCAGCTCTGACGCTACTCCCTGTTCCTGCTTTAGTTTTTACTCTCAGGTGTCTGCCTAAGACATCATCAGGCATGTATGTATTCAAACACTGTCTACACTCCCCACTTGAGGGGAAGGTTCTCTGTTTTATTCATTTAGGGAAGATCCTGCTGCTCGGTAGGCCCCCAGTGAAGACGTGGCTGGATGGACAGACAGAAAATCAGGGGCGATGGCCAACACACAAACAAGCACACTCACAAGTGGAAACCCTGCGCTGGACCAGCGTTTGGAAGATGATGTGCAGTGCTACCCAGCCTTGTAGGAGGGGTCTGCCTTACGCAGAAAGCTCAAAGAAGACACCGCAGAGCAAGAGATACTGGTCTGGGCCACTTATTATCTCTCACCCCAAATAAATCTTGTGGCCCTTCTTAAAAATCTGATCTTAAGGTACCATTTCTGTTAGCAACAACTTCACTAAATATCTGTGAAGAAACAAACATAAATTTATCCTAATTAAACTGAGCTTTGAAAATACACAGAATTTACTCACTAAGTATTTCTACAACTTTAATTTAGGTAGAAATAACAGAGATAACCTAAAATCACAGAGGGGGAAGGTGGGCTATACAGTGAACATTCCCCTTTGTCTAATACAGTGTTCAAAGGTAGCCAGATCCTTGATGAAACATGTCCAGCTGGTTAATGATGGAACCAGGCGTAGAATCTAGGACCTCAAACCTCTCACTGCTCTTTGCTACCAGAGACGTCTGTGGTTGGAATATTAAGTAACCAATTTCAAACAACCTCATCATACCACATACACCCTAAGAGACTCTCACTCCTCTCCTGTGGTATGTCCTCATCAGGATTTCTGTTTCTGGCACTTAAGGCTACAGAAACGCACATACAGACGAGGTGAGAGGGAGATGTGGGTGCTCACCTGAGCCTGAGTGTGTTCAGCAGGAAGAGACGTGGGCAGCAGGGCCCGGAGCTCCTGGACGCTTGTCTCTAGGAGGGTGGCATCTGCAATGCTGTGAAGGAAGAGAGGAAGCACCCTTCAGACCATCGAGATGCTCGTTACTGAAGATGAACAAATCCAAATTTACAATTTGGATATGACCATGAACAGAACTCAAGAAAAGGGATTTTTTATGAAATGAAGGAAATAAGTGTTAATAAAAGTTTCCCTAAAATATTTCAGAACATGGGAAAAGATATCATCAGGTAAATGTCGGAAACCAAGAATTCTAAGGAAAATATATAGTGAAACCTATTACAAGCAGAATATAATAAAGTCCTTTCAGAAGGAAAAGACAAGAGAAAGATCTTGGTGCTTATGTCCCTATTTAAAATAGGAAAAACACTTTTGAGGAAGTAAGTTCTGATTTACAAAGTAAAAACCAAAAAAAAGAAAGAAAAAAAAACAGCAAAAAAATTTAAGTCAGAAATAGCAAGGATGGAAATATAAGCCTTTCCTATAAGATTCTTTAATACCTCCGTGCCCTCAACGTCACAAAAGACTCTTAACAGATTCTGCAGAAGCAAAAATATTCCTAACACTCCATTTTAACCATTTTTGAGATAGGAAACATTTAAGAAGGAAAGACAATCGCCTAGCAGTTTCGTTTTCCAACTCTAGTAGGACAAGAAATGTAAACAGACCACAGTCTCATCTTCCTGCCTACTATAAGGGGCAGAGTAAAGAAACAGACACCACTAAGTGAAGCACGGCAGACTTCTTCCTCTTGAGACTGCCCTTATCCCAAAAAGAAAGAGAAAGCGCTGTGATTTGGTGAAGAGAAGGAAGACAATTCAGAGAGCAGATGTTCAAAGAGCAGAAACAGAGAGAGAGAAATGCAAATGAGCATGTGGGGAAGAGGAGATGGGTACACGTGGCTGGAATAAGCAGGATGTCCCGAGGGAAGGAACACTTTACTCAAGAGAGTATTGTAGACAACACCTCTTTTTAATCCTAATAGTCATCCCATTAACTAGTATTATTAATGACGCATCAGAGATTAAAATGCCTTTACCAAGGCAGCAACACTAGTGAGAGAATGAACCATAATCAGGCCCTAAGTTGGACTGAATCCAATCTCCTTGGCCTTTTTAACTATACCATACAGCCAATCAGAAAATCAGAAAAAGTCCAGTCAGATGCCAATTAATATTAGATACATCAAAGAACCAAATCATGATTTCCTTAAAGTTTATCAGACTACTTTCTCTTAAAACTTTCAGGCTCCCATAACTAAACAATTCCAAATGTATTTTAAAAATGACTTTTCAACCCAATGACGTTATTCTGATATGACCACTAGGGAGATGAAGCCCAGAACTCCTTCACTTCCATTCTGAACAATCAAGGAGACTTGTATCATATTCCTTGAGTGTGGCAGAGGACAAACTTCTGAGTTTTAAAATATCAGGATGGGGTAAGGGAAGTTTAACAGTTAGTGAAACAAAGCAACACAAATGCTTTAACAGATTGAAAATAAAAACTGCCCAGACAAATCTGGCAAAAGCGAAAACCTTCAGTCTCCCTGCTTACCTACAGAGCTGCTCAATGAGACGGGTTCGTCGGAAAGCGCCGGCAGTGTCTCCTGGAGTGGTCACCAAGAGACTGTCTAGGAGGCTGCACATCGCGGAGAGGAGGGGCGGGGTGACAGACACACACTGCCTGGGCAGAGGAGCAGAGAGGGGTGAATCAGGAGGAAGCCGTGGAGACGCAGCTTCACGCTGACCTATTATTGAGATAGGTGTGAAAATTATCACCACTGTGTTTAGCCTGTGGTTACATACAAAATTCACAAGTTCTGATAATCAGATGAAAGTTCCTACAAGTGCTAAAGAGAGACAGTCTGCTGGGGAATTCCCCTAACTGCTCAGCACACCTCAAGCCTGAGGCCAGCTTGTCAGACATCCAGCTCCTCCAGCGTGTGTTTTTGTGCACGTGTGTGAGCACGCACGTGTGCATGTACACACGTGTGTCTGAGGGACACCTCGGGTGACAATGTACCCCAGGACGAGAAGGGCAGGACACAGTTCTGTGTCTCACGCCCTCGGACACTGGGTAACAAACAGATGCACCACAATTCTTTTTGTTTTTTAAACTAAGGGCCAGAAGCGTTTCAGCACTCAAAATATTTTTAGATTTTAGAAAAGTAATAAGGTACATGTATCCTCGTGCTCAGTGGTAAAGAATCCACCTGCCAATGCAGGAGACACGGGTTCTATCCTGGGGTCAGGAAGATCCCCTGGAGAAGGAAATGGCAATCCACTTCAGTATTCTTGCCTGGGAAATTCCATGGGCAGAGGAGCCCGGTGGGCTACAGTCCACGGGGTCTCAAAAGAGTCAGACATGACGTAATGACTAAACAAGAACCACCACCACCCTACACTAATTAACAACCCCAGTGGGATCCTGGGCAACGCCCCACAAGGAAACAAATCTTTCTGCAGTGCAGCAGACACGTAATCATAACAAGGAGGACAAATATATAAGCAAGTACAACTTCCAACTAGAATTGGTCAGATTTTGTAACCAAATGTATTAGGGCACAGCTAAGGCTTACTGCCACCTAAGTTCTGAGAAAACTTTTCACTTTCAGAAATTCTGGATTTTAGAACTGAAGATACGAGAGTATGGAACTTTCCTAGAAGACTCGGCAAGGGACTGTTAACAAGACAATTTAATCTGCCTCAAGACTCCCTCATGACCTTTACTTCTTATTTCTATTTTAAGGAAACATTCTATTTTGAATAAACCAAACTTACACAAAAGTACAAAAAAAATTCCCAAGATACCCTCACCCTGATCCCTAAATAAGATTCCATTTATATGAAACATCCCAAACTGGCAAATCTATAAACAGGGAAAGCAGACTAGTGCTTGCAGCAGGCTGGGGAGAGCAGAGGAAATCAGGAGTGACTGCTAGCAGGAACAAGTTTTGTTCTGGGTGATAAAAGTGTTCTACAACTGACTGTGGTGATGTTTGCACAACTGTGTGAATACACTAAAAACCAAGGAATTGTACACTTACAATGAGTGAACTGTATGAATGTGAATTATATCTCAATAAAGCTGTGTAAAAAACAGTAACTCAACATACTCTTAGAAATAAATGTTCATGAGATTCGTTATCAAACTTCATTTCATGCTCTGTGTCCTAAGCTACTGAAAACAACCTGAGTTTGCTTCTTTTGTTCTTAAGAGGATCAGATGAGTACTTTCTAAAATTAAACATTTTTATATGTTGTTAACATAAATTACTAAAAACCAAATTGGGACACTGTTCAGGAAGTTCTGGAACAAACACTGTAAGGAAAATTCAGAGTAAAGTCTTACTTAGGCAAATATTTCTGAAGTTTTAGAAAGCATTTTCCCTGCAGATGCTTATATTTCAGTGTTTAAAATTACCTTCTTTTTAGATAGTATATTCATTACAGATTAGGGGTTTAACGCTACTGAATAACGGCCTATCTACTGTCCTAGAAGAAACAAAAGCGAGCAGTAATCTATACAAATACATAAAGTGTGAAGCAGACAGAGCTGGCAACAGTCCCCAAAAGAATAAAATATACACACTGTCATTAATAAAAATAAATCCTAGGCTACTCAGCACGACCTTCTTATAAAATAAGGACTCGAAATATTTTGTGTGCTTTAAAACAAAAGCATACGCTTTGAAAAATCCTTATGAACCCACTTCTCATCACTTTCAAGTGGATTCACTTTTCAAGTGGCAAACTGAGGTGTGTTCCAAAAAGAAGGGAAAAAAGCTAATTAACATCTATCAGTTCCTTGATTCAAATACCAAATACCCATTATTATCTAATAAGGAACCATATGGCAATCAGGGTATTTACTTGATGGCCAAATTCCCATTTATTAGTTAAGAGTATTTGTTTGTTAATTTCTGTACTTATTCTATTATGTTCTGTGACATTTCATTTTGTTCTTATCTGGACAGTTTGTTCTGTGACTTAATTTGGTTCTTTTATCCAGAAATTTACTTTCAAATATCTGTCAGGATCAACTTGTCACTCTTCTTTCTGAAAGTAGAATGCCTTCCTAAAAGGATACCTTGAGCCACCAGCTGGTCGTGTGTGACTTCAGGGTGAGGCGCCGCGGAGAGGACGAGGGACTGAAATTCAGCACTGCCCGACGAAGTTGCCACCTAGGGATTAGCAAAGACAGTTACTTCATACGTGGAGCACTCACTGGTTAACATCACCAACTGGGAAATGAAACACCAGCAACATACACACAAGAAATCCTCACACAAAAAGGTTCATCACAAAAGCACACTAGTTAGTATAACTGAAAAGCACTCCATGTCTTGAGAGTCATAACAGTTTTTGGAATGGCATTTTCTGCTTCTTAGACCTGTTACAGTTCATGTAAGTCAGTTAACTCAAAGGAGCAAAGTTTTGATTTGAAGCTCATGTAGGATTTTAAGGTCCTGACAGAGCCCATTCCCAGTCTTCCCCAGTGGCGCAGCAGTAAAGAATCCGCCTGCAAAACAGGAGATGCAGGAGACGTGGGTTCAACCCTAGGTTGAGAAGATTACCGGAACATGCACACAAAGCCCATTCCCACTTAATGCTCAAATGTTGAGAGACTAAGAAGCATACTACTTTAACTATGATTTGTTGTGTCTTTAATTTGCACTTCTTAATTCATAAGTAAAGAGTCTTTTTAGTTTCAAATGGCACACACAAATTTTAATAGTGTCTATAAAAGAATTAGCAGAAGTATTAAGAGATTTTTCTCTATCTCTTCCCGTGTAACAAATGAACTGTTTTTAAAAATTAAGAACTATGCTGGTACTGTACTGTACAGTACTTCATAACTATACTGTACTTCATAAAACATCTTTTGGAAACATTAAACATGATAGAAATTCTGTAGAAAACAAAATTTCACATGCAGGAGGGGCAGCTGTGATGGCACAGGAGTGGCCAAGAGGAGCTACCCCACATCCAAGGTCAGGAGCCTCAGCCTAGAGGAGCTACCCCACATCCAAGGTCAGGAGCCTCAGCCTAGAGGAGATACCCCGCGTCCAAGGTAAGGAGCAGCAGCTGCGCTTTGCTGGAGCACTGTGAAGAGATGCCCCCCGTCCAAGGTAAGAGAAACCCAAGTAAGACGGTAGGCACTGAGAGAGGGAATCAGAGGGCAGACAGACTGAAACCACAATCACAGAAAACTAGCCAGTCTGATCACACGGACCACAGCCTTGTCTAACTCAATGAAACTAAGCCATGCCATGTGGGGCCACACAAGACGGTCATAGTGGAGAGTTCTGAGAGAATGTGGTTCACTACAGAAGGGAATGGCAAACCACTTCAGTATTCTTGCCTTGAGAACCCCATAACAGTATGAAAAAGCAAAAAGATAGGACACTGGAAGATGAACTCCCCAGGTCGGTAGGTGCTCAATATGTTACTGGAGATCAGTGGAGAAATAACTCCAGAAAGAATGAAGGGGATGGAGCCAAAGAAAAAACAACACCCAGTTGTGAATGGGACTGGTAATAGAAGCAAGGTTTGATGCTGTAAAGAGCAATATTGCATGGGAATCTGGAATATTAGTTCCATGAATCAAGGCAAATTGGAAGTGGTCAAACAGGAGATGGCAAGAGTGAATGTCAACATTCTAGGAATCAGTGAACTAAGATGGACTGGAATGGTGATTTAACTCAGATGACCATTTTATCTACTACTGTGGGCAGGAATCCCCGAGAAAAAATGGGAGTAGCCATCAGAGTCAACAAAAGAGTCCGAAATGCAGTACTCGGAGGCAATCTCAAAAACGACAGAATGATCTCTGTTCATTTCCAAAGCAAACCATTCACTATCATGGTAATTCAAGTCCAAGCCCCAAACAGTAATGCTGAAGAAGCTGAAGTTGAACAGTTCTATGAAGACCTACAAGACCTTTTAGAAATAACATGCAAAAAAGATGTCCTTTTCATTATAGGGGACTGGAATGCAAAAGTAGGAAGTCAAGAAACACCTGGAGTAACAGACAAATTTGGCCTTGGAGTACAGAATGAAGCAGGGTGAAGGCTAATAGAGTTCTGCCAAGAGAACGTACTGGTCATAGCAAACACCCTCTTCCAACTACACAAGAGAAGACTCTACACATGGACATCACCAGATGGTCACACTGAAATCACACCGATTATATTCTTTGCAGCCAAAGATGGAGAAGCTCTATATAGTCAGCAAAAACAAGACTGGGAGCTGACTGTGGCTCAGATGATGAACTCTTTATTGCCAAATTCAGACTTAAATTGAAGAAAGTGGGGAAAACGACTAGACCATTGAGCTATGACCTAAATCAAATCCCTTATGACTATACAGTGGAAGTGAGAAATAGATTTAAGGGACTAGATCTGATAGAGTATCTGATGAACTATGGCCTGAGGTTCATGACATTGTACAGGAGACAGGGATCAGGACCATCCCCAAGAAAAAGAAATGCAAAAAAGCAACATGGCTGTCTGAGGAGGCCTTACAAATAGCTGTGAAAAGAAGAGAAGTGAAAAACAAAGAAGAAAAGGAAAGATATTCCCACTTGAATGCAGAGTTCCAAAGAAGAGCAAGGAGAGATAAGAGAGCCTACCTCAGCGATCAGTGCAAAGAAATAGAGGAAAACAACAGAATGGGAAAGACTAGAGATCTCTTCAAGAAAATTAGAGATACCAAGGGAAAATTTCATGCAAAGATGGGCTATATAAAGGGCAGAAATGGTAGGGACCTAACAGAAGCAGAAGATATTAAGAAGAGGTGGCAAGAATACACAGAAGAACTGTACAAAAAAGATCTTCACAGCCCAGATAATCACAATGGTGTGATCACTCACACTCACCTAGAGCCAGACATCCTGGAATGTGAAGTCAAGTGGGTCTTAGGAAGCATCACTACAAACAAAGCTACTGGAGGTGATGGGATTCCAGTTGAGCTATTTCAAATCCTGAAAGATGATGCTGTAAAAGTGCTGCACTCAATATGTCAGCAAATTTGGAAAATTCAGCAGTGGCCACAGGACTGGAAAAGGTCAATTTTCATTCCAATCCTAAAGAAAGGCAATGCCAAAGAATGCTCAAACTGTCACACAATTGCACTAATCTCACACGCTAGGAAAGTAATGCTCAAAATTCTCCAAGCCAGGCTTCAGCAATACGTGAATCGTGAACTTCCAGATGTTCAAGCTGGTTTTAGAAAAGGCAGAGAGACCAGAGATCAAATTGCCAACATCCACTGGATCATCGAAAAAGCAAGAGAGTTCCAGAAAAACATCTATTTCTGCTTTATTGACTATGCCAAAGCCTTTGACTGTGTGGATCACAATAAACTGTAGAAAATTCTGAAAGATATGGGAATACCAGACCACCTGACCTGCCTCTTGAGAAACCTGTATGCAGGTCAGGAAGCAACAGTTAGAACTGGACATGGAACAACAGACTGGTTCCAAATAGGAAAAGGAATACATCAAGGCTGTATATTGTCATCTTGTTCATTTAACTTATATGCAGACTACATCATGAGAAATGCTGCACAAGCTGAAATCAAGATTGCCAGGAGAAATATCAATAACCTCAGATATGCAGATGACACTATCCTTATGGCAGAAAGTGAAGCATAACTAAAGAGCATCTTGATGAAAGTGAAAGAGGAGAGTGAAAAAGTTGGCTCAAAGCTCAACATTAGGAAAACTAAGATCATGGTATCTGGCCCCAACACTTCATAGCAAACAGATGGGCAAAGAGTGGAATCAGTGGCTGACTTTATTTTTCTGGGCTCCAAAATCACTGCAGATGGTGACTGCAGCCATGAAATTAAAAGACGCTTCCTCCTTGGAAGGAAAGTTATGACCAACCTAGACAGCATATTAAAAAGCAAATTAAAAATTTTTTTTTTGTCAACTAGGTCTGTGTAGTCAAGGCTATGGTTTTTCCAGTGGTCATGTATGGATGTAAGAGTCAGACTATAAAGAAAGCTGAGTGCCGAAGAATTGATGCTTTTGAACTGTGGTGTTGGAGAAGACTCTTGAGAGTCCCCTGGACTGCAAGGAGATCCAACCAGTCCATCCTAAAGGAGATCAGTCCTGGGTGTTCATTGGAAAGACTGATGCTGGAGCTGAAACTCCAGTACTTTGGCCACCTCATGAGAAGAGTTGACTCACTGGAAAAAACCCGGACGCTGGGAAAGACTGAGAGCAGGAGGAGAAGGGGACGACAGAGGATGAGATGATTGGATGGCATCACCGACTCAATGGACATGGGTGTGGGTGGACTCCAGGAGTTGCTGATGGACAGGGAGGCCTGGTGTGCTGCGATTCATGGGGTTGGAAAGAGTAAGACACGACTGAGCGACTGAAGTGAACTGAAAAACTCTAAAGCTGAAAAAGCCCAAACTGTCAAACACCTCCTATGTAAAAATTACTGTATCCTCCCATCAGTTTCTTTTCTCTGAGACAGCATAAACGTCCCATACCTGTGTCAGCTCCAGGTCCATGCATGCACACAAATAAGTTGTGAACAGAACTTATGAAACAACCTACCACAGACCCAGACACTGTACAGCTCACGGTATCCGTACATTGATTCCCTATTTGTCCTAATCCTTAATGTAGGGTACCTTAGACTTGATCTGACAGGATGAAAGCAAAACCTAAGGTTATTTTCATTTGCAGTTTCTGATAGTAAAAAGAAAAAGAATTTGAAGAAAATGGCACAAGAAATTAATAGTTTTTAAAATCCCTCTTTCAATTTCTGACCTCAATCACCTCTCGCCACTTGAAGTATGACATTACAGTAGTAACAGCCAAGTGACAGAAAGCTGCAGCCAAAAGTTGTAAGCTGAGCAGAGAGTCATCTACAGATGGAGGCTAGATAAATCTCAGTCTCAATAAATCATTCACAAATAAGCATGTACTAAATGTCTTATTTCATATAACATTAGATCCACATAGGAGGAGGGAAAAACCTAAAGACATTTTAAAATTATATCTGCCTATAACTGGCTATAAGAGATGTGTTTTTACTTATTTATTTTTTTTAAGAGATGTGTTTTAAAAAAAAAAAAAAGTTCCTGTCAATCGACATCCAGGTAAGTTTCAGTCTGTGAAGCAACAATCACACACTGAGACTGACGTCACAGCCACACAGGACCGCCAAAGGAGCCTGGCTCCAGCCACGAGCTCCCTTGGCTATAGGGGAAAAATTTTAGAGGACGAGGAGCTGAAATCCTCTGTCTTTTCACTGAACATCGCTTCAACTGACGAACACTCAGGCAGTCCTCTCTACTGATGAAGATTACACTCACTGCAGGAAAAGAAAGCCTCTGAGGACCCACTAAATACCTGGCTCATTAGAAGAATGCAACAAACAGGCCTTCATAAACACTGGGCTCTTCCTCAGTATCAGCCGAGGAAGGGACAAACAAATTTTGAAAAATATGATTTCAGAAAGTATCTAATAGTTGCATTCTAACTTATCCCACCCCATTTGGTTGATAAAACATAAGAACGTCTTTCTAGACCAATATACTGTGTTTTAAAAACTGACTGGGGTTATTTATATTTCTACTAAACAATCTGCATTTTTAAAATTTGCTATATTAGCATGAAAGTGTTGGTTGTTCAATCGTGTCTGACTCTCTGCAACCCCATGGACTATAACCAGCCAGGCTCCTCTGTCCATGGAATGCCCCAGGCAAGAATATTCAAGTGGGTTGCCATTCCCTTCTCCAGGGCATCTTCCCAACCCAGGGATCGAACCCAGGTCTTCTGCATTGCAGGCATATTCTTTACCATCTGAGTCACCAAGGATTACTATTTTAATAGATAAAAATAAAAATGTATTAAGCTGACATGCTCTCTACTGTCCTCAAGTCTTGCTTGCTTGAAAATAATCTGCAAAGGACATTCATTTGATCATATTTAATAATATACACCAGTATGTGAATGTGTTATTTGTCATCCTGGTCTATAAAATAACTTTTAACTACCATCGAACAAATGTCAATTCATATTTCTTTAATATCAATTATAATGTTTCATGACATTTCACTCTGCTGAAGTATCTTTACATCTTTATAGCTATTACAGATTCTCTCTTCAAATCCATAAACCCAGACTCAGGTCTCCTGGTTAATCCCATCTGGTCATACCAGTAATCAAACTTAAGCCTTTCTCCCACACTCCAAACAACTCCATGCATTTTCTGAATATCTAATGCTTCCAGCACCACACAGCTTGGTATTCAGTTATTTTCTAATTATGCTTTATGTCTCAACTAGACTTTCAAATCTCATATGTGGGCACTGAATTCTAAGACATATTTGAATATCTTTTTAGCTCCTTGTAAATGGGTACATAATATAAAAAAGAAGGTGTTGATCCTTTAAAGCACATTTCAATTGCCACTTCTCACACAAAATCACCCCCTATTTCATCATTTCTTTTCATCTAAGCTCACTGCACCCTCCCTGTCGCATCTATTTCGGCACCAGTCACATTTGCCTTGTGGTGAAGGGGCAAGACATCACGGCCAACGACCTGCGCACAAAGGCCAAATGCACTTCTGGATTCAAGTAACGCTCGGCCAGTCAGCAATGCTGGAACCCTGCACAAGATAGTTACTCATTCCATGCCTTCATCTCTTCTTTTGTAAAATAGCGACAGTAAAAATGATTTTCAGTTTTTTAAAGGGTATGAGGACCCATGAGTAAAATTTCTCTATAAATGTTAAAATAAAATCAGCTTTCCTTAAATTAGTGCTCCGGAAAGTTTGAAAGAATCACATATTTCACAAAGAAAAGCTCAAAAGGAAATGACCCACATGTCCTTTACTTTGAAAACTGATAAAGCAGACATAATTCTGCTCAAGATCACAGAAAAGACCAAACTTTGGTGTTAAAGCTGTTAATACACACTGGTATTTCCAAGGCATAAATACCCATCTAGTTTGAATATCTCTGAGAAGTAGAAATGTGATTTCAGGAGGAAAAACAGCTGATGCCTGACCCCCCCACTCCCACCCCTGCCCTGGGGAAGGGGACAGTGAGCTGAGGAAAGCCATCTCTAAAAAGACTTTATTTATAGGGCAACACCCCCAAGGTAAGAGTGACACTCCTTACTCTATCTGTAATTCACAAAACATACAAGCTGCAGTCAACTACACCAATACTCATTAGATAACACCATTCCAGTACCTAATGCGGCATCAGGCCACAAGGAAGGCAATGGCCCAGGCACAGTGCGCTGAATGGCAGGACCCACACTGAAAGGTAATGCTCTCCTTGGAAAGACAAAGTGGGAGAACAAACCGATCAACAAGTTGTGCCTTTTCTCAATTCTGGAAGACATACAAAACTATGATTTAAATAACCAGAGACGCTTATTAGCAAGATTTGCATCCCTTTAACTGATACCTTAATTTGTAATTTCAACATTTTCTTATACCTGAGGAAGCATTAGTTGGTCTGGGTACTGAGTGCTTAGGTTTAAAGTAACACTGACATAATGAATAACAACTCTCCACATTTGTCTCCTGCTGGAAAAAAAATATATAAAAAAAATATAGTACCTCTCATATGATAAGGAAAACAAGACAATTCATATTACTGGAGTAATTAGAATAATTTTTGTGAATAAAAGTCAGCAATTTGGCGAGTAAGTTACCAACACCAAAACTCTTCTGCTTGGAAACCAAAAAAGAAAGAGCGAGCTGACTGTAAAAATTCTAACAGGTAGTCTTTTGAGAAGTAAACACAGGACTATACACAAGAATCGGAGAAGGCAATGGTGACCCACTCCAGCACTTTTGCCTGGAAAATCCCATGGATGGAGAAGCCTGGTAGGCTGCAGTCCACAGGGTCGCTAAGAGTCGGACATGACTGAGTGACTTCACTTTCACTTTTCACTTTTATGCATTGAAGAAGGAAATGGCAACCCACTTCAGTGTTCTTGCCTGGAGAATCCCAGGAACGGGGGAGCCTGGTGGGCTGCCGTCTATGGGGTCGCACAGAGTCAGACACAACTGAAGCGACTTAGCAGCAGCAGCAGTAGCATACAAAAGAATTCTTAACAACAGATTTTATTGGTATATACTTCTCAAAGTCTATGTGATATCCTCACATAAACAAGTTAAAGACTTGCATAAATAGTTCAGTTCAGTCACTCAGTCATGTCCGATTCTTTGTGACCCCATGGACTGCAGCATGCCAGGCTTCCCTGTCCTGGATTAATAGAGGTGCTTCTATTTTAATTACTATAATAAGTGACATATTTACAAAGTGTTTCTCAGAAAAACTAGTATCTTAATCTGCAAGATTTATATATTATTATAAAATAAAGAAATATAAATGCTTGATTTGCTTTTGGGTTTTGTAAGTCTCCTTGTATAGAAAAAAATACAACTTGGTTATCTACCAAGCAGCTAAGATAACTCAAAGTTACTTAGAGCAATTACTATTTACTACATACCTTCTATAAACAAAGAACTGAAGGAAGTACAGATTTCAAAGTTAGCCTATAGCCCTTTAAACAAGAAGGGTAAACCTAAGAATTACTATTTTTAAGCACATAACTAACACTGTCCTTCTATGAACTAAATAGCCAATTACTACAGTTCTCTTTAGCACTGAGTCATATCATTATGTCTCTTACTGAAACAAAGATACATACTATTTCTAGCTTGCAAAGGAGAGCATCACTTCTACTGGAATTGGCATAATTATTCTATTTTTCTAAATAAAGGTTCAATTTAGCACTAAACATAAACTCTTCTGAGTCTGGAGGCAGGGGAGGGAGGGAGACTCTTAAAACTTAGCAAAAAGTACCACTCTCTTGAGAAACTGCGGGAGGTGAATCTCATTAATGCCGGTATAATTATTTAATTCTCATATTATTTTTGCTCCTGGAAGCAGCCGAGTCAAACCTTTGCCTTCCTAATTGGTTCTACTACACAGTGATTGTTCCAAAAATACATTGCAATGTTTTCCAGTTGAGAATGACTTTGTATGCTTCCAAAACAAATGAAACCTAGTATGTTATTATTTAGAAATACTTAGTGTCTCAAACTTTTTAGAACAAAGCAACTTACAAATAAAAAGGAAGAAAGGCAGGCAGGTGTAAATAAATATCAAGCATTTCAGATAATTAAGACAAGCTTTTAAAAAAAAAAAAAGACAAGCTTCTATCTGATGCAACTATTTAGAAATGTGTTTAAAGTCATCAGTACCACACTGGAATCGCCTGAATGAGTCAACATTCTTCAAACTGTCTGGTCCTTAATCAAAATTTCAGGGTAATCAAGCACTGCTAATCACATGGGGTTTGTTTTCTTCGGCTACTGTGTGCTCAGTCGTGTCCAACTCTGTGCCACCCCGTGGACTGTAGCCCGCCAGGCTCCTCTGTCCATGGGATTCTCCAGGCAAGAGTACTGGAGTGGGTTGCCATGTCCTTCTCCAGGGCATCTTTCCAACCCAGGACCAAAGCCACATCTCTTCCATCTCCTGTAATACTGGCAGGCGGGTTCTTTACCACTGCGCTACCCGGGAAGCCCTTTCTTCTGCTACTACTGATAAATGTTTTAAAACTTTTGAACTTCTATCAAAAAAAAAAAGGTAGAAAATAGGTTGAAAGTTCATCTAAAATTATATTCAGTACACTTATTTGAGCCAGGTAGAACCTAGTTCTAGACAGACAGCACTTCAACTAAATCCCAGTTGCCATGGTGATCATAACCTGATTCTTCACATCCATTCTTATCCCTCCACTATGTAAATGCAAATTTTTGCAGAAATTCAAAATGCAGCACTTCTGCGTTCTTTGGAAGTACCATTGTTTCTGATGTAGAGAGAGAGCTTGGATCTCGATCTTGACTGGACATTCGAGATGGAGCCCTCCAGAACTTGAACGAGTCATCTAAACCTGTGACAACAGGAAAACTGTCAACATTAACAGTCTCTGGGCATCTTAACAATTAACAGGAAGAGTAGTCCTTACGTGAAACCAGTCCAGAACTAAAGAAAAGAGTATTTATACCTAACTTTTATCATCCGTAATTAATATATACAGCATGTTTCACAAAAAAATAGCAATTAGTTTACTATGCTTTATAGCTTAATCTAACATAATTTATGGAGAGCACCAGTTCCCAAACTTCAAAGTGTAGAAGAATCAAAGAGAGCTTATTAGAGAGGTTTCCTGAGTCCTATTCCCAGCGATTCCATTCTGCAAATCAAGGTGGGGGGGGCATAAATTTGCATTTCTAACAAGATGGGAGCAGATGTTAACGCTGCTGGTTCCAGGGCCATGCGTCCAGTGACACCACTACAGAAAATCCAAACAATTAAAGGGGTGTTTTGCCACAGGGACATTTGTTTAGAATGTTCAGAAACTTCATCAAATGTCATTCTCTTCTTAATTCCTCCAAGAAGTGAGCAGAAAAGTGAGTTAGAAACGTACACTTAAGTATTTCAGGATAAAGAAATTTCATGTTTACAATTTACTCTTAAATGGCTCAGAAAAAAATATATATATGCATATAAATAAACAAATTTTTCTTGTATGTACATACATACACATGGGAGGGCAAATACAGTAAAATGTTAATATCTGGGAATTCCTTGTTCTACTCTTAAACCTTTTCTGTGGGAAATTATGTCAAGGTTTTTTAACATTAATTTAAAATTTAAATTTTTAAAATTTTTATTATTTATATTTAAAACTATTTTTTCATTATTAAATTATTTATTATTATTAAATTGCTATTTCTTTTTATGAGACACAATTATTATTTATAGGCACTAAGATCTTATACTTAGGAAATCCAAGAGAATCTACAAACAAGTAGAAATTAAAAGATTTCAGCAAATATTTTGATAGATGAGTAATATGCCAAAACAGGTTTTCAATATACTAGCAAAACAAATTAGAAAATTTAGTAGGAAAAGTCTCATTCTTGATTGCCTGAGAAGAGCCTTCCAAAAAAAAATTTAAGACATAAATAGAGGAAAAAACTATAAAATTTTACTGAAGGGCATGAAATAACTTATGAAACATTAATAAGATGTCAAAAATGGTTTTCATGAAGAATTTATAACACAGAAAAATGCTTACGCAATGTTTAGTGAAAGGAGGAAATACAAAAATGTACATAAGATATGAACACAATTATATAAAACAAACAAAAGCTATACAGAAAAAGAAGGCTAGAAGGAAATACACATCCTAAATGCAACACTGGCAACCTCTGGGTAGTAGAACTAGATATGAATGTTTTCCTGTGTATTTTTCATTGTTTTTCAAACATTTTGTAACCAACACAAAGGTTTTAAACAATTTAAGAAATATATTTTATTAAAAATATAAACATAATACCCTTACCATTTAAATCATTGCCTTCAGAAGGTCCATTAGGAGCTGAACAATTGAAATCAAATGCATACCGTCCCAGGTAACAATGTTTTACCATATGACTCAAATGTTCATAAAAATGGCAGTGGTATAAAAGAGCCTGGAGGGCAGGTTTTCCTATGAGAGACAGGCCAGAGTCCTCATCATGGACACAGGGGCCCTATAGGAAAAGAGAGAGAGAGACAGGAATTTACTACATAATTTCTTCAAAAAGACCCACTGTCTCCCCACAGTCCCCTTAAGGAAACAAATGCTACCACACTCCTTCACTTCTCTCTGTCCTTCCACACGTACACCAGCCTGACCCTGACCTGGGAAGTTAATCCAGCTCTCTACTGTCAAAAAATCCACTAAAGGCAGAAAGCTGATCTAGTCTTTCTTGAGGGGCCACTTAGATTAAAACGTTTCTATGAAATGGTATAGCTCTAGTCAAGTAATTATGTACCTCAGCCACAAATACAGTAAAAGTAGTAGGTTGCAACCCACACAAAATAATGAAATGATTTGTATTAAAATATCTGAAACAATGTGATTCAAGTTATTTTATTCAAAATTATTTTTGTGCCTATCAGTAAGCTAGATAAAGTGAAAACATTCATTAATATCCACAGTAAAATCTGTTTGTCACTTTATTTTCCACTGAATGAACCCTTCTTCCAAGGGCATTTCACATGTGTGCACGCTAACACAAACACATGCGTATGCACAAACACACACACATATACATTTTCCAGTTGAAGGCTGAGAAGAATCTACCATTGCATAGTTTTAATCTCTTTGCACTTTTTTTTCCAAATAATTTTTTGAGGTGCCACTCATGATGTTTTCTGGAATATCAAAATGACAAAAACCAAGCAATCAGTGAAAAGTATGCCAAGGATCAGTTTAAAGTATGCAAATTATCACATCACCAGGTGGACAGGGAGGCCTGGCATGCTACAGTCCATGGGGTCGCAAACAGTCGGACACGACTGAGCAGCTGAACTGAACAGAATTGAGTTCAAAACTATTTCTATTTTTCCGAAAATGATAATATAGTTCAGACTTTTAAAACAGTTCTGTTTTAAAGAGAGAGAAAAATAAAAACAAAAAATAAAAAGCTAAGTGCCAACAGGAAAGGTCTGCAAATATAGCATTAACTATGAAATTTGTATATGTGCCACACTTCTCATGCCCCCTGATCACCAAGGAAAGATGAACCTTTAAAACTTACTATCCAGGAGGAACCAAGATGGCAGAGGAATAGTACGGGGAGACCACTTTCTCCCCTACAAATTCATCGAAAGAACATTTGAACACTGAGCAAACTTCACAAAACAGCTTCTGACCACTAGCAGAAGACATCAGGCGCCCAGAAAATCAGCCCATCGTCTTCGAAAGGAGGTAGGACAAAATATAAAAGATAAAAAGAGAGACAAAAGAGCTAGGGACGGAGACCCTTCCCGGGAAGAAAGTCATAATAGAGGAAGTTTCCAAACACCAGGAAACCCTCTCACCTGCGGGTCTGGGGGAAGTTTTCGAATCTCGGAGGGCAACCTAACTGGGAGGAAAAATAAATAAAACCCACAGATTACATGCCTAAAAGCAACTCCCAGCAGAAAAGTACCCCAGATGCCCGCATCCACCACCAGCAAGTGGGGGCGGAACGGAGAGGAGCCGGCGGCATTGCTTAGGGTAAGGACCGGGCCTGAATGCCCTGAGGGCAATCGGAGGGAGCTAAGGTGAGATAGCAACTTAAACTGTGGGATAGCAAGAGACAGAGAGAAAATTAACACACTGCGGGCCGTTGGCAGAACAAAGGAAGAACTGAGCAATCCCAGAGAAGAGCTAGCCGGCTGCGGACCGGCCCATCCGCCGCCAGGGGCAGGAGGCAGTGGGGAGGGGAAAGGGGCAAACTCGGCCCCAGAGACGGCACCCCCTACCAAACTGCAAACAGGCTCCCAGTTTCTAACCAGTTTCCTGAGATTCTGTATGGTTGACATCCGCCGGGAGGGTCAGGGCTAGAGGCCAGCTCCCAAGAACAGACACAAGGCGCACGCACCGGACTGGTGTGCGCGGAAACTGAGGCTGGGGCCGCGGAGGGGAGAAGGCTCACTGCACCCGGGGAGAGTGCGCCGTCAAGCTCCTGGCTGCCTGAGCTGCTCGGGCGGGTAAGACACAAAACGCAGGCCCAATCAAGTCCGCGCTTTTGTGGACGACCCGAAAACTGGAACCACACGCAACACAGGGCACGCTCCATACAGAGCAGCCAGGAGCCTAAGCAGTGTAGACGGGGAGAGCACACACCCGTGAGTGGGGGCAAACCCAGTGTGGCCGGAACATGGCGAGTGCTCCCCACACACGCCAGCGATATCTGCCTGCAGCGCCCCTCCCTCCCCACAGCGCGACTGAACCAGCGAACCTGAACAAGAGACCACCTCCACCCACCTGTGTCAGGGCGGAAATTAGACACTGAAGAGACCGGCAAACAGAAGCCAAATAAACAAAGGGAACCGCTTCAGAAGGGACCGGTGCAACAGATTAAAATCCCTGCAGTTAACACCGACTACACCGGAAGGGGCCTATAGATATCGAGAAGTGTAAACTGGAATGAGGAGCTATCTGAAACTGAACTGAACCCACACTGACCGCAACAGCTCCAGAGAAATTCCTAAATATATTTTCACCTTTTTTTCTTTAATTAAAAAAATATATTTTTTCTATTTTTTTTTAAATTTTTCCTCTTTTCTTTTAAAATTCCCTATTACTCCTCCATTACTCCTTAACTTTCTTTATCATTTTCATGTATTTTTACTATTTTTTTATTAGAAAAAAATTTTTTTTATTTTTTTTTCCTCTTATTTTCTTTTAAAGTCCTCTATTACTCCTTAATTTTCATTTTCATTTCACTATAAACTTGCAAAAAAAAAAAAAAGAGGCCCTATTTTTAAACTGAACTTCATATATATTTCTAAAATTTTTTGTCTTTTTGTTTTTGTTTTTAATATTGTATTTTTAAGAGTCTAATCTCTACTCTAAATTTTTAATCTTTGTTTTTCAGTATTTGATATCAATTTTGGACATTTAAGAATCCAATATTCAGTACCCATTTTTACTCAAGAGTGTGTTGATTACTCTCTCCCACTTTTGACTCTCCTTTTTCTCCCCCAGATCACCTCTATTTCCTCCCTCCCCTTTCTCTTCTCAATCCAATTCTGAGAATCTCTGTGGGTGTCTGGGCTATGGAGAACACTTTGGGAACAGAGAACTGCGTAGATCTGTCTCTCTCCTCTTGAGCACCCCCTTTTCTCCTCCTGCTCATCTCTATCTCCCTCCTCCCTCTCCTCTTCTTCACGTAACTCTGTGAACCTCTCTGGGTGTCCCTCACTGTGGAGAATCTTTTCACCATTAGTGGAGAAGTTTTATTACCAGTGCTGTATAGTTGGAGAGGTCCTGAGACTACTGGAAGAATAAAACTGAAATCCAGAGGCAGGAGACTTAAGCCCAAAACCTGAGAACACCAGAAAACTCCTGACTACAGGGAACATTAAGTAATAAGAGACCATCCAAAAGCCTCCATACCTACGCTGAAACCAACCACCACCCAAGAGCCAATAAGTTCCAGAGCAAACGCAAATTCTCCAGCAACGCTGGAACATAGCCTTGAGCGTCAACATACAGGCTGCCCAAAGTCACACCTAACACATAGACCCATCTCAAAACTCACTACTGGACACTCCACTGCACTCCAGAGAGAAGAAATCCAGTTCCACACACCAGAACACCGACGCAAGCTTCCCTAACCAGGAAACCTTGACAAGCCAATTGTCCAACCCCACCCACTGGGTGAAACCTCCACAACAAAAAGGAACCACAGACCACCAGAATACAGAAAGCCCACTGCAGACACAGCAATCTAAACAAGATGAAAAGGCAGAGAAATACCCAACTGGTAAAGGAACATGAAAAATGCCCACCAAGTCAAAAGAGGAGGAGATAGGGAATCTACCTGAAAAAGAATTTAGAATAATGATAATAAAAATGATCCAAAATCTTGAAAACAAAATGGAGTTACAGATAAATAGCCTGGAGACAAGATTGAGAAGATGCACGAAATGTTTAACAAGGACCTAGAAGAAATAAAAAAGTCAATTAAAAATGAATAATGCAATACATGAGATCAAAAACACTCTGGAGGGAACCAACAGTAGAATAACAGGGACAGAAGATAGGATAAGTGAGGTAGAAGATAAAATGGTGTAAATAAATGAAGCAAATAAATGAAGCAGACAGGAAAAAAGAATCAAAAGAAATGAGGACAACCTCAGGGACCTCTGGGACAATGTGAAACGTCCCAACATTCAAATCAAAGGAGTCCCAGAAGAAGAAGACAAAAAGAAAGGCCATGAGAAAATACTCGAGGAGATAATAGCTGAAAACTTCCCTAAAATGGGGAAGGAAATAGTTACACAGGTCCAAGAAACCCAGAGTCCCAAACAGGATAAACCCAAGGTGAAACACCCCAAGACACATATTAATCAAATTAACAAAGATCAAACACAAAGAACAAATGTTAAAAGCAGCAAGGGAGAAACAACAAAAAACACACAAAGGGATCCCCATAAGGATAACAGCTGAGCTAACAATAGAAACCCTTCAGGCCAGAAGGGAATGGCAGGACATACTTAAAGCAATGAAAGAGAATAACCTACAACCTAGATTACTGTACCCAGCAAGGATCTCATTCAGATATGAAGGAGAATTCAAAAGCTGAGAGAATTCAGCACCACCAAACCAGCTCTTCAACAAATGCTAAAGGATCTTCTCTAGACAGGAAACACAGAAAGGCTGTGTAAACGCGAACCCAAAACAACAAAGTAAATGGCAACAGGACCATACTTATCAATAACTACCTTAAATGTAAATGGGTTGAATGCCCCAACCAAAAGACAAAGACTGGCTGAATGGATTAAAAAACAAGACCCCTATATATGCTGTCTACAAGAGACCCATCTCAAAACAAGGGACACATATAGACTAAAAGTGAAGGGCTGAAAAAAATATTTCACGCAAATGGAGACCAAAAGAAAGCAGGAGTCGCAAAAGTCATATCAGATAAAATAGACTTTAAAATAAAGGCTGTGAAAAGAGACAAAATAGAACACTACATAATGATCAAAGGATCAATCCAAGAAGAAGATATAACAGTTATAAATGTATATGCACCCAACATAGGAGCACTGCAATATGTAAGGCAAACGCTAAGAAGTATGAAAGAGGAAATTAACAATAACACAATAATAGTGGGAGACTTTAATACCCCACTCACAACTATGGATAGATCAACTAAACAGAAAATTAACAAGGAAACACAAACCTTAAATGACACAATGGACCAGCTAGACCTAATTGATATCTATAGGACATTTCACCCCAAAACATTCAATTTCACCTTTTTCTCAAGTGCACACGGAACCTTCTCCAGAATAGATCACATCCTGGGCCATAAATCTAGCCTTGGTAAATTAAAAAAAACTGAAATCATTCCAGTCATCTTTTCTGACCACAATGCAGTAAGATTAGATCTCAATTACAGGAAAAAAATTATTAAAAATTCAAACATATGGAGACTAAATAACACGCTTCTTGAATAACCAACAAATCATAGAAGAAATCAAAAAAGAAATCAAAATATGCATAGAAATGAATGAAAATGAAAACACAACAACCCAAAACCTATGGGACACTGTAAAAGCAGTGCTAAGGGGAAGGCTCATAGCATTACAGGCTTACCTCAAGAAACAAGAAAAAAGTCAAATAAATAACCTAACTCTATACCTAAAGAAACTAGAGAAGGAAGAAATGAAGAACCCCAGGGTTAGTAGAAGGAAAGAAATCTTTAAAATTGGGGCAGAAATAAATGCAAAAGAAACTAAAGAGACCATAGCAAAAATCAACAAAGCTAAAAGCTGGCTTTTTTAAAAAATAAACAAAATTGACAAACCATTAGCAAGACTCATTAAGAAACAAAAGGGAGAAGAACCAAATTAACAAAATTAGAAATGAAAATGGAGAGATCACAAAAGACAACACTGAAATACAAAGGATCATAAGAGACTACTACCAGCAGCTCTATGCCAATAAAATGGACGATTTCGAAGAAATGGACAAATTCTTAGAAAAGAATAACCTTCCAAAACTGAACCAGGAAGAAATAGAAGATCTTAACAGACCCATCACAAGCAAGGAAATCGAAACTGTAATCAGAAATCTTCCAGCAAACAAAAGCCCAGGACCAGATGGCTTCACAGCTGAATTCTACCAAAAATTTAGAGAAGAGCTAACACCTATCTTACTCAAACTCTTCCAGAAAATTGCAGAAGAAGGTAAACTTCCAAACTCATTCTATGAGGCCACCATCACCCTAATTCCAAAACCAGACAAAGATGACACAAAAAATGAAAACTACAGGCCAATATCACTGATGAACACAGATGCAAAAATCCTTAACAAAATTCTAGCAAACAGAATCCAACAACATATTAAAAAATTCACACATCATGACCAAGTGGGCTTTATCCCAGGAATGCAAGAATTCTTTAATATCTGCAAATCAATCAATGTAATACAACACATTAACAAATTGAAAGATAAAAACCATATAATTATCTCAATACATGCAGAAAAAGCCTTTGACAAAATTCAACATCCATTTATGATTAAAACTCTCCAGAAAGCAGGAATAGAAGGAACATACCTATATATGACAAACCCACAGCAAGCAATACCCTCAATGGTGAAAAATTGAAAGCATTTCCCCTAAAATCAGGAACAAGACAAGGGTGCCCACTCTCACCACTACTATTCAACATAGTGTTGGAAGTTTTGGCCACAGCAATCAGAGCAGAAAAAGAAGTAAAAGGAATCCAGATAGGAAAAGAAGAAGTAAAACTCTCGCTGTTTGCAGATGACATGATCCTCTACATAGAAAACCCTGAAGACTCTACCAGAAAATTACTAGAGCTAATCAAAGAATATAGTAAAGTTTCAGGATATAAAATTAACACACAGAAATCCCTTGCATTCCTATACACTAACAATGAGAAAACAGAAAGAGAAATTAAGGAAACAATACCATTCGCCATTGCAACAAAAAGAATAAAATACTTAGGAGTATATCTACCTAAAGAAACAAAAGACCTATACATAGAAAACTATAAAACACTGATGAAAGAAATCAAAGAGGACACAAACAGATGGAGAAACATACCCTGTTCATGGATTGGAAGAATCAATATTGTCAAAATGACTATACTACCCAAAGCAATCTATAGATTCAATGCAATCCCTATCAAGCCACCAACGGTATTTTTCACAGAACTAGAACAAATAATTTCACAATTTGTATGGAAATACAAAAAACCTCAAATAGCCAAAGTAATCTTGAGAAAGAAGAATGGAACTGGAGGAATCAACCTGCCTGATTTCAGACTCTACTACAAAGCCACAGTCATCAAGATAGTATGGTAGTGGCACAAAGACAGAAATATAGATCAATGGAACAGAATAGAAAGCCCAGAGATAAATCCACGAACCTATGGACACCTTATCTTCGACAAAGGAGGCAAGAATACACAATGGAAAAAAGACAACCTCTTTAACAAGTGGTGCTGGGAAAACTGGTCAACCACTTGTAAAAGAATGAAACTAGAACACTCTCTAACACCATACACAAAAATAAACTCAAAATGGATTAAAGATCTAAATGTAAGACCAGAAACTATAAAACTCCTAAAGGAGAACATAGGCAAAACACTCTCCGACATAAATCACAGCAGGATCCTCTATGACCGACCTCCCAGAAGATTGGAAATAAAAGCAAAAATAAACAAATGGGGCCTAATTAAACTTAAAAGCTTTTGCACAACAAAGGAAACTATAAGCAAGGTGAAAATATACCCCTCAGATTGGGAGAAAATAATAGCAAATGAAGAAACAGACAAAGGATTAATCTCAAAAATATACAAGCAACTCCTGCAGCTCAATTCCAGAAAAATAAATGACCCAATCAAAAAATGGGCCAAAGATCTAAACAGATATTTCTCCAAAGAAGACATACAGATGGCTAACAAACACATGAAAAGATGCTCAACATCACTCACTATCAGAGAAATGCAAATCAAAATCACAACGAGGCACCATTACACGCCAGTCAGGATGGCTGCTATCCAAAAGTCTACAAGCAATAAATGCTGGAGAGGGTGTGGAGAAAAGGGAACCCTCTTACACTGTTGGTGGGAATGCAAACTAGTACAGCCACTATGGAGAACAGTGTGGAGATTTCTTAAAAAACTGGAAAGAGAACTGCCATATGACCCAGCAATCCCACTGCTGGGCATACACACCGAGGAAACCAGATCTGAAAGAGACACGTGCACCCCAATGTTCATCACAGCACTGTTTATAATAGCCAGGACATGGAAGCAACCTAGATGCCCATCAGCAGACGAATGGATAAGGAAGCTGTGGTACATATACACCATGGAATATTACTCAGCCATTAAAAAGAATTCATTTGAATCAGCTCTTAATGAGACGGATGAAACTGGAGCCCATTATACAGAGTGAAGTAAGCCAGAAAGATAAAGACCAATACAGTATACTAACGCATATATATGGAATTTAGAAAGATGGTAACGACAACCCTATATGCAAAACAGAAAAAGAGACACAGATGTTCAGAACAGACTTTTGGACTCTATGGGAGAAGGTGAGGGTGGGATGTTGTGAGAGAACAGAATCGAAACATGTATATTATCTAGGGTGAAACAGATCACCAGTCCAGGTTGGATGCATGAGACAAGTGCTTGGGGCTGGTGCACTGGGAAGACCCAGAGGGATCAGGTGTAAAGGGAGGTGGGAGGGGGGATCGGGATGGGGAATACATGTAAATCCATGGCTGATTCATGTCAATGTATGACAAAAACCACTACAATATTGTAAAGTAATTAGCCTCCAACTAATAAAAATAAATGGAAAAGTAAATCAATAAATAAATAAAAGCCAAAGAAAATAAACTTACTATCCAGGAAGATGAAGTAAGAGTTAAAGGTAGAATTACAAGTTAAAGGTAGAATTACATTAAGATGAGTTTCTCCTTAACTCTTCTCTTTAAGGATATGATTAAAATTAAACCTCTTACTTCAACATGTCATGGTACTAACATACCCACTAGCTATGATTCAAAAGGAACTAAAGCAAAACAAAATTACATATAAGAAGTATGTTTTCAAGAAGAAAAAGGAATTATTTTGCTGTATATAAACTTGTAAAATGCTATAATGTAATGTATAAATTGAAAAAAATGACCTTAAATACATAAGAAATTCCTAACTACATGTTAAGAATTCAGTTAAAATGAAATTGTTTCTCTGACACCAAGCATTTTACTGTTTTGTGAAATCAATACCCATAATGATTTATGATGAACACAGTAGAAAATGAAAATATGCACTGATAATTCTCCCATTAAATATGAAAACAGCACATACTACAACTATAAATGAGGCGGCCATCTCTATACAACAGACATGAACACATGCAGACAGTCTAGCTATGTCCACTGAGAGGGCACCGAAGCAGTGACCCCTTATTGGAAACCATGAGCATCTAGATACTAATGCTACTTCCTGCTACATCCCCCATAACACTTCAAAATACACATCAAGACAAGTAAATGAAACATCTTGTTGAATAAGATTATTATTCATCATTCTACCAAAGACAGTTGTAATTTTAAAGCACTGAAAAAGGAGCATCTTCCTTCTTGGCTGCAGTGAAACAGTGGAGGTCACGCTTCTTGGAGATTATAAAATTCCATTTTCTACACGTAAGACCATCTTTCTCCCTTACTAGAGCAGTTGTTTCCACGTTGAGATTTAAAGCACCAGTAAACTTTTTAAAAACTGAGGGACAAATACCCCTGGAGGAGGCCATGGCAACCCACTCCAGTATTCTTGCCTAGAGAATCCCAAGGACAGAGGAGCCTGGAGGGCTACAGTCCATGGAGTCGCAAAGAGTCAGACCTGACTGAAGCGACTTAGCACAGCACAGACTTCTTACAACCGGGGGACAAATACTAGATTACCAACTACTTACACTGCCAACTGAGGACACTTAAAAACAAAAACTAATAACCAAAGCAGATCAAAAAAAGACAGGAAGAAAATGAGCATACATTAAAAATGACCCCCCGAAAATTAGACTTACTTTTCTAATTTTGCTTAAGACTAGTAGAAGTTTCATCATCAAGTACTATTTTAGAGTAGCTCCCAAAATATCTTTGATTCTAGCCAACACAGGCAAAGCAGAAGACTCTGAAAGAATATGTAAACCACTGTTTTCAACTTTTTAATAGAAAACTAATTCTGTGATGAAGAAGCGGAGCATAGCAGAACCACAAGGCTGCACTGAGCACATCAGCAGCATCAGAAAGGAACTGCAGACTATTTAACTAATTAGGAAAAAAAAATGTGAACTTCTACACATGGTTCTATCTTATAATACAGAACACGGGTCTGTTCTATTTAACAGAACCAAGAAAACTTCTTAGGCTTGCCTTTGCATTTATTTCAATTATTTTTTTAAAAATTCACTGGCAGAACATCAACAAGGTTACAGTATAAAAGTGTCACTAGGTTAACAATGAGAGTAGAGATTCTACGCATTTGAGCCAAAAACAACACATTTTTAAATCTGATTACTGGATAATAGGCATTAAAATCACTGCACTGTTAATATAAATATTAATCCTGTATATTCTTTTCTAGTTTTTCTCCTATGGGTTTACCACAACACGGACTGTAAATAACAACCATTATCAGAAGGCCTGTTAAACAAACAAGAGGAGCCAGGGCAAAAGCTGCCTGGGATTTTCAATAATTGGCAGCATTACGAGGTTTGTAAAGTCTGGAAAAATGAATTTTCCAAAAGTTAAAGGAGATCCAGGCCTTAACAACCACCTGAATGCCCATAAAGCTGCCCTCAATACACCTCAACTAGATTCAGTGACTCCCCCGAAGATGTATTCTAACGAAAACTGAAAAAGGAATCTGAGATCTTATCCAAGACCCTGGGGTGTGAGATGCCACAACGTGATGCATACACACACATATGGGAGGAGGACATGTGGATGAGGCACGGGGCAGAGAGCATGTCCCGTCTCCCCACAGAGAGCACTTTTCTATCTTCCAAACATCTAAAAAGCAGCAGGCTATAAAAAAGTCAGCTAAAACTATTTACTGACTTAACGTTTAGAACATGAAACAGAAAATTAATCCAACAGAAGCCAAAGAAAGGTTAAGTTATGACACTGTGTACTAACCCAGAAAGCAGATGTTAAGATCAATGTGCATTTACCTACAAACAAATCTGCTTATTATCAGAGAAACAATACAGTCAGTGGGAAAGAGAAACTGGCTGGACTGAAAGCAAAAGGGTGTGATGTACGGCAAATGACTTAAACTCTTTGTGCTAAATTTTCTTATTCTACAAAATGAGGAGAATAATGGTTCGCAACTCAAACCATTATACAAGTTGATATTTATACTGCTTCTAGAACAGTGCCTAGAACACAGTAAACACCATGCTAATGATTATTATTTCTGCTTAAAATTATTTTTAACACCATAGAGAACTGGTAAATATGATCAAGCATAAAAAGATCTCTATATTCTCTTTTAAGGGATCCTGTTGGCTTGTACGAAGTTTCATCACCAAAGAAATATATACAAATATAAAAATATATATGCTGAAACTCTATCATCAATTAATCTCAAAGATCTACAAGGCTGATAACTATTTAAAGGCACCTACCTGCCAAGTATAATCCTTTATAATTACTGAAGGCATTGGAATTACAAGGAGATTCTGAAAAATAAATGCAGCCTGAAATTAAAGGGAAAAAAAAATGTCAATACTGCCATCTTGTTGTCATATCTGAAATAACCAATATACTGTAATTTAATAACAAAAAAAAGCATATCCCTGGTCAGCTGAACATGCTAAGAGATCATCATGAGAACTCCCCAACTGCCATAATAGTGGGAGAAATTACTTCATCAGGAAAGATATTTTTTCCTATTTCAGAATGTTGTCTTTCCAAAAAATGATATGTAAAACATAAACTATTCTGGCAGCATTTAAGAAATATATTTCCTGTTTCTATTACTCTCTTTCAGATCATATGCACACATCTCTCTCCTCCTCTCTTTCTACCTCTCTCATACAAGCTCCTCTCAATAAGAAATGGCAAATTAGAAACACAAATTACAAAAATCCAACTTGACCTAGGTCCTGAAGACAGCCAAGTTAAATAATCACACTAATATGAACACTGATTACCTATTCAATGGAAGATTACATTATAAAAGGAGAACAACCAGAGTAACAGGGGATCGGAGGGAGGGAAATTTTCAACACTCTTCACTGGAGGCCAACAGATAATCTTAACAGTTGGTAAATCAAGAAGAAGCTATATGGTTAAGCATTACTACCAAGAAACAAGTTAACAAGAAACCTACAGCCTTTGGATTTTGGAACTGGAAACTGGCTAATGGTGGGCCTGGGAGCAGATGTTTTCTTTACAAGTCTCTAAGCACTATCGGATTACTGTTTCTAAAATGGTCTACGTCAATCATCTCTGATAAAAGCAGCAGTAAAGAAAATCACAAACTGTCTAGAGAGAATTAAAATAGCATTGACTTTTCCTCTTTACATGCTATGAGTATTTTTACAGCTCCTTATCTTAAGAAAAGCTTTATAAACTTGAACACTGAGATAATTTTTTTCCTGTGAACTACTTTTTAACGTGTAATAAATTAGAAGAATCCGTACTAAAACAGACTCAATTCTGCTTTGATCCTTCAGAGCAAAGGACTCCAGCTTTTACTGTGAATCAATACCATTCTGCTCTCTACAACCATGTCATCTGGGTTTTCTGCAAGCAGAAGAGACAAAGGTCAGCAATCAGTCCACCGCAGTGAACAGGGAGTGTGGTTTACAAGAACATTCACAACAGATTTCCAAGGGAACAGGAAGGAAGAACCACACAGACAAGCCTACCTCCCGGCGCACCATGCTGCATTCCGACTGGTCCAGAAGAATGTTCACCACCGTTCCCCAGAGCCCACCAGAAATGTTTTGACAACTGTTTGCCAAGGCCACACAGCCAGTTTCAAGGGTGGTTAGTGCTGATCCTAATCCCAATGAAGTGAACCTCACCTGGTCAAATTAGAGAAAATGTTGTGAAATAAAAAAACCTGATTTCATAATATGAATTCTTAATTTCTCTGGTACATAAAATACCATATTCTTATGACATTGTCTTGGCAAATCCTAAATTATAAGACACAAAGAATACTGTCCTATAAATCTATGGATGAATAAAACTTCTATACCTAATATAAATAATAAAAGCAAATATCACAAAAAGTCAAAATCAGGTATAAATAAGAAGACTAAAAAAACCCACAGTTTAAAAGCCTTTTTTGAGAGAAAGCATACAGTACTTACATATCTTTTATGAACATGATTCTTGTTTATTTCCCATTTTTAAGAGGATATTATTATTTTGTTCTACCTTCCTTAATTTTTCAGTGTTTCTTTCAAATAAACAGTTTAAATTTCTTTGAAATTTCTTTTCAAAAAGAAATAACTGAATTATCTTTTTATAACACATTCAGCCCCAAAATTATTTTAAAAGAAAAATGTTTCAAGTAAGATGGATATGATATAATATGTTTGCCACAGTACTCCTGCTGTTCTAGCTATGTATTCTGGTGAACTTCCAAATTCTGATTACAAAATAGAGCTTCCCTGGGATAACCACAGGGTAACAAAAAGCAATGCAGTCACAACACAGTGAAGAAACAAGCCCAAGTTCACTGTGGCTAAAGAATGTACTTCTAGCTGTTAACACTACATATCTTTAATATGTATGGGCTTCCCTGATGGCTTGTGTGGTAAAGAGCCTCCCTGCGATGCAGGAAACCTGGGTGTGATTCCCGGGTTGGAAAGATTCCTTGGAGGAGGGCATGGCAACCCACTCCAGTATTCTTGCCTGGAGAGTCCTCATGGACAGAAAAGCTGGTGTGCTACAGTCCACGGGGTCACACATAGTCAGACACGACTGAGCAAGTAAGCACAGGACATTAATATATACTCAAAAATTTGCTAAGAGGTAGATCTTACGGTAAGTGTTCTAATCACAAAAACAAACAGTAAAGAAGACAAAATGAAACTTTTGGAGGTGGAGGACTGGTTTATGGCATTGATTCTGGTGAGGTATATTTCACGGGTGTGTATTTATCTCCAAATTCATGAAAATGCACACATCAAATATGTACAGAATCTTGTATGGCAACCATACCTCAATAAAGTGGTTTAAAAAAATAAGATCAGTAGACAAATGGCCAAACAGGAAAACTCATTAATATAAAACACTGCAGTGTAGTGTTATAATTCTATTAAATGATAGTCAAATGTCACTTGGCCACTATTCCTCTAAACTGTTCAAAAATGGCTGGACTTCTCCAATAATTTTTTCACTGTTCTTTATAAATCTGACTGATAGATTTTATAATACTTCCTCTTTCTATTTTTAATCTGCACTCTGAATTTGGCTGAATATGGGGGTGCCATGAACTGCATTATGTACCCCCAAATTTCATATGTGGAAGCCCTAACTCCCAGAGTATCTAAGGATAGGGCTTTCCAGGGGATGATTAAGGTTAAATGTGGCCATGAGGATTGGGTCCTAATCTGACAGAACTGGTGGCCTTGTAAGAAGGGGAAGAGAGAAAAGGTCCTATCAGCATGAAGTGAAAAGGGAGCCACATGAAAGCCAGAAAGAGTCCTTGCCAGACCTGACCATGTGGGTGGACACCTAGATCTCCAACTTCCCACCTCCAGACGTGTGAGAAAATAAGTATCTTTGATCAAGCCAACCAGTCTATGGTGCTTTATTATGCAGCCCAACCTGCTCAAGATAGGGGGTAAATACAGCTTAAGGTCTAGTCACTAAAATAATCTTATTTAGAAAATATGAACATGTATATACATGTGTGTTTTGCTTCATCTGTTCTCTAATCCACACATAATAGACTCGATTCTCCTTCACACTGACCTCTGGGTCTCGGTCAACCCACAATGGAATCAGCCAAGCCAATCCCTGCTGAGTGGGAGCATGGTCTTCACTCTGACTCCCCAAAGGCAAGAACCAAAGTGACATCCAGTCCTAGAATGGAAAAAGGGAACAGAAACACACCAGGTAAGTTTCTAAGGAAAAAAACAGAGTTTAAAATATCTGAATTTTAAAAAGCAAAACAAAGTAAAAATTTTATACTAAAGACTTGGCTTTAATTCATTATTTAGCCAACATACGGCAAACAAAAATCTCAGCTCCTCCTTAAGAAGTTACACATGTCCCTTGTTTCTTCAGAACTGCTATTTTCCCGGTAATTTAGACAAAAAAGCAGTTCTCCAGGGCATGTAGATTTCAAGTAAAATAAAAAAGTAAAATTCAGGTTTGTATAAAATACAGCTTCTAAGAAACTGCTTAGTTAAAAACCATTTTTGTCTCCTAAAAAGGAGACATGAAAAGACATTTTTCTCGAGTAAACAGACAGGCCTGAAACATCAGACACAGCGCACTCCCTTCCTGGCAACCGTGGGAGGACAGGCGGCTGCGAGCGCGCTCACCGAGCTCTGGGCCTGGGCCATCATCTCGTGCGACAAGTGCAGCAGGCAGAGAACGGTGCTCTTTGTGACCCCTTTTCCCATGAAGGACATCGCATTTCCTCCGCGCTCCACGTAGAAGGATGTGATGACCTGAAGAGCAAACGCACACAATTCGGGGGCAGCTTTACTCTTCGAGGCTAAACATATACCTTTCTACTGACTCGTCTGAGCTGGACCTTCACCACGTAAAGTATTCATACACTGTCAGATTCTCAGTTTATACACTTAAAAATGGTTCAGAAGGTAAAATTTCGTTACACGTATTGCATCACAAGTAAACATTCTTCATACAAACTTTTTTTCCTTCAAAATTCTAACAAAGCGTGTGTAGTATACACCTAGGAGATTCTGTGATTTAAAATATGCTTGTAACATTTCAAATATTATAATATCCTTTTGAAGTAAGAATTCAGTTTATAAATACCTTGTTGAAAAGTATACTTAGACAATGCTAGCTATACAGAACTCTTACTAACCACCAGAGTTAGGCTAGGTTTCTAGAATTATGGTTCAAATGTAAACAGTTTCTCCATTCATAAGCCATCTTAGATTTCTATTCCATATCTAAATATATATTAGTTGTTTAAATCATTGGCTGTCAGCTTTTCATCTCCCACATATCTGAGGGATTTAACATATTTCCGTCAATAACAACAAAAGAAATGTTTCTTATTTAAAGCTATCTGCCCTTTTCTGGGCAAAGGTCTGTATAGTCAAAGCTATGGTTTTTCCAGTAGTTATGTACTGATGTGAGAGTTAGACTATAAAGAAAGCTGAGCACTGAAGAATTGATGCTTTTGAACTACGGTTCTGGAGAAAACTCTTGAGCCCTTGGACTGCAAGGAGATCAACCCAGTCAAGCCTAAAGGAAATCAGTCCTGAATATTCATTGGAAGGACTGATGATGACACTCCAATACTTTGGCCACCTGAGGTGAAGAGCCAACTCACTGGAAAAGACCCTGATGCTGGGAAAGATTGAAGCAAAAGGAGAAGGGGATGACAGAGGATGAGATGGTTGGATGGCATCACCGACTCAATGGACATGACTCTGAACAAACTTCAGGAGACAGAGGAGCCTGGCGGGCTGCAGTCCATGGAGTTACAAAGAGTTGGACATGATTTAGCAACTGAACAACAACAGACCCTTATCTGAGAAGCTGAACCAGAATGAACATAGGGAGTTAGGAGACAGCCATTTGAGGAAAAAGTCCTTCCATCTGACTTAGAAAATCCTTGAAAATATGTTACAGACTCCTCTGAAACATGTCTATGTACATCATATAATGTCCCACACATAGGGGTTAAATAAGTTAAGAAGTTAAATAAGCAGGGTGACAATATACAGCCTTGACATACTCCTTTTCCTATTTGGAACCAGTCTGTCGTTCCATGTCCAGTTCTAACTGTTACTTCCTGACCTGCATATGAAAGAAGGGATGGAGCCAAAGCAAAAAAAATACCCAGTTGTGGATGTGACTGGTGATAGAAGCAAGGTCCGATGCTATAAAGAGCAATATTGCATAGGAACCTGGAATGTCAGGTCCATGAATCAAGGCAAATTGGAAGTGGTAAAACAGGAGATGGCAAGAGTGAATGTCGACATTCTAGCAATCAGTGAACTAAGATGGACTGGAATGGTGAATTTAACTCAGATGTCCATTATATCTACTACTGTGGGCAGGAATCCCTTAGAAGAAATGGAGTAGCCATCATAGTCAACAAAAGAGTCCGAAATGCAGTACTCGGAGGCAATCTCAAAAACGACAGAATGATCTCTGTTCATTTCCAAAGCAAACCATTCACTATCACGGTAATCCAAGCCTATGCCCCAACCAGTAACGCTGAAGAAGCTGAAGTTGAACAGTTCTATGAAGACCTACAAGACCTTTTAGAAATAACACGCAAAAAAGATGTCCTTTTCATTATAGGGGACTGGAACGCAAAAGTAGGAAGTCAAGAAACAGCTGGAGTAACAGGCAAATTCGGCCTTGGAGTACAGAATGAAGCAGGGTGAAGGCTAATAGAGTTCTGCCAAGAGAACGCACTGGTCATAGCAAACACCCTCTTCCAACAACACAAGAGAAGACTCTACACATGGACATCACCAGATGGTCAACACCAAAATCAGATTGATTATATTCTTTGCAGCCAAAGATGGATAAGCTCTATACAGTCAGCAAAAACAAGACCGGGAGCTGACTGTGGCTCAGATCACGAACTCCTTATTGCCAAATTCACACTTAAACTGAAGAAAGTAGGGAAAACCACTAGACCATTGAGCTATGACCTAAATCAAATCCCTTATGATTATACAGTGGAAGTGAAAAATAGATTTAAGGGGCTAGATCTGATAGACAGAGTGCCTGATGAACTATGGCCTGAGGTTCGTGACACTGTACAGGAGACAGGGATCAGACCATCCCCATGGAAAAGAAATGCAAAAAAGCAAAAGGGCTGTCTGAGGAGGCCTTACAAATAGCTGTGAAAAGAAGAGAAGTGAAAAGCAAAGGAAAAGGAAAGATATACCCACTTGAATGCAGAGTTCCAAAAAAGAGCAAGGAGAGATAAAGCCTTCCTCAGCGATCAATGCAAAGAAATAGAGGAAAACAACAGAATGGGAAAGACTAGAGATCTCTTCAATAAAATTAGAGATACCAAGGGAAAATTTCATGCAAAGATGGGTCAATAAAGGACAGAAATGGTAGGGACCTAACAGAAGTAAAAGGTATTAAGAAGAGGTGGCAAGAATACACAGAAGAACTGTACAAAAAAGATCTTCACGACCCAGATAATCACAATGGTGTGATCACTCACCTGGAGCCAGACATCCTGGAATGTGAAGTCAAGTGGGCCTTAGGAAGCACCACTACGAACAAAGCTAGTGGAGGTGATGGGATTCCATTTGAGCTATTTCAAATTCTGAAAGATGATGCTGTGAAAATGCTGCACTCAATATGTCAGCAAATTTGGAAAACTCAGCAGTGGCCACAGGACTGGAAAAGGTCCGTTTTCATTCCAATCCCAAAGAAAGGCAATGCCAAAGAATGCTCAAACTGTCACACAATTGCACTCATCTCACACGCTTGAAAGTAATGCTCAAAATGCTCCAAACCAGGCTTCAGCAATACGTGAACCATGAACTTCCAGATGTTCAAGCTGGTTTTAGAAAAGGCAGAGGAACCAGAGATCAAATTACCAACATTCACTGGATCATCGAAAAAGCAAGAGAGTTCCAGAAAAACATCTATTTCTGCTTTATTGACTATGCCAAAGCCTTTGACTGTATGGATGACAATAAACTATGGAAGGATCAATTTAGTCAGTAGTAAAAAAAAAAAAGAAACCTGTTTAGCTACTGAAGTAAGCAGAAGAACCCAAATAAGATTAAATATGTATTACTGTCCTGTCATTTAAAGATAAAGATTTTCTTCCCAAGATGTTATACTGACATGAAGATAAAATGCATTCCTGTGTTTATTCCAAAGCTTTGTTAATAAAGTTTTCATAAAACTAGGATCATACTTTTCTTCTATTCCTTAGCTGTGCTGATTTTTCACTACCCAAATACAACTGAGCTTAGAGTGATAGTATGTTCTTTTTGCCTTGACTTTTTACCTAGAACTAAACCTTTTTGTTTTTCAATAACACGGAAAGCTCATTTTAATTTGGGTGTTTGAAACACAGATGTGATCTGAAGTCTCTCCTCTTACACAGCTTTTACAAACAAAAAGCACTTCTGATGGTTTCTAAATATAAACAGCAAAATATTTCTTCAGTTACTGCTATAGCAGGTCCTCACATATTCCTGATTTGTAACTGACAGAATCACCTCATAGAGGCGATGTGTTCCAAAAGGTTGATAAAGGAGTATTTATACATTGCATTATAAATAAAGCTATAAAGTAGATACTTGTAAGTCAGTTCAGTTCAGTCACTCAGTCGTGTCTGACTCCTTGCGACCCCATGAACCGCAGCACACCAGGCCTCCCTGTCCATCACCAACTCCCAGAGTTTAGTCGAATTCATGTCCATTGAGTCGGTGATGCCATCCAACCATCTCATCCTCTGTCATCCCCTCTCCTCCTGCCCTCAATCTTTCCCAGCATCAGGGTATTTTCAAAAGAGTCAGTTCTTCGCATCAGGCAGCCAAAGTATTGGAGTTTCAGCTTCAGCATCAGTCCTTCCAATGAATATTTGTAGACTGAATTACATTAAAAGCATTGGAGGAGTTGACTTTTTAAAAAAAGTGGTAAGTATTTACTTAATATATTTGTTCCAGAATTGCATATATTTCTGACCACAGACACCTTTAAATATGAGATGTGTGTGTGTGTGTGTATGCTTAGTCATGTCCAACTCTCCGTGACCCAATGACTGTAGCCCACCAGGCTCCTCTGTCCATGGAATTTTTCAGGCTAGAATACTGGAATGGGTTGCTGTTTCCCACTCCATGAATATGAAATAACTAATTAATATACTGATACTTTGCTCCTTTTCAGTATTTATAATTACTCAAAAAAATAGTTCACTAAAGTGACTCTAATAAATTTTACATTATAGTCACATTAAACTTTATAGGACAGATGGGAGTATTTAAAATTTTGAAATTTAAAAAAAAAGTAAGATGTACTTTTGGAAACAAATCCTAGATAATATCATCTGAAGTATGATTTACAAAAGGGTTAATAAACATATATAAACAAGTTACCCAAATAAAGGGGCTTAATTAAGTGTAAGCCTTACTTTTCTTAAAAATGAGTTTATTCATAAAAGTAACCTTAGTTACACATTTGATAATAAAAATCATTAAAACATTTAATCATGATGAGTCATAAACAATACTCCAGGAGACAGTGAAGGTCAGGGGAGCTTGGCATGCTGCACCTCATGGGGTTGCAGAGAGTCGGACACAGCTGAGAGACTGGCCAACAACACAAACAGTAATCATCTACATTAAATACAGTGGCACTCACAATGCACTTCATACTGTGCCTGGCACACACCGAGTGATCAATAAACAGTGAACAGCTTTGATCTAGGGCTGTATTATTGCTGTTTACAGTCAGTGGCTATTTTTACTTACTTCAAGGAGACCTGACAAGTATTTCCCGCAAATGTCGAGTGGCTTTGTGAGAGGAGAGTGTGCGCTCCACCCCGGACACGCCGTGAGGTGGGCCATCCCCCGCAATGTCCTCTCGAGGGACGGCAGGCCATAGAAGTGAGGAGCGTCCGTGACTCTCAGACACTGGAGTAGTTTCAGGGCCAGCTGTGTTTGGAAAACGTAAAAAAGCTCCAAGCATTTTCTGTGTACATGAAGGAGGGAAAAAAATCAACCACAGAACAAATTTAATGGGTTTAATGGGCTTTCTTACTGGTGGTAGAGGGTTACTAACAATTCACTGTATCATAAAAGTAGGAACTAGTGGAAATGGCACTAAATATCCCCTCTTAAAACAAGTCTTTCCAAGGAAAACACAGTGAATATACCATCCAGAATATATGATCTAAAATACAAGTAACAATTACACTGAAAAATGCATAAATGGGTACCAGTGTTGACAACTGATAATGAAATTAAAAGTTAACACAGAGTTACCACATGAACCCACAATTCCAGTCGTAGGTATACACTCAGAACTGAAAACACACATTAACACAGAAATTTGTAAATGAATGTTCGTAACACCACAATTCACCACAGTGAAAGGAGGACTCAAAGGCCCCCAGCAGGTGAACAGATAAGCAGAACGCGGCACATCTGTCCATGGACTATCATTTAGTCACCGCCATCTGCTACAATGTGGACAGACCTTGAAAACATGATGCTAAATGAAAAGAGCCAGACATAAAAAAGGTCACATATTGCTTGACGCCGGTTATATGAAATGTCCAGAATACACAAATTCATAGAGAAAGAAGATTAATCAATGGTTACTAGGGGTCTGGGTAAGGGTGAATGGCGACAGACTGCTTTGGGGTAATGAAAATGTTCTGGAATTAACCAGTGATAGTTGCACACTGTATATATATCAAAACCCACTCAACTGTATACTTTAAAATTAAAACTATGAATTTTAAATTATGGTTAAAATTATGAGTTTAAAACTTTTAAGTCAGAGTTACAGACATACATTTGAAAATCATCAATGCAAAAATTTGTGAAGTCACAGAAATGGGTATGACTGCTCGGTCAGATGTGTAGCAAAGTAAGAGAGAACCAAGAACTAAGTGAAAGTGTTAGTCCCTTCATCGTGTCTGACTCTTGAGTTTGTGTGTCCAACTCTGCAACTCTGTGGACTACAGCCCGCCAGGCTCCTCTGTCCGTGCAATTCTCTAGGCAAGAAGACTACAGGGGATTGCCATTCCCTTCTCCAGATCTTCCTGGGTCTCCTGCATTGCAGACGGATTCTTTACTATCTCAACCACCAGGGAAGCCCCAAGAACTAAGCCTAGAGACAACAAAATAGTGTGCACGCACGTGTTGTATATGTGAAATTACAATCAGGACTGAAATAAAAACAGACCACCACAACTGATTTTTACTGAAATCTTTCCTCCTCTTAATTTGAAACAAGTGAAAAGACTCTTTGGAAATCAAAAGAAAACCAGGTTCTACATAAATGTCCCCAAACCTCCAATGATCCCAATGGTACCTGTCAGTAACGGCCTCAAAACTGAGCAGCAAGGTACTGAAGAGAGCAATCAGCTCTTTCTGGAGCTGCTGCCTGACCGCAGTGCGGACATCATCCATTTCCTCTCGCGTCTGGGACTCCGTCAGAACCAGCAGGTCCAATAGTGGATTTGGACTCTAAAAAATGAAGTTTGTAAAACATGTATTTACTCTCTAATTGAGCTATATGCTGTTCCCCCAAAAGGTTGTATTGTTTGGTGTTGTTAATCATGTTCTGGAGAAACTAAGACTTATTGATTTAACATAACACTTAATAATTTAACCCTTGTAGCATGATATTAGAGAGTAAATTCTCCTTAAGTTACTTTGCTCATGCTTAAAAGTATTATTATTATTTATAACACTAGTCATGATAATATATGAGAAGACAAGAGAAAAGTTTTCTAAAGCAGCTTTACTACCACACAAAGTCAAACAAATACCAAAAATCCTTTTCTAAAACTGCATTAACATTACAGTATCATCATCTACCACTGTGAATAAATTTCATTTTAATTTCAAAACTATGAATAAATTATGGAATATATATCACCACTCATGACATACTACAAAATTCATAATCATTGAAATATAAAGTTTTAATTGACTATACTTACACAATTTAGGTAAATATATTTTAATTTTTCTATTGTTACATACTATGTACAGCCTTATTTACAAACAGTCAACTATTGTACAGATTTTCAAGAAAAGATTCTAAAACTAAAGCCCAAAATATACCTATTTTCAGAAACCAAAGCCACCACAATTCCCAGTGTACAAGAACTCTACCAAAGAAGGAGATTGTTTTAAAGGTTATTCTTTTCTTAAAATGAACAAAAATATTATGAAGTTATAAAAAAGTGTACAGATCAAAACTCAAGTTATCAAAAAACTCATTCAGAGGAAAAGCTTTATAGAAATTATTTTAATAATATCTTAATATCTAATCTCTAAAATACTTAAGCAGACTTAAAAGTTAAAAGAACTATGACATTAGGTTTTCCTGTTTGCTTTATTAAAAATATTCAGGAATTTTTCAGGCAATTTTTGCCTCCAAATGTTTCCTTAATTTTTTAGTAATTAAAGGAAAAGAGAAAATAAAAGCAAATTCAGTAGTTCAAAAGCATCCTTGGGAAAGTAACAGAAACGTAAACTTTGAACAATACGCCTATGTCCTCTGGAAGGACAATCACCTCATGAGGAACTCAAACTGAGAACTCAGGGAGTGAGCATGTCATCTCTCGGTCAGCCCAGGCAGTCGCTCGCTCGTGTCCGACTCTGCGCCCCATGGACTGCAGCACGCCAGGCCTCCGTGCTCATGGCCAGCTCCCAGAGTCTACTCAAACTTGGGTGCATTCAGTCGGCGATGCCATCCAGCCATCTCATCCTCTGTCGTCCCTTTCTCCTCCTGCCTTCAACTGTTTCCAGCATCCGGTCTTTTCCAATGAGTCAGCTCTTTGCATCAGGTGGCCAAAGTATTGGAGTTTCAGCTTCAGCATCAGTCCTTCCAATGAACACCCAGGACTGATCTCCTTTAGGATGGACTGGTTGGATCTCCCTGCAGTCCAAGGGACTCTCAAGAGTCTTCTCCAACACCACAGTTCAAAAGCATCAATTCTTTGGCACTCAGCTTTCTTTATAGTCCAACTCTCACATCCATACATGACTACTAGAAAAACCACAGCTTGGACTAGATGGACCTTTGTTGGCAAAGTAATGTCTCTGCTTTTTAATACGCTCTCTACGTTGGTCATAGCTTTTCTTTCAAGGAGCAACCATCTTTTAATTTCATGGCTGCAGTCACCATCGGCAGTGATTTTGGAGCCCAAAAAAATAAAGTCTGCCACTGTTTCCACTATTTCTACATCTATTTGCCATAAAGTGATGGGACCAGATGCCATGATCTTAGTTTTCTGAATGTTGAGCTTTAAGCCAACTTTTTCACTCTCCTCTTTCACTTTCATCAAGAGGCTTTTTAGTTCCTCTTCACTCTCTGCCATAAGGGTGGTGTGATCTGCATATCTGAGGTTATTGATATTTCTCCCAGAAATCCTGATTCCAGCTTGTGCTTCTTGCAGCTCAGTGTTTCTCATGATGTATTCCGCATGTAAGTTAAATAAGCAGGGTGACGATATACAGCCTTGACGTACTCCTTTCCCAATTTGGAACCAGTCTGTTCCATGTCCAGTTCTAACTGTTGCTTCCTGACCTGCATACAGGTTTCTCAAGAGGCAGGTCAGGTGGTCTGGGAGTCCCATCTCCTTCAGAATTTCCCACAGTTTATTGTGATCCACGCAGTCAAAGCCTTTGGCATAGTCAATAAAGCAGAAGTAGATGTTTTTCTGGAACTCTCTTGCTTTTTCAATGATCCAGCGGATGTTGGCAATTCGATCTCTGGTTCCTCTGCCTTTTCGAAATCCAGCTTGAATATCTGGAATTTCATGGTTCACGTACTATGTCTCTCATTTACATTATAAGTATTTTTCTCAGTTTCCCATGTCTTTATAGTAGATGGCTCGGGCTGGGGTAGTAATGGTCAAGGGGTGAGAGGTCAGATTCTTCTCTCTCACTCTCTCACATACATATATATATACACACACCACACACACCCCTGTAGACTATGCCTAAATGCAGAAATTAAGGTCATGGAGCACAGTTTAAGTACTATGAAAGATGAAAAGTAGAAACAACTAACAAAAGCTAGGAGATGAAAGGGGTGCCTAAAATAGGAAAATAACTCAAAAATACAGTAAGGTCAGAAGACTAATGAAAAAAAAGTTTGTAACCCATATCACGGATAAAGGGCTAATTTATGAAGGGCTCTTCTGTTACCAAAAACGAAAGACAAAGGGGGAGAGGGTGTGTGTGTGAGCACACATGTGCTAGAGGAGACAAAAAACCCAACTGTGGGGCAAAACTTAACAAGGGCATCAAGGGACAATTCACGGAAAAGGAAACAAAAGAGCTCCAATCATGTAAATATCTTCATGTCATTCAAAATAAGGGTTATCTATTTAAAACAAACTCAACAGAAACACATATACACATGTCTCTGCAATTTGTAATTGACTCCAGCAATTATAGTTCTAGGAGTTATTATTCTATAAATATACTTACATACGTACTATGGCCCGCAGTTTCCATTTATGTTGTATTGCAACATCTTATGAAATGAGGGTATAAGCAAGGTGAAAAGACAGCCCTCAGATTGGGAGAAAATAATAGCAAATGAAGAAACAGACAAAGGATTAATCTCAAAAATATACAAGCAATTCCAGAAAAATAAATGACCCAATCAAAAAATAGGCCAAAGAACTAAACAGACATTTCTCCAAAGAAGACATACAGATGGCTAACAAACACATGAAAAGATGCTCAACATCACTCACTATCAGAGAAATGCAAATCAAAACCACAATGAGGTACCATTACACTCCAGTCAGGATGGCTGCTATCCAAAAGTCTACAAGCAATAAATGCTGGAGAGGGTGTGGAGAAAAGGGAACCCTCTTACACTGTTGGTGGGAATGCAAACTAGTACAGCCACTATGGAGAACAGTGTGGAGATTCCTTAAAAAACTGGAAAGAGAACTGCCATATGACCCAGCAATCCCACTCCTGGGCATACACACCGAGGAAACCAGATCTGAAAGAGACACGTGCACCCCAATGTTCATCACAGCACTGTTTATAATAGCCAGGACATGGAAGCAACCTAGATGCCCATCAGCAGACGAATGGATAAGGAAGCTGTGGTACATATACACCATGGAATATTACTCAGCCATTAAAAAGAATTCATTTGAATCAGCTCTTAATGAGATGGATGAAACTGGAGCCCCTTATACAGAGTGAAGTAAGCCAGAAAGATAAAGACCAATACAGTATACTAATACATATATATGGAATTTAGAAAGATGGTAACGATAACCCTATATGCAAAACAGAAAAAGAGACACAGATGTTCAGAACAGACTTTTGGACTCTGTGGGAGAAGGCAAGGGTGGGATGTTTCGAGAGAACAGAATCGAAACATGTATATTATCTAGGGTGAAACAGATCACCAGTCCAGGTTGGATGCATGAGACAAGTGCTCGGGCCTGGTGCACTGGGAAGACCCAGAGGGATCGGGTAGAGAGGGAAGTGGGAGGGGGGATCGGGATGGGGAATACGTGTAAATCCATGGCTAATTCATGTCAATGTATGACAAAACCCACTACAATATTGTAAAGTAATTAGCCTCCAACTAATAAAAATAAATGGAAAAAAAAATGAAATGAGGGTAATGTGTGTTTCTTGTAATTAATTACCCAGCTTCCTTAATATTACATTTACTAGTGAGTTAATAAATGTTTACTGAATGCTCACTTGACTTCGCATTCCAGGATGTCTGGCTCTAGGTGAGTGATCACATCATCGTGGTTATCTGGATCATGAAGATCTTTTTTGTATAATTCTTCTCTGTATTCCTGCCACCTCTTCTTAATAATATCTTCTGCTTCTGTTAGGTTCGTATCATTTCTGTCCTTTATTGTGCCCATCTTTGCATGAAATGTTCCCTTGGTATCTCTAATTTTCTTGAAGAGATCTCTAGTCTTTCCCATTCTACTGTTTTCCTCTACTTCTTTACACTGATCACTGAGGAAACCTTTCTTATCTCTCCTTGCTATTCTTTGGAACTCTGCATTCAAATGAGTGTATCTTTCCTTTTCTCCTTTGCCTTTCACGTCTCCTCTTTTCACAGCTATTTGTAAAGCCTCCATAGACAACCATTCTGAATATTAAAAAGCAGAGACATTACTTTGTCAACAAAGGTCCGTCTAGTCAAAGCTATGGTTTTTCCAGTAGTCACGTATGGATGAGAGAGTTGGACCATAAAGAAAACTGAGTGCCAAAGAATTGATGCTTTTGAACTGTGGTGTTGGAGAAGACTCTTGAGAGTCCCTTGGACTGTAAGGAGATCCAACCAGTTCATTCTAAAGGAAATCAGTCCTGAATATTCATTGGAAGGACAGATGCTGAAGCTGAAACTCCAATACTTTGGCCACCTGATGCAAAGAGCTGACTCATTGGAAAAGACCCTTATGCTGGGAACACTTGAAGGCGGGAGGAGAAGGGGACGGCAGAGGATGAGATGGCTGGGTGGCATCACCGACTCAATGGACATGAGTGTGAGTAAGCTCCGGGAGTTGGTGATGGACAGGGAGGCCTGGCGTGCTGCAGTCCATGGGGTTGCAGAGAGTCAGTCACGACTGAGGACTGAACTGAGTGCTCACTGTGGCCACTGCACCATGGCAGATGCCGGGTATGGAGCTGTGAACAAAACAGTCCTCCTTCACACCAATCACAGTAAGGTAGACGACAATCAACATCAAAACAAGCTTTACACACGTAAACATTCATATACATACCTTTTAAATCTATAACTACTTTTAAAAGCATTCTCAATTAGAATTTCTAACTTACATTATATGAGCACCTTGCATTTTTATACAGAATCGAGTCTTTAAATGAGCTTTGCAATGCATTAACATATAATGAAACATTTTTGTTTTATAACGTCTACTATCTTCGGTTGCAGTTTAGGCCCTTTTTCCTAATTTTACTGTGTTTTTCTCATGATTGTGCAAAGGTTTGTCTTTAGTAGCTTAAGTAAATCCATACAGTATCTGTAAAAATAAAACACATAGACCAGCTATAAAAAGTACGCTAGCTTCCTGGGTTCTCGGCAGGTTTCTTAAAACACATTTATCTACAAAAAGTAGAGAGTAGTAAGGGCTGGAAGGGTAAATACTACGGTAAACTTACATTGAAGTCTGAACAGTCTGACTCATTCTTTCCAACCTCCCCAGCACTGTCCCTCTGCCTCCAGGCTTGGCTCCCTGCCTCTTCACAGGCCTATCTGAACTTCTCCGCTCTAAGAACCTCACTGAAAAATACGGTTGCAAGCTGAAAGTTCACGCAGAGATCAGGTTTTGTTGAACACCAAGACAGAACGTCCCATTTAGTCCACAGACTTTTAACTTAAACTCAGTCATGTTAGGAAGGCACACTGCTAAAAGCTATTGATTACACAGAAGGACTACTTTGCTAAACATGAGCTATGTAAAAATTATACTTCTCCATATTTCCATACACAGTATTAATAATCTTTATAAACACATCATCTGTCAAACCTAAAATTCAAATTCCTTAACAGCACTTACTTGTCTAAGAAGTAATTCTAGAAGCCAGTTTAGAAGTTCTACGGGTACATTTTTCCTTTGTTCCTTCAATAACTTATTGAGAAAATGTATGATATCTATTAATAGCTTCTCATCTTCAGTGCAAGCAGGAAGAACTTGCAAAAACCTACAATAAAAGAAAACCATAACCATGGTTTCTAGCTCTTTAAAGTAAGTGGTGTGCAGATAAGCATTTAACCAGTGGCTGAGCAGTGAGGGGGAGGCTGACTTGCTGTGCTTGCCAACCTCTACAATGTAGATTCCCGGCCGTGTCTGCCTGCCGTCCACCAAGGGACCACCCAGCTGTGTGGGGAGGCCTGCAGCTCACCGTCACACAGCATCCAGTGACACAGACAGATCCACATAAACAGCTTCGAGAACACAGATAACACTGAAATGTCGTAAAATAATTAGGAAGTGATGACTTTGCATAATTGTTACCTTTATCTTTCATATAATTTGGCTGCAAGTTTACAAAATATAATTTTTAAGAGTGATTGTGTTTAACAACTAACTTGCAAAAATTCAGATAATTTAACCAGCAGCTCTCTAACAAGGCGGTCCTAGCTCACTCCAACACACCACTGGAAAAGGCAAATTAGATATCTAAATTGTGAGAGCTACACTAAACGAGCGTCCACATCTTAGAAACTCATATGACCTTGCATTTTGAAAACTGCACACTTTGTTTAACAGAAAGTTATACATTTTATACTAAAGTCCTATGAAGACTGAAATGTAAAATTGCTGGCAACAGCTGTTTATCCGTCTTGTTTCAAATGCAGCCATCTGCTATCAGTTAAATGTGTTAAATTTACAGGCCGGGGTTTTCCAATAACTACCAAAGTACCTCCACATGGTTATCAACTTCATGAAATTTAGAATAAAAATATCAATGAGATAATTTACTTAAGAACAAAACAAAGGCAAAAGCAAATAAAACAGCCCGGGTTACCAAGGCTTTAATCAATTCCCTGATAGCTCATTTATAATATGGACAGGATAAGCATTCAGTTTACCCCGTCTTATCCTAATCACTTACTTTTGTAAGATAAACTAAGATTTTCTATGATAGGACCTAAGTAGAATAACTTTAATGTCTATAAAAAATTGTAACAATTTATTTGTAACTCCAAACTGCAGTAATTATGTTCAAATGTTCTCTTTTGCTGTTATTAGCTATGTGTTACAGATAACTAAAAATCCTTAAGTTTTTCTTTCTAAAAAACACATTTCTCTCTCACGATACCAACAGTAAGAACACACGCTCTTATCTTAAGTGTATGGAGAGGAACCCAAACATGATCCAGTCCAGGTCTCTGGCCTGGCACCTTGAGCTGACACTGACCTGTTTAGTGTGGTGTGCCAAGACAAGGACTTCAGGGTAACTCCACACAGGCCAGTGCCGCCCTTGAAAGACAATCTGTCATTTAGGAGATAAAAACTCATCCTTGTGAGGGCGGCCCTCACTTCCCTGTGGCCTGCGGCCTGAACGATGGAGCGGAGACAGTCCTTGAGTCCACTGGGTGTGTGGGTCATCTTCAGAGTAAGGGTGTCCTCGGTGGATAACTTCAGTGTATCTAAAAATCTAAACAAAGAGCAATAGAAGCTATTTAAATAAAAGCTCACAATTATTTTTACTATCAACTAGCTCCCCCAAATTCTGTTTTATCTTTGCTTCCTTTTAATTAAAGGGTGACTCATAGCCAAAGAAAAATCTTATGTGTATCTGTCAACATTAGGGTTTTACAGTGCTGCGGTTCATGGGGTCGCAAAGAGTCGGACACGACTGAGAGACTGAACTGAACTGACAGTAGCTTGAGGATGTTTATATTGACATTTTCCTGCTTAGAGAAATATAAAATAATTTTCATCCAAAAGAAAACACTAATTTTCAATATATTTAAAAATCATCACCATCATAGTAATGACAACAAATGCACATAGACTTAGGAAGCTTTCACACTAACCCAGAGCACTTTTCCTAGTGAATTAATCTATTAACTAACCCAACTTTATACAACCTCTAAAACAGCAGAGAACAACGTGTTTAAATTTCTTTGTGTGATAGTTTTTCAAAAGGAATGAATACATATAACCTATAAAACAGAGTAAAAATTATTATCTTCAGTGAAAAAGCAGATGACTGTAAGTAAAACAGCTACTTGATCTACAGGAAAAATAAGACCTAATTAAATTAATGAAATGTGAATGCTTTTCTACATGTGTCACACTTACTCCTGGATTTCAGCTTCGGAGTTCACTTGCTTCAACACACTGTCAGTCCCGTGATACCACGACAGGTTCCAAGCCATCCTCAGCATATCTGATACCGGCTTCAAGGCCAAAGAGTCAGCAGATAACGGCAAAACCATGGAGTAAGGACTCACGGCGTGGTGGCCAAGTACATGCACTGGTAGATGATACCTGAAGAGAAGGAATAAAAATGATCACGAACTTTTAAACTCTTAAATGCTATGCAAAAGGGCGAGCCACAAAGAGACTTAGTTCTATGCCTCCCACTTTACAATAACACCAAGATCTCTCTCATGGTCCCGATTTTGAGCAGCTGTCATGCTTTATCCTTCTGCCCTCCTCCAAACTTCCCAAAACACTTGATTAAACACTTAACTGAGGATTTACCACAGTCCTTGTTGTATCAGAGCTGTCTGCAGAAGGAACTGACAGCCCCTGAGATCAAGGCCCATGGCTACAGTGAACGACACATACATGGTGTTCATCTGAAGCACAAATGTCCACTGTATGCTAACAATGTATGTTACCTTTTATTCAGTTACACGGCATGGCAGTAGCATATCCATTTTACAGATGATCAAAATGAGACTTACAGAGGCTAAATGAATTGCCTGTGTTCATAGCAGTCAACAAGTGACAGAATCACAACTTAACTATTTTCACTTGAGAACACAGCAGCATCATCAATAAGCTCAATCACTCTGTGTTACCAAGAGAACCCAGAAATATTTTTAGATCTAAGAAATATTCAATAGCAGCATCTCTTAAAGTTAATTTAACAGTGTTTAGCAGTACAGCAATGTCTAGCATCTCAAATGTTAAAAGAATAATTTTGCTAATAAAATAAACCCCAAATTCCTAATTCACATATTTGTAACTGTCAGGTAAACACACTTGGGTAGGATTTCTAAGAGGAACTTTAGGGTGCTTCTTCATTTCAAGCATCATAAGGTAAGGATTCTGTTTACAACTGAGACTGCATAATTTAAGAAAAGGTAAATTTTAAAGATTGGAATTTTCCTTAGGAGTAACCAGGGCTCCTCAGAGAAATGGCTAATGGGAGGTCTGAAACAGGTAAATCAAAGGTGAACCATGGACGTGCCTGGGGGGGAATCCGGACGTTATATTAATATATGCGGTGTGGAGCGGCAGGGGCTGCTACACTGGGGCCGGGAGGGTGAATCACTTTGGTGGTTCCAGCGCCTCACTCTGGAATACTGTTTAGGAGCACCTACTAAAGCTAAACGTGTAAATACCCTCTGACCTATATATGCTCAAGAATATTCTTAGCAGTCATTTATTCATAGTAGCCCCAAACAGAAAACCCAGCATCCATCAGGGGTAGAATGTAAACTATATGGCTGTATACTCTCACACAGAACACTATACAGCAATGAAAATAAACCTAATAGTGCTTCATGACATGACACAGACAAATCTCCCCAAGTTAATCAAAAGAAGTCAAAGACACGGATACACTTTATAAAGTGCAAGAACAACGTACAAGAACAGAAATGAAAGCAGAATTCCCTTTGTGGGCACTGGAAGTAAGGAAGAAGCATGAAACTGGTTTCTGGCATGCTAGTGATATTTTGTACTTTATGTGTTAGATACATGCATGTATTTATCTAGAAAAATTTATGATCTGTAAACTTTGTGTACACTTCCATAAAAACAACTTACTTTTTAAAAAGTCTAAAGAAAGATGAATACCAAATGTAATTCATGACCTGACTGGATCTTGCTTTAAAAAAAAAAAAATCCATAAAGGATATTTTGGATATAATTAGAGAAACTAGATCAAATTACAGAATTGCTTTTCATTTTCTTAAATGTGACCATTCATGGTACAGTGGTTATATAAGATAATGTCTTAATTTAAGGAGGTACACATTGGAATAATTAGAAGGGAAGTAAAATTATGTCTGAAACTTATCTTTAAACTGGTTGGGGAAAAAGATTACATAAAAATAAATAAATGTATTGAAAGAGAGGGAGAGAGGGAGGAAGGAAGGAAGGCCCACGTCTTAACAGTTGCTGAATCTAGACTGCAGTATATGCAAGTGTTCACTGCCTGTTTTCTCTCAAGTTTGCTATAGATGTGAACACCACCAAACCAAATATCTGGTGACAGGGGATGCACACTTACTGAGCCTTCAGAAGCCCGCCTGTGAAGGAAACACAAAAGTGCTACAAGGCATGTGATGAAAAGCTAGATGAAAACTTTAGCAAATCAGATTTTTATTTCCCTTTCAGTACCGGTATTTTACCTTCGAGAAAATCGAAGAAAGAAATTCTTTACCTTCTAGAAACTGAAACAGGCAAACTGAAGACTGATGGTGAGGATGGTTTGCAGGAAGGACTATCAGACCTATTTCACAGAAGAAACATAAAAGCAAAGAACAACTGAGTGGACCGTCGTTATGTTGAACAAACACAACCCGCATCCCCTCCTCAACCGACGCTCAGATCAACAGCTGCAGCTGATTCTGTCATTTAGTCCAGTTACAACACGGCGCCACTCCCCAATCTACTTATAGAGATCAAACAGTGCTTTTCTTTAAGAAGTCCATGTAAGAAATGATTCAGACGATGCAAGTGCTATCCTGGCAGGGGGCCTCCGTGTCTCCCTCCCAGTAATCCTGCTCAAGGTCAGTGTTAATCAGATGCTACCATCCTAAACATCATCCCCAAGGTTTTTTACATTAAATATTCAAGAAAAAAAACACAAAATTGAGAGTATATACTAAAAAATGCATTTATGATAGAATTTACTATAGTAATTATTAAATTTTATACTTAGTGATGTTCAAAAGTAAAGTTCAGGGTGACTTTTTGAGCCAATGCACCTACCAATACTGCCTACCCAAACCAAAAATCATACCACATATATCTACCATGGAAAGCATAAGCTTCCTAAGTCAGAAATTTCCATGTATTGCTGCAAGACTGCATCAGAAACCTTACACAGATATTTCAGAGCAAAATTCATTTAAAACTCTTATAGCTCACCACATATCCATTCTTGATACTTCATCAAATAACAGAAGACAAAACAAAGCTCCAACTTCAGTCACAATGGTACAATCTTCATGAAATATCAAGGAAACTGAGAATTAAAAAGAAGCATAATTTTATATTTTCACCTCAAGAAAGAATGAACCTCAAATTTAAAATATCTTAACTCAAAGAGAAGAGATGCCATTCTCAGAGAAATGCAATGTTAACCCAGATAAACTGACATTACTAAAACAGTGGCTCTCAACCTTTCAAATCTATGCAAATTTTTGTAGGGTTTGTTAACAGAGGTTCTGATGTAGTACATTTGGGAGGATGTCACTCCTGGTCTAGCACAGAGTATGAAGTCAACGGATGTCTGCTGAGTAACTAATTTTCCTTATTGAGTACCTAGGTAAAAAACTAATTTTGCCCTGAAACTAAATTCATTAATGACAGATATTATTGTTTATTCTCAGACTCAAGTAATGATTGGAAACATCAATGAGATAGAAAAAGTATTAAAAAGGGTACAGATTATGTTAGTTTAGAAAACACCTTTGAATCTAATAGGCACTCATAATTAGTTGACTGCTTGAATAGTTAAAATCATAAAGAAATGGTAAACTGGAATTAAGTTCTTCTGAATGAGGTTAATAGGAAGATAATTATTAATGAGATGAAGGAAAACTACAGATCCATAACTGCTAGTCTTCCACATCAATCTATTTAAAAAACTATAAAATTTTACACACTACTCAAAATATATGAGGCTGAACACTCTGAGTCTCTAGAACTTTACCTGGTTAGAAGCTTTATCAATATTATTTAAACTGTGTCCTAACTTTAACTTGGAAAGCAGGAATCATTAGAAGATAAGAAAATGTTAAAATGAAATGACTATATTCTAAGAATATTTTGAACACAAGTATCATTTATCTCTTAATATGCCTAATAACTGATAAGGTTAAGCATACTGAGACATCCAATCAAGACATTGTAGAATATTTAAAAGCAGGGGCCCTACACTTCTAAGAAAGAAAACAGCATATAATGTTGCCAAGCTCTCTACTGAGAACAGTCAGAAAAGGCAAGAAAAATTTAAAAAGAGACAAAAATTACATGGAGTTTTCCCATCTAAATACGTTACTCAATTACAACCAAACTGAAAGGGGTTAAAAAAAAAATCACACTTCATAAAATGTAACATAACACATTGATGCTCAGAGCCATTCAGGATGGTCTAGTTCCCACTCCCCAGACTGGGTTTATATACCCTCTAGGCCAGTTTAAGAATGTAAGTGGTTATCACAGCAAAGCGTCGGATCTGAAGGCACACGCACACACAAACAACAGAGAGGAAACAGATGCTGGGAAGAAGGCAGTGGTGACGGCAGCCGTAGCCCCTCGCTCTGCAGGCAGAACTGACCACCGCGCACCCCCGACAGCCACCTCACCGCGCAGGGGCCGTCAGAGGCTGCAGCCCTCCTGCCTGTAAGGCCTACTCTGAAACAGGATTGTAAGAAAATTTCCACAGAAGTGTTAAACATTTTCCACTGTGATGGGTTTTTTAGTGGCATACCCACTTTGATATTCTGTTAGTAAAGTGGAAAGTAAATGTCACCTACAGTTAAAGAATAAACACTTAAAGCTTAAGACTGAGCTCCTTGCTATCAGAATTTATGTACCTCTGAAGAGCAGGGTCAGGAGAGAAGTCTGCTGGGAGAGAGAAACTCGCAGGACCGGGTCGGCGCAGAGCACCTTCCTCAGGAGCGTGAGGCTCGGCTGCACCAGACACTCCACCACCTGGCCGGCGGGGCAAACACAGTTCTCTATGGTCATCGGTTCTAAGACGAGACTAAATACACTTTGCATACGTGTGTGCGTGCGTGTGTGCTCAGTCATGTCCGACTCTTTATGACCCCATGGACTGGAGCCCACCAGGCTCCTCTGTCCATGGGATTCTCCAGGCAAGAATACTGGAGTGGGTTGCCATTTCCTCCTCTAGGGGATCTTCCCAACCCAGGGATCAAACCGGCATTACAGGCAGATTCTTTCCAGCTGTGCCACCTGGGAAGCTCCAAAATATAACATTATCTTATTCTAAATTCATGCTTTTTCACCAAAATTATGTGAAACTAAAAAGCAAACATTAAGAAGTGCTTTCCACTAAAAGTAAGTTTTGTATATACTTCTGCTTATACATGGAATAGGAATTTTAAGCTTACTTTTCCTTTAGAGACCTCACTTCTAAGAAATTAAAAAAAAAAAAAATGAACAGGTCGTGGGTGTTACTCAAGACTGACACTCCAAGAACTCATCCAAATCCAGGTGAATTCATTTCAAATTTAATTAATAAAAACAGCAGTCTGTAAAAATATGTCTTACCTCACCATCCTGACCCACACATTCACTTAAATACTCAATTATCTTGTCAACTAAGCACAATTTTTTCACCACAGCATGCATTTTAATATCTGTAGACCAAAAAAAAAAAAAGTTACTAAAAATTAAAGAACATTTTCTGTAGTCTTAAAAATACAGAACAGACATCTATACAACTTTCAAACTGTTAAAAATAGTTGAAAATTAGAGGATGACAGCTTAAACTTTTTACTTTATACACATCTCAACAATTTGAAAACTTTTAAGTAACAAGCACATCTTCTATAATGTAAAGAAACTATTTAAAGAGAATCATTAAATGAACTAGTTCAGATTCTGAAAAGTACCAGAATTTTAAGTATACAAATGAATCCTTTAATTTGTACATGGAAAATTATTTTAGGTTCTTTCATTGGCATTTCTCTTTTCCACATCCATCATCTCAAAACATTTAAATTCTCCACAAGCTAATGTGTAAATATCACTTGCAACATAATTTTTCTATTAACACAAGTTCTTTAATCTCAAACTCTTAATAGAAAATATAAAAGAAAGGGCCTGTAACATACTCTACATATTTCTAAAGAACATGAACTCTGTTTCAATAAACATATTCATGCGGATGTGTGTGTGCACACTGGCACGGTCTGGGTGTCTGTGCCCCACAGAGCGCATCTGTGTGAAACCAGTCTCCAAAGTGGTGGTTCAAGGAGGCGGGGCTTCTGGGAGGTCATCAATCATGAGGGTGGAGGCTTCGTGAATGAGATTAGTGTCCTGATAGAAAGAGGAGAGCTTCGTTGCCCCTTCTCCATGTAAGGACACAGGAGGAAGACAGCCAACTATGAACCAAGAAATGGGCCCTCACCAGACACTGAATGTACGGCACCATAACCTTGGACTTTCAGCCTCCATAACTGTGAGAATAAATGTCTGTTGTTTCTAAGTCACCCAGTCTGTGGTATTCTATTACAGAAGCCCTAAAAGACTAAGACATACACACACACAGGTACTAGAGATATCATTAGGGCCAAAAACTCTCATTGCTTCTAAGTTAGATATAAGTATTTCATAACTTGCAGACAAATTTTCTTAATTTGTCCTCCTATATTCTCATTAAGAAAAACATGCAAACATAAAGTTGATATTGAATTAGTAGCTATCACTGTAACTATCTTCAACTGCCACTTTAAAAAGGCAGTTTCCACTACCCTCCAATACAGTGCATACCAAATTATGAGCTTTCTTTTTGAAATATTAGACAATACTAAAAGAATACTCTCTAAAAGCTTCTTTTAATCTTCTTGGCTGAGGCATTCCACATTTGCTTGAGCCTGATTTTCTGTAGTTTCTACTACTGTTATTAAAACCACAAATATGTTGAATATGCCTTTCCATGTTACTCTGTCAGGATGGTAACATTCATCATATCCCACCTTCCAAGTTGAAAAAAAATACTTTTATGTAAATGCAAAGGTACTTCTCTCAAACATTAATGGCAATTTACACACATCACATAGGAAAAAACTAAAAACTAAGAATAACAACACTACAAACAAAGCTAAGAGTACATTCTGCTACTTCTTTTTAAAAATAAACCTTTAAAGAAAATACATAGTTACAGTGCACTATTTTTATCTTACCTACCCACAAAGTACAATTTGATTTATTTCTTTAAGCAAGAGGGAACAAACAGAACACCATGTACTAGGTAAACTGAGAAAAAGGAAGATGCAATTTACTGTTCGAATTATATCAACATTTTAAAAGGAAGACAATCTTATCAAATGACATTCCATAGGTCACATAATGATAATCTAGACCAGAGGTCAGCAAACTTTTTCTGTAAAGAATAGATAGTAAATATATCAGGCTTTGTGGGCCACATATGGCCTTCGTCGCATATTTGTTAAAAACGTAAACATCACCCTTAACTTGAAGACTGCGAAAGAAAAACAGGGCACAGGCCAGATGGCCTACAAACCACAGTCTGCCAACCCCTGGCACTACTGTATGCAGCAATCCGAAATTCCATTCTCAGCAGCACGTTCCTTAAAAGACATTACCTTGCATAATCACCACTAACTGCTCTGCGGCTGACTTTCTCAAAACAAGATCAATATCATCTGAGATAAAGATTTCATACACCTTCTCAACGGTCTCCAACTGAAAACCAAAAAGAAAAAAAATTATTTTTTCATCTACTTCCAATTCTCCAGTAAAATTCTACAGCATTCTAAAAGTTCATACCATAAAAACAAAAGCTCAAAAGCCAACTTAAGTAATCGATGTATTTATATTTGGAAGAAAGATGTGCTAGATCAGGGAGGGAGTTCAGATCTAAAACAGAGTCATCATGTCAAATAAGCCTCTCCTCTTAATGTACATTTTTGCCAGGAAGTCACTCACAACCCATTAGCAGCCACTTTTAACAATCTCACAGAAAATACTGAAGTTACACAATATCACTCCAGGTGGAAGCCGACTAGCCTGAGAACAGTGACCCCAGATGCTCTGCTCTGTTGTGTGGTTTCTCTCCCCCGCCCGCTCCCCTTCCTCTCTCAAGCACCCTGGAGCAGAGAGCTCTCTGCGGCAGGCTGCCCAGCTCTCCAACCAGCCCCTGCCCCATACCAGTCCCCGAACGTCACTTCCTGCCAGGACAGAGTCTGAGGACGCAAAACACAACAGGAATTGGGGAGAGAAGAGGACACAGACCACTCTTCCTTCCTCCCGCCCACTGCCATCTGCAGCCCTGACGTGGACTTGGAAAAGACAGTTCCAGAACCCACTCCCTCCTCCACACCACACACAGGGCCAGGAACGACACCAGGGGCTCAGTACGCAGGATGGTGCCAAGAGGACCTGGTCTAAGGCCCGTGGAAGGTGCTCCAACCACCTGTCAGGGCCATCACATGGCCCCGAACACTCATGTTAGGAGAACGCGGAACGTGTTTCCCCATTTTAAAAATCCACTGTATTACGTGTGGCTCTACAGCACTGCCGGGGCCGCGAGGGCTGCTCTAAACTTAAATAAAAACCACCAGACTGCACACTTGGAGTCACAGGAGAAGCTATGAAACCTGGGAATGAACCAATGAAGGTAACTTGGACAGCGAGCTGTTACTGATCCCGCGAGTCCACCATGATTCGGGTGCAGCCCTGGGCAGACAGATGAAGGCTAAACCTCTGAAGAGAGGGGAAAAGCCAAAGATTCAGAAAAAGAGATGAAAAAAATATCTCAGAACCACTGTAACATTTAAGAGAAACTGCCTTTGCCTTCTATATATTTTTCCTGTGATGAAAAGGCTGAAAAATTTTATCACAGGAATATTTTCTTTTTCGAACATTTCCAAGAGAAGAAAAAGAATAGTTTTTATGTCAGTGACATTTGTTTTTAAGAGTCATCACAGAATTTCTTTCCTCAAGATTAGCCTTATGTTGTGTTTAAGATACTATTCAAATGAACTTGCCTTTCCAGTCCATATTCTCAATGAAAAGGAACACGATGTCTGGCATACAGTGGGCAGTAAAGAAATATCTGTTCAATAAACAAATGTATCCAGAAGCCAGAAAAAGCCAGGACACAACTTCAACTCCACACATGAAGCTACCATTTCTCTCCCTATCTGGTGTATTATGGAATAAAGAATGTAACACAAAATAGATCACACAGTTATAAACAAATGAGTAAACTTGAAAGTTAGTCACCTTAATCATCAGTTCTCTTCGGTCATCCAATTTGAGTTCAATAGGTTTTTTCACAATAAATAAATTAGTAACTCTGGAGAGAACTCTGGCATCTATTGAAGGGCGCTTGGTATCAGCACCCTCTTCCCTTGAAAGGTGAGATGCTAAGAGCTTTAAGGCCAGCACCCGGACCCTGCAGAAACAAAGTCTTTAAGTCAACATTTTGTAACATAAACTGAATATAAACAGCTAAAAAAAAAGAAACAAAGTATGGAAATTATACTTTGTGATAAAGTATAATCACAAAGAATTATTACAAATCAACACAATCATCAGCCATGCTCATGCTCCCCTGTGGCTCAGACAGTAAAGAATCACCTGCAATGCAGGAGACCTGGGTTTGATCCCTGGGTTGGGAAGATCCCCTGGAGGAGGAAATGGATACTCACTCCAGTATTCTTGCCTGGAGAATTCCGTGAATAGAGGAGCATGGCACGCTACAGTCCATGGGGTCGCAAAGAGCAGACACGACTGACTAACACTTTTGACTTTTTCATTTTCTACTATACTGACATTATGGATGACATTTTACTTTTTCTATTAAAATAGTTACTGTATATCTACAATTATTCTTGCATTTTACATTTATAAATAGGCAACAGAAATAAAGAATAATTGCTAATTACAAGTGAAGATGCAGACTTACTGTGACTGCAAACTTCAGTCAATATTGCCTCATCTCCAAATTAAAAATTAAAAATCCTGACTCCTGCCTCCATGTCGAGTGATCTACCTCAATCAATCATGAAAACTATCACAAACGTAGGAACAGAGTCCAGACAACAGGTCAAACCTCCAGGAGAGTAATCATGTTAATAGCTAAAGTAAGATACTCGGAGTGAAATAGATCCCCTCAAATATGAAAATGCAAATACTTCTGGCTCCCATCAAAACTCTATTTTATCTGGACTTGATTAGCTTTAAAGCCAGTTGAGTGGGAAGGTGGGAGATTCCAAGAAAAGACTGACCGCTGCACACTATTAGGACAATGAAATGGAAAACTAGAAAAACCAGCAAGTGGACGAGCAGCAAAGAGCTGGGAGATCCTGAGACAGATCCTTGAACTACAGGGACACTGGGGCCTTGTAAGTGGTGATCGAGCTCCAGGTTTCAGGTTCCACGTGTGAGACTGCAGTGAAAACCCGCACACCCGCGCAGGCCTCCCTACCACAGCAAGCCTGCGTTCCGTCCCCCTGAAGCCCCCATCACTGGTCTCGCTCTGTGACAATCAGTAATCAAGTATGACCGACACGATCTCTCTTCTCAGCTACACGCCCAGTTCTAGAAGGGCCGTGTCGTGTCTGTGTTGAGTGCTGCCAGGTTACAGCCGACCACCGTCCCCAAGGGCTTCCCAAATCGACAGAAAGCAGGAATTTACTGTATTACTAGCAGGTACCATCTTTGAAGGGCAAACATTTGCTCCAAGATGGTGTGGGAAGTCAGGCAAAGCTCCCTCTCGCCTCTGCTGTGTCAGCCACATGACGCTCTTCCTTTGTGCCCATGCTCCACATTAGCGTCTGGGGTCACCGGTGCAGGGGCAGCCACCACCCCCAGGGAAAAGGCTAGAGGGGAACATGTCAAACATGGATTTATGCATCTCTTCCTCTGGGAGATAAACTTCGCATTTTCTTAGGTTTAGCAAGAGCACCAGAATCCGACTATTTCCCTACACTTGTTTCTTTCAGTGAATATATTTTGAGCATGTTTATGCCCAAGGTGGTCAGTGAAGGTCTGAGGATGTAAAGATTAGCCAGTGGACAGCGTTCCTGTCTAATGGAGTTTATGGTCTGGTGAGATGAGAGAAGATTAGTCAAATAATGAAAACAATTACGCACTGATTTACACTGCTTTAAGCTCTGTGTAACTGAGAGTTACCTCACCCGTGTCCTTGGATCCTGGGAGGGGATCTCTAAGCCCCTAAGATGTCCTGCCTGAGAACAGCGTCTCTGTTTACCTGGAGACTTTGGGCCGGGAAAGGAGATCCAGAAATAAACATCTGTTTTGCTAAATTACCAAATTCGAGGAAGGGAATACTAAATGAGCACAGGAGTAATAAAGACACTGCCCAGGGTCTCGGGAGCGTTTGCAGAAGCCTGATCCCGAGGCGCACCCGTACACTAACGGCGTCTGCCCCGCCCTCTCCGGCATCACCCACAGCTTCCTCCCTGCAGGAGGCTCGTGCTTAGTCTCCTGATTTTCCTCCTTCCATTCTCTTATCGTTCTACTTTATTTCACCTATTTCCTTATTTTTTCGTCTGACTGCCTGTTTACAAAGAAGCCACTGTATCATCCTGACTAGGTAAGGGGAAAACAAAATTACCCATCGTCAAGAGAACGTCTGTCTGTGTCCCCCAGCCTTTCCAGCTGGTCCCTTCTCCGTCACTGCTTATCCATCTGGACTTGTGTTTTTTCTCTTCTCGGTGAGGGAAAATCTAACCCCTGCTACACCAAGAGAGTAACAGAAGATTCATGCTGCACTGACAGAAGGGAGAAAGACAATCCTTCCCTCCTCCTCTCCTTTTAGTTAAAATGACACACGAATGGTGGAGGACAGGACACTGCTTCAGTTTCCCTGGTAAGAGGACAAGCTAAACAAGATGAAAATACACCCACACACTGGTAAGCCCCAGGAGCTGGTGATGGACAGGGAAGCCTGGCAAGACGCAGTCCGTGGGGTTGCAGTCAGACACGTCTGAGCAGCTGAGCACAACAACAGACCCTGGTATGTGAGGCAACTGGTCCATGACACTTTCATGAAAAACTTAGATTTTTAATGAAAATTTTTAATTTTTAATGAAAAAATATTTCATTGGAGAAGTTTCACTCCAGGAGACTAACAATCTCTAGAGAGAGAAGACAGTGCGAATGCTCTATGGTTCCTGCCATCCGCTTCTCTGCCCGGCTCTACCCCGCCTGCAGCAGCGCTGTGACCCGCAGTGAGGACAGCAGCCACAACACAGGCGGGCCTGGCGGCGAGGCTGGAGGAGGAGGGGGCACCGAGGAAAGCGTCCACAAGACCGCCCACAGGGCCCTCTGATAGGAGAAGCACTCTCCCTGACCGTCTCTGGTCCCACACGGACTCACTCACTTCCCAGAATGCTCCCGAGGCCCCGCACACTCAGAGGACCTGCTCTACTTACGAGGGCTTCTTCACCAGCAGGAGCCGCAGCATGGACTTCAGCCGGGCGGCACAGGGGAGCACCCCTTCATCGGTCTCCGCGCTCTCTCTGCTGAGGTGGAGGATGCAGCTCCCCAGGGGGTCTTCAGTGTCAGCATAGCCCTAACGGATTTCATCAAGAGGCAAGTTACGATTTGACTGTATGCATAACATGCTGCTTCATTCTTTACCTTGAAAAATAAGAAGCTGTGTTGACCTGTCAGGCAACTCACAAATTTCTTTCAACTCAGCTGAATAAGGACTTTTCAAAATAACCAACATGAGGTAAGAAGCCTACATCCAACTGTATTTAAAAAATACTGGAGAACTTCAACAAAATGTGCCAACCCTCCTGACACGTGCTCATTTTTCTCCAGGAGTCTAGCTGTGGGGCTGCCCTGGATGGGGCCCCTGCAGATCTTCAGAGCTGCCCCCTGCACCCCCCAGCCCATGCACAGAGCGGTCTTGCAGTGGCCAGGGCCCAGCTCTGTCTTCTGAAGCACTGCCCCCGTGCGGGTGGGCCTTTCCCATCTTCCCCACCTTCTCATCCAAGGGAGGGGGGCCCTGCACGCCACTCACTCCTTTAATTGAGCCCAGAAGGGCTGCTAACAAAGCTGGGTCTCTGAGAGCTCAGCAATCAACCCATCACGCTAATCCATATATGAACAGGTAGAATCCACGAAGCCAGGGTCATTCTATGAAGTCCGCTTGAAAAGCACGGTTCACTTTGCCTGTAAGCCTTTGCATGAGGCTGAGCTCTATTTTCCACAGTCGGTGCTGAATGCCAGTGCCTCACTTCCTAACCTCCCACCCAGACACACAGCGCCCGCGGGCAGACCGCACAGCGGCCCGGCGTCTCTCCGTCTCCCCGCAGCGTGCGTTTCAACCCCGCTCGCTGCCCAGGAACGGCGCCCGGGCGGGTGAGCGCAGAGTACCTGCAGCACGGCGACGACGGGGCACAGGGCCTCGATGAACTTGCTCCAGGTCGGCGCCGTCACCCGCAGTCGGCCCTGCAGCAGGTGCAGCAGGATGGCCTTGGCCGCGGCGCTCACCTGCCAACAACACGGATAGCAGTCCAGGGAGGTGGCCGCCACGTCATCTCACGTACCTGTGACACTCCACGCGAGGTCTGGGAAGCTGCTACAGTCAGCACCTCTTCCTTCAGAGGTCCTATTTCCACAGCATCATCTTACATTCTGTTCTCAACCAGTCTTTCCCCCTTTAATGGTTTCCCTTTTCTTTTTATCTTTAAAGTGCACTTTTCCATTGAATAAAAATGTTCCTTATGGAAATACTCTTACTATAACTACTACATCATTCCTACACCTTACATGAAAAACTTACTGTTTGATCTGAGTTCTCTGAGAACAAGGATATCCTGTATTTTGACTCTCATTTTCTTTATTAACATTTTTTTAACAACAATTTAACTGAACCCACACATCAAAGACAAGTTTCTTTTTACTTTCTCATCCTACTGTCTTGTTACATTATAATATTACCTTGATTTAGCTGAATAGCTACAGAATTAGTCTTTTGTACTGACACTCCCTCTTTGTTAAGAGGAAGGTTAAAAGGAAGAGGTTAAGAGGAAGGTTGCCATACCTCATTTTTGGGCTCTTGAATGCCAAATGCAGAGATTTCATACAGAACTTTTGGGTGAAGTAGAAAGTGAATTCCATTACAAAGGGAAGACACAGGTTTACTGATATTGTGGATGCCTAAACATTCCTGCAAAATAATACAAAAAGTTTTTAAAAATCAGTGACACTGACTTTTCCAAAGGATTCCTCTTTCTTCTCTTTATAATTCAAATCCAATTTTAGAACTTAAGTTGTTAAAACTTTTCTTTTAACTGGTAGGAGATAAAGATTCTCTTGACAAGTTTTGAGTCTGCATGACATACCTATTACAAAGTTATACTGCAATGAAACTGAAGAACACCAGAGATAAGGAAAAGATCTTAAAAGCAAGTACAAAAAATTTGTAATTTAACTGACAGCACACTTCTCAACAATGACAGAGCCTAATAAGAGCAAAGCAGCATTGGAAAAGCACTAAGAAAAAACAGCAGTCAATCTACAATTCTATATTCAGCTAATCAATCATTCAGGAGTAAGGTGAAAGCAAGACACTTCCAAACATGCACTATCAGTTACAGACTGTCATTGAAAATGCTGAAAAACTTAATTCCAGTAAAAAGTAGACCAAATCTAAATACTTAACAATAAATAGAAGAAAATACATTCAAAGTAAAGAGCAGTTAAGATGAATGAACTAGGTAGATTAAATGAAAAGAACAGGCCATAAAAACATGTGTATAGCATGAAATTATATACTTTAAAAAGGCAGAAACAATAATATATATGATTTATAAACCATATATGTAAAATATGTATGTAAAGCACATGGATGGGAAGGATAAACACCAATTTTTAAGAATGGTTATATTGGTGGCAGGAGAAAGGAAAGAAGCCTCAGTTGTAACTAATATTTTTATTTCTCTGAATAAAAAATGATCATAAAATGGCAAAATGTAAACATTATACCTAGATAGTACTTATACAAGTATTGAATACAAGATAACATTTTCAAGAATACATGGGAACATATATTTTTTTTATATTGTCCTAAATACAGTGTTCTTTTCAATATCAAAATAGTTAACATTTATATACTACTCTATCCTAAAATATTTTATAATTTAAAAACATAGGAAATATTTGTTTTGAAAGAAAAAAAAAGAAAAAATATTACTAAGAAAACAGATCTGAAACTATAAAATTTAAGCTGTTGTAACCTAAAACTTTTCCTGCACATAGAAATCACTTTGAATACCTGATAGAAATCAACTTTCCCTCACAAATTTTCCATCATTAAATAACAACATAAATGTCTCCCTATTAACTGCAGCTCAAGGCAGGACCCATGTATAAAACTTCTAATAAAGCAATTCAGATGCTAGACTTAAAAGAAGTTGGCAGTTACAGAATTTAATAGTATAAATTTTTTAGAGTTGACTAATAATTTTGGGGGGCTTCCCCAGAGGCTCTAGTGGTAAAGAACCCGCCTGCCAATGCAGGAGACTTAAGAGACATGGGTTCAATCCTTGGGTCAGGAAGATCCCCTAAAGGAGGGCACAGTAATCCACTCCAGTATTCTTGCCTGGAGAATCCCAAGGACAGAGGAACCTGGCGGGCTACGGTCCATAGGGTCGCAGAGAGTCAGACACGACTGAAGTGACTTAGCACACACACACACACACACAGCACGCAGGCAATAATATAAATTTTTTAGAGTTGACTAATAATTACCATCTAATTTTATGGTAATAATTCTTAGTTTTAGTGTTATAATAAGAGAATCCACTGTTAATGCTTCCCCCCCAACAAAAAAAAAGACAAAAACCAAAACAACCTACCTTAACAATTTCCAGACAGCAGTGGTAGGTTTCAACTTTCACTTGTAGCAAAGGGTGAGACAACATCCGCAGAAACACCCTCTGACTTTCTCCTTGTAGTAAAGGACTGGCCTGCGCAGACTTCCAGCTGGTA